>NC_083224.1:182477378-182809566 GCF_032191835.1 Heteronotia binoei | reverse complement strand
ACAATGCCGCATTTTCTCTGGGGGAACTGATCTCTGCAGTCTGGAGATGAACTGTAATTCCGGGTGATCCCCATTTCCCTAGTTGCAAGAGAGAGGCACGGCTCAGTGGTGGAGTGCCTGTTTTGCATGAAGAAGGTTCTAGGTTTGATCCCTGGCATGTCCAGTGGGGAAAAAAATAGATCATGTGATGTGAAAGATCTCCTCCCAGTCAGAGTAGACAATACTGACCATGATAGACCAAGGGTCCGACTTGGGCCGAGGCAGACTCGTGTTTGTGGGGGGAGAGTCCAAATGTATTTTTCAAGCAATTAGATTGTGCAGGTTTGTGACTCTGGTTTGCCTGTGATTAGTCAGAACTGTCTCCAGAAGGAAAGGATTTTTGTTCACTAAATGACAACTGGCTCTCTCTTTCCGAAATTGCTGATGGAGGTCTGTGCGTGCAGGCAGGCTGAGGAAGTGTTTTTGTGAGCGAGTCACTTTGGGAGAACATATTTGTGAGGCAGGGAAACAGTTCTCTGGGGATGAGTTCCTAACTCAACTCTACACGGCCAGTTGGTTAGATGCACCGCTGCAAACTCCACGCACTCCAAGTAGGTTTGCAAGCTCTGGGACGGGAAATGCTTGTTTTGATGGCACACTTGATACACAATTCACAGAAATTTTTACTGCATATTTGGAGTGTGACCTTTACCTTGTCTGTGGGTTGCCTCAGTGTGCAAACAGTGAAAGCTACACAAGGTCTAGGCAGCGTGCTATTTGACAGAAGGACTTGTCTTGGGGTGCACTCCTTTTCTCAAGGCCTGGACATCTAACTGATTCTGCAGACGCCTAGAACCTCCGTCAGATTCTCAGCAGTTTTCCTCTTGAATGTGTCTCAAGTATTCCCAGGGAACCGGCAGTGAGCTGCAAAGGCTCCTTGTCATCTTTCTCCAGTTTAAGTTGCTGGGGATGAAGAAACATCAGGAGCCAAAAGCAACTCTAGGCTCGGCTCCACCAGCGGCAACCGAGTCGCCTCTTGCACATCAGCTTAATCTGGCCCTTAACCCAAAGAGTCTCCCATTTTTCATCTTGAGGTCTAAAATGCCAATATTTACTGGAGGTGAAAAACCCAGAATTGGGGGTGGGTTGAGAGAAGTGAGACAGAAAGAGGCTATAGATCACCAAACGCTAATGAATCCACAGAGACTGCCAAACGGTGCCTGACTGAAATTAAAACTGAACTGGTCTTTAATGGATTTCATGTTGACAAGCCCTGACTTCTCATTAATTAAGGACTCTATTTTGACCTAATCAATTTGGCTAGGGTGATGCAATGCCTATTTGTGAGGGGGGGGGGGATCGACGGGCTGGGGGGGTGGGAAGCGAGGCTGGGAGATCGCAGATTGAATATTGCTTAATTTCTGTTATTGACTCAGCGCTATCGATAGCTTTGGTGTTGCAAAGGTTTGCAGACTACCAAACTGTGCAGAAAGAGCTTGGCATTCTGGAGCACAGGGAGAAGTGCTTCTGTCTACAGATTGGGTGGAGGAGGAAATTGTACTTCTGCAGCAAGCTATTTTGTTAGCAAGGCAATGAACAGTGGGAAGGATCTCAATTACATTTTTTCAGGGCTTTTTTTGTACCAGGAACTCCTTTGCATATTAGGCCACACACCCCAGATGTAGCCAATCCTCCTGGAGCTTAGTACAGGGCCTTCTGTAAGCTCCTGGAGGACTGGCTATATCAGAGGGGTGTGGCCTAATATACAAAGGACTTCGTATTACCAAAAAAGCCCTGCATTTTTGGCAATGGGGCACTGCTGTAGCTCCCTGATCTGCCCCTTATTGTTCCCGAAGGCCCTGTTCCCACCACCAACACCATTTCAGGGTGATCAATGGGAAAAAGCAAGAGATGGAATGCAGGAAACGCCACTCTGTTGGCAGAATTGTCTTCCCTTAGTGGAAACTGGGATCAAACCTATACACAGAGGAGATCTGTTTGTAATTGTGGCATTTGTGCCTCTATTATTAATACTGTTTTCCTCCTGTGTAGTCAAAAGGTGAAATCTGGCCAGTTCAAAAGCCCACAGTGAAACAAACCAGTGCTTAGAAGGGCTGCTAAGCCTGCTCCCAATTTTATGAATTAGTAGGGAAATAAAGATCCCATCCTGGCAACTTCAGCCCTATCTGATGATAAAACTGTTGCCGCTCTCATTGGAAGTTTGTGAATCCTTCAGCTGTAGTGATTGACAATTAAATTGGATTTGAAGGTAGGGTGCATGTTTTGACTGAACAGCAAGGGAGCAGATGAACTACTGTTATCCAAAAGACTTGCAGAATTAACATGCGGAGAAAAAAGCTCACTTCAAATAGTCATTTAGTTGCGGCAAAGCAGAAGTGCAAGGATGTGCTCGGCGTTTTTTTTACACAAGGACTCATGTGTTCACTTGTGCAATCTGGCTCCAAATTACTGATGGATACCCCCAAGCCAGGAAACTACCATTAAAGGGAGAGTGCCGATAGTTAGGCTTCTGAGTTTGTCTTCCAAAGCAGAAATTAGCAAAATGCCTGTCCCACAAACAGCCTTCTCTATACTCCTTTATCAGTAACAAAGGAATAAGAGACATAACCACAACATTTTTTTGTATGTCTCAAGCATACCGCATGTATGTACCTTTATTCGTTTTTCAACCCCTCTTTCCTCTGGGAAGTATCAGATTGCAGCAGAATAGTACGCGCAGGTTTAGCGTGAACGTGAATGTGTGCAGAAATTGCTGTGCAAATAAAATCAGCAGTGGAACTGGAATGGGGGAGATGTGATAGTCTCTCAACCCAAATGTTCATAAATATGTTGCCAACTAAACAGCGTCTCTCAAAGTTGTGTCTGGAGATCTTTCTTCATGCTTCTGTTGGACTGAGAGAGCCATTGGGTTGGACCCAGTCTAAATTGTCAGTTCCCCCTGATTCCCCCTTCCTGTTGTAGACGCCCCCCCCGTACGATTCCTCAGGGTCCTAAGCCCTCCAGGAGTAGCCTTTCATAAAGGTTAGTGGGCTGCAGTAGGAAGGGGCAGGCAGAGGCTTTCTGATATTAGAAAACGTTGTCTAGATCCAAGTCAGTGTGTGTATTTGCTGGACCGCATACCCATAAAACTAATATTTAAAGCAAATGAACACAAAGACCAAATGGGTTGGTTAAGGTCCTTATTTTACTCACCCTAGCAGTTGTGGTAATCCTGCTGTAAAGTCCCACCTCTTCTCTTGGATGCTAAACCAATTCTTGCGATTTAGACCTCATGTAAATCCAAGTGGTTGTCAGTCCATCAGAACTCATGAAACTCCACTGGATGGGAGGGGGCTGAGCCAGCCTCAGCTGAAAAAGGGCAAAGAAACCTTTAAAAAAAACACTTTTGGATAAGGATTCCATGACTTTGGAAAGGAGTGTCTGCTTAGTCAGGCTTTTATTTGACCTTTTTAAAGTTAGGGTTCGGGCCTTGGCTTGGGGAACAAAACTTATTTTTGTTTGACAGATAACAGGGCCAGCCCTAGACTGTCTGGCAAGGCTAACTTCTGCCCCCCCCCCTCACACTGCTAATATCACCAAGTCACATGGGAGGCATCCAATTCAGCGCCCCCAGAAAGCCAATGCCCTAAGCTTCCTGTTATGGGCCCATCATTCTTAACTGGTGTTTGTAAATTCTGAGGTAATGGGCTCTGTGAGAGAAAAGAGCAGCCTTGCGCCTGCTGAGGTACCAAGTCCGAAGAAAGGGGAATCAAATTTCCCCTCAGGGCTTATTTACTCTATTTGAGAACCAACTTTACTTTTTATATTTAAGTTATCCACACATCATAGTCACATTAAACACTTTATTTTCTGCTTAATAAACTTTTGTTGTCCATCTCCACCTGTGTCTTGTCAGTCGAGTAAAAAATCTAAGAAACAGGGCTCTCTGTTTATCTCACATATAAATACAGCTGTCACTAGCAGGTTTCTAGATCCAGGTAGTTCCCCCTTTGTGTCTCCCTTTTTATTTGAGTGTGGGCATTTGGGGTATAAAGAATCTGTAGAATAGCAGGAAAGGGGGACTGGATATTCTTTAGTCCAGAAGGCTCGGAGAAGTGATTTACAGAGACAAATGCCTTCTCTAAGCCAGCCAATTGGACAGTGGGGGCTTCAAGAGCCACACAATATGTATGAAAGAGCCACATGTGGCTCCAGAGCCACATTTTGGCCACCCTTGACTTAAAGGCTATAGACAGACACTTCAGAGGCAAATCTGGATGCACACACCCAATGTTTTGCTACCTGGGACATCCTGCTGAGGATACCTATGCAGTTGCTGTGATGTCTCTGTGTCACTTTCAGAACCATGTATGCCCAGTGGCCTTTAACAGTGCAAACAACAAAGCCCCCCATCTCCATGGTACTAGGGGTTAATTCTCCTTTCTTGTCATCCTTGCATGCTGTCAAAACACTCTGCATGCACATGCTCTCCTTCCTGCATGCTTGTTGCATGCCCTGTGTTCCAAAATAATGGCAAAATTTGCATTACAGATGATTCAGAAGCAGGAGCGAAGAGGCCCCGAACCACCATTACAGCCAAGCAGTTGGAAACATTGAAAAATGCCTACAAAAACTCCCCCAAACCAGCCAGGCATGTGCGGGAGCAGCTGTCCTCTGAGACTGGACTGGACATGCGGGTCGTGCAGGTGAGCTGGTTGTGCCCAATATTGACTATGCTGAAACAGATTATTGATTTATAGCATTCCTTACTTGTGCCCCTGAAATCTGCTCGAGATGGTAGATAAAATATTCAGTATGGTTTAAAAAAAATGGGGGAGAGGGAAATGGTTACAACAATGGCTTAAACCAGGGGTGGCCAAACATGCTTAATGTATGAGTCACAAATCAAATGTTTGAGAGATGCAGGACATGAACATCACATGTTTGAGAGCCACAGGAAGGAAGGAAGGAAGGAAGGAAGGAAGGAAGGAAGGAAGGAAGGAAAGAAAGGAAAGAAAGGAAAGAAAGGAAAGAAAGGAAAGAAAGGAAAGAAAGGAAAGAAAGGAAAGAAAGGAAAGAAAGAAAGAAAGAAAGAAAGAAAGAAAGAAAGAAAGAAAGAAAGAAAGAAAGAAAGAAAGAAAGAAAGAAAGAAAGAAGATGAGGGAGGGAGGAGAAGTGAAAAGAAAGAAACTTTAATTTAAATGCATTCTCCAAGCTGTCAGCTGGCTTGGCTTGGAGAAGTGATTCAAAGGGACAAATGCCTTCTCCCAGCTGGCCAACGGGGTGGTGGGGGCTTTTAGAGCCAGACAATGTGTGTGAAAGAGCCACATGCGGCCCCCAAGCCGCAGTTTGGCCACCCTGGCTTAAACTTTGGATAGGGAATGGATTTTGAAAGGGAAGGTGGCATGGCATAGTCTGATCTCGTGGGATCTTAGAAGCTAAGCTGGGTTGGTACTTGGATGGGAGATCACCAAGGAAAAAACTGAAAAGGAAGGCAACGGCAAATCACCTTTGCTTCTTACTTGCCTTAAAAGCCCCTTGCTGGGGTCGCCGTACATTGGTTGTGACTTGATGGCAGTTATGTACTTACAAATCCTTATGTATAAGATGTCTGGCTAGATTTGGTGGAAAGGGTGGGCCATGGATCAGTAATAAACCATCTGTTTTGCATGTAGAAAGTCTTAAGTTTAGTTCCCAGTAAAAGGATCAGGCAATAAGTGGTGAAAGACTTTCCCCTGAGCACCTGGAGAGCCACTCCCAGAGTAGATAGTGCTTGCCTTGTCGGGCCAATTTTTTAGTTCAATACAAAGGAGGTATGTAAGAGTGGAGACCGCCTCTCTCTTTTGACCCAGTACTGGCTGAAGTCAAGTTGAAGAGGGATCCTAAAAAGAACCTTTTTTTTCTTACACATCCAAACCCCAAAATGCTACATGTCATAGGGCTGAGAGACATCAGGAAATGCACTGCGGTGTAACAGAAGCCAGTATAGATCCATGATGCGAGAAAAACCAAACGTAAAGTTGGTCAGGACTCCTTTGCCATCAACAGGAATGCAGCTTGTCTTGTAGGGATCAGAAACGTGGTCCATTCCATGTACTATACAGTCATGAACCTTTTAAGACTCCTGTTCATCTATTCAAAAAGGTGGCATCAGAAGAAAGATAAATGTCTTACAAAGTTCCTAAATCATGAAGAATTCTAGAGACAGAATTCATGATGGTTTAGGTGTATCTCTAATGGCTGTGTATAATGAAGAATCCTGAAAGAATCTTTTAAGATTTAAAAGAAACGCCAAGATTTCCTATCCCCCCTAGTCTCTGCTCATCTGTGTAATCATTTTTTTTTCCCTGCAGGACTTGTTATAGTAATTATCAGGTAAAATTCTTTAAGAATATAGAAGCTTTTTGAGTTTCACTGAACTCCTCAGGGAAGGTATGAAATGTGTCATAGAGCCAGTTTGGTGTAGTGGTTAAGTGTGCGGACTCTTATCTGGGAGAACCGGGTTTGATTCCCCACTCCTCCACTTGCACCTGCTGGAATGGCCTTGGGTCAGCCATAGCTCTGGCAGAGGTTGTCCTTGAAAGGGCAGCTGCTGGGAGAGTCCTCTCCAGCCCCACCCACCTCACAGGGTGTCTGTTGTGGGGGAGGAAGGTAAAGGAGATTGTGAGCCGCTCTGAGACTCTTCGGAGTGGAGGGCGGGATATAAATCCAATATCTAAATCTAAATCTAAAATAGAACATTGTGGTCCTTTGCGAGTTAATATTCAGGTTCGTCTTTGATAGCTAGTTGGTTTAATCTATGCGATGGGTTAAAATTCCTTCTGGGTTCTACAGTCTCATTACTACCAACTAGTAACTTAGGGAAGTTGCTATTATTCCCTTTTCTGAAATCAGGAAATATATACAAATATATACTTTAAAATACCACAAACTGCTATTTATATATTTTGCTTAGTTATTTCTATATCATTCATCTTTGTTATTTGATTTTCAAACACACCAATACTGTCCTGTTCATCACTGGTAGCTATGCTAGTCTGTTACAGTGAAGCCGAAGGGAAGTCCAGTGGCACCTATGTTGCTTCTAAGTATAAATACAGTTCCTATGGTCCATAGGCTATGGATGTATGCTCTAGGCACCTGATAAAAAGAGCTCTTGACTCACAAAAGCTTTTGCTGAAAAGCTGCCACAGAAGTTCTGTTTGAATGTCGAGTTCTGTGCCATACAATCTGTCCATAATCAAAGCAGGACTTGGAATCTAGGCCTCTTGGATCTCTGCTGTCTGTTTCATGAACCACATTAAAATTTTCTGACTCCGCATTGGCTGTACTCCCATAACCCTTTTTGAAAATTCTCCTTTTAGCTACAGGTCTGGTTTCAAAGCATTTCAAAAACATTTTGGTTTCAAAATATTTTTACAAATTCTCCTTTTGGCTACAGGTCTGGTTTCAAAACAGAAGGGCCAAAGAGAAACGTCTGAAGAAAGACGCTGGGCGGCACCGCTGGGGGCAGTTCTACAAGAGCGTAAAGAGAAACCGAGGAAGCAGCAAGCATGAAAAAGAGAGTTCGGCAGAGGACTGTGGGGTTAGTGATAGTGAGCTGAGCTTCCGAGGTAGGCTGGAGTGGGGACAGGAAGGGAAAATGCTAGACCTTCCGTTTTTCCTTCAATGCGCACTTGTTTTTTGAAGGCTCAGATATCTGCGTCTGCAAATGTCATAGGCTATGCTTATGATGTCCTCTCATTCTGTACATCGTATGTGCAAAATAAGGTTTGGGCCTGTGCTTGTTTCCCATGTTGAGTGTGGAATGTGACATTGTGCACAAAATTTGTGAATTTTAACAAAACATAAACTTGATGTAATGTGCAAAAACGCACAAACCTCTCCCCCACCCCCCAAAAAACTTGGTTACAAACTCTAAAATCTTTCCGGCCATTGAAACAGAATCCTTCACTGATAAGGATAGGTAGAAAGATTTGTGTGGATAGGGCAATATAAATGCACACAAATGCGGATGCCCCAGATCTCAGTGATTTGCGAATGCAGTGATGGGAGGAGAAATCCAGAGATTTGCTTTCCTGCCCCCTGTGTGTATCTACTAGACTGCCCCATGCACAGGGAAAAATCAAGTTCTCTGAATATGTCATGGAATTGCTCTTTGTGGCTTTGACCATTCTGATCATTGTTGCTACAGGAAAATGCAGCTGTGTGCTAAATGGCTTTGTAAGTCATGGATAAACATATGGAGCAGAGGTCCATCAGTGGCTATTAGCCATGGGGTGTTGATGGAACTCTCTGTCTGGGGCAGTGATGCTCTGTATTCTTGGTGCTTGGGGGGGCACAGTGGGAGAGCTTCTAGTGTCCTGGCGCTGCTGATGGACCTCCTGATGGCACCTGTTTTTTTTTGGCCACCATTTGACACAGAGTGTTGGACTGGATGGGCCATTGGCCTGATCCAACATGGCTTCTCTTATGTTCTTAAGTCAACCCATAGATAGCCCCAGTCCAGTCCCGATGCATAATTTTTTTGTTTAGTACAAATAGATAATTAATGAGGATGATGAATAAGTGAGGGTTAATGGATGGTCTCTTTGCCATTCAAGTGACAACCGGGATGCTCTCTGTGCTCTCCATTTCCCAGTTTTATTGACCAATTTCTATCCTGCCTTTCCCCAAGGAACTCTGGGCGGTATACATAGCTTCTTTTCCTTCTATTTTATCCTCACAACAAATGTGACTGTCCTAAGGTTACCCAGTGACGTTCAGTGGATTTGAACTGGGTGACCAGCATTCTAACCAGTATGCCACACTGGCTTCATGAAAAACCATGAGGACTTCAGCAATGTACGTAGTTGATTCCTGGCATTTGGCACCTCTCATCACCTACATTGCCAATGGGGAAACTGCTATCATCTGTCCTTTCTCTCCTCATATACTGAATTGACTGAATTTTAAACGGACTATAGCTTTCTGTATTGTCTGAATGTTTGAGCTTAATGTGTCTCAAAAACGACACCTTTAGTTGTTCAAGGTTTAACGAGACATATCTGGAGAACTAATTTACAGCCTGATCTTAAATGCATTCATGCAGGAATCTGACTGAATTTAGTGTGATCTGTTTTTTTATGAAAGTCAATTGGCCTGCTTCAGTGCAGTATGAATGAAGCAGCCAGGATGATATCAATGCTTCCATCAAAGTAAAAAATCCTACCACTGAATATTTGGTGAAGAATACAAAGTGGGGGCAGAATCCACGCACATGTTACTCTTTTGAGAAGGGGGCCCCTCTTGAGCCCCAGCCTCAGCTGTTGAAGCTCTGAAGAGAACTGTATAGACCGTATTTGTTTATGCTTGTAGGGAAAAGTTCCATGCATCCGGGAGCTAGGTTGAGGCAATTATGATTTGGAATAGCGGACTTATTTATTTGCATATCTACAAATTCAGTTACACAGATAAGGCATGCTAATTTTTTTTTAGCACACTATTATAATGCTCGAGAATTCAGCTTATCATGAAATCGACAACTTGCCCCATTAGTCTTCGACGCAGCACAGAGAATCTACTGGGAGAGTGGCGTGATCAGCTCAAACGTCAGGAAAAAATTGATATAAAATGGCCAAGTGATAGATGTTTCAATTGCCGGGAAGATTTTAAAGTTCGTTACCAGTGTGTGTGTGTGTGGGGTGTGTGTGTGTGTGTGTTTGCACATTACATCAAATTCATGTTTTGTTAAAATTCACAAATTTTCTGGGCCTTGGCCTAACCGGTTTACTAATATGCAATGAATATTCACCAAAGCTGCAAGTTTCAAAATATCATTTAAAAAAATAAGAATGGAAAGGCAGCGCATGCAGGTCAGTGAAGTCACTCTTTTCCATATTATGTAAATGAATGTGGGTGGCTGCAGCCCAGGTGAATACAGACGCAGAGTTAAAATCTAGACAAAAGGGTGTTGGGGCAGAGGTACCAATACATTTATCAAAAGTATTCATTTCCCCTTTTCGTTCTGTTATCGCATAGCGGAGGGAGGGAAAGCAGCACAGTATAGCTGGATATTGTCAGATCTCAGAGAGTAAAGCAGGGCCAGTACTTGGATGGGAGCCCACCAAGGAAGACTCTGCAGAGGAAGGCAATGGCCAACCACCTCTGCTTCTCATTTGCCTTGGAAGCCCCTTGCTGCGGTCGCCATAAGTTGATTAGTGCTTGAATAGGAGACCACCAAGGAAGACTGGGGTTGCTATGTGGAAGAAGGCAAGGGCAAAACACTTTTGCTTATGTCTTGCCTGTAAATGCCGTGTGGATGAGGCTGCCATGAATCACTTGCAGCCAGTCAGCACATTTGTCTTTTTTTGAAAGCGAGGCAATCTGCTCTGATGTTCCAACTCTGGCAGAAAGGCAAGAAAAAAACAGCTACCTACCCCACAGAAGTCTTGTGATTCCCCTCCCCTTTCATTCTTAAATTTAAAAAAAAAAAAAGTTCTTTAAGGAGCCGAGTTAAGACACTTAACAGTTCAACTTGTACTCCAGAAAACATCTGGTAAGCTAAAGCTGCCGTCTTGTTTTCCATACTGTACAAGGAGTACAGCTTTGGTCTACAGAGGGAGATTTTAAGCTCAATTTCCAGTTAGAATCCACACAGCTACATTGTCTTTACTTCTGTATCTTTGAATTCTCCGCTGGTTAGGGTGAAACAGCAGTCATGGGAATGGTATTGTATGAACGCTTAATAAGAATGTGGTTACAAACAGAAACTAATGATAAGGAATTACTCTTTTGGAATATATAGATGCAACAGCAATCCCAAGCAAAGAGCAACAGAACTATCACAGCCCCCTCAAAGTCCCCTTAACAACCTCCCCAGAACTACCCCAAACATCCTATGAAAGTGAATCACATAACGTACCCAGCTCCACCCGCCACGATCAGGACCATGGAATTTTGTCCACCCAATTATTTCTTCTTGGCAGCCTTGCATACTGAAACCATAATCCAACATATGGGTAAATGTTCATTGTCACCTTTTAATGGATGTAGGGGCACTTACTTTTGAGGAGACAATGGACTCAACCTGCACTTAATGACTGATAAAATGTGATATTTTTCCTTGCATAGCAAATGCATGAAAAGGTCCTTAGTACCATTGTTGCTAAAGTCTTGTCTTCTGTGCTTCCTTTACAGAAGACCAAATACTGTCAGAGCTCGGCCACAACAATAGAATTTACAGCAACGCAAGTGAGGTGGCTGGCGGACCACTCATGAATGGCACCTTCGCCATAGATGGGTCAGGACAATCCTATCAGGACTTGAGAGATGGAAGCCCCTACGGAATCCCGCAGTCCCCGGCCTCCATATCGTCCCTCCCGTCACACACTCCTTTGCTGAATGGTCTGGATTACACAATGGACAATAATATAGGAATCGTAGCACATGGAGGGCAGGGAGTGAGCCAGACACTCAGAGCTATGGCTGGGGGCCCAACCTCTGATATTTCTACTGGAAGCAGCGTGGGCTATCCGGACTTTCCAACAAGCCCGGCTTCTTGGCTTGACGAAATGGATCATCCTCCTTTTTAAGTACCAGTTGCCCTTCATTTTTTTTTTTTGTTTGCCATATTCTCACTTGTTCTTTTGGCCTGAAAGCATACTCAACCTAAAAAGAGAGAGAGGGAGAGAGACAGCAAGCAGACTTCAAGGATCACAGGTGTGCCGTCGCACTAAAGTTCCTATTATTTTAGAATGGGAACCCATTCTCTTTTTCCTGTAGAGCTTCAAAGATGTTATATTATAAATATACATATATATATATATATATATATATTTGCTTTCTGTTGGAAAGACTGGGACATTAGGAGGAGCCGCTTCTGAACACAGCACATTGGCATGGACAGTATGTTTGTATAATTTTAGAGGTTCAGGCTGTAGCGAAACACAGATCCACTGATTTCTTTCCCTGGCCAAGGATCTCTGCTGTTGGGTGTAATGTTTGCATATGGTGAACCTGACATTTGCCTGTGTATCAGCTCTCACCTGGTATGGTTCTTGGCCACCATTTGCTCGAGTCTCGGCGCACAAGCAATGACGATGCAATGTTTTTATAGCCAGGCGTCAGTGATTACTACTGAAGTGATGGACACATAGGGGGAGTTGATGGGCTTGTCCTTTCCACACTTCCTCCTCTCCTCACTCTACATTTACTTGGATGGTTCATGAAGGGAGGGGTGCATCTTTCCCTTATGTAGGAGGAGTGGTGGGGAAGCCACAGACAGCACTATTGCAGCTTCTGAGTGAGCACATGAGTCAGACCCCTTGGTTCATTAAGGTCAGCACTGTCTGATTGGCAGCGGCTTTCGAGGTGTATGTGTCAAACATGCAGCCCGGGGGCTGAATTAGGTCCCCAGAGGGCTCCTGTCAGCCCCTTGAGGAACTGGCTGTTGTCTGCTTCTTTCTCCCTCTATCTTGCTTCCTTCTGCATCACAGCTTGCTTTGCCAGACTTGCTCAATTGCATAGAAGTTAAAGAGCAAAGCCTCTATTTGCTCCATTGGCTGAGGCTCCTCCCTTGGGGAGGAAGGGGGGAGGAATAGCATGCTTTGCCAGTCTCTCTCAATCTCGCAGCAGAGCTACTGAGCCAAGCCTCTCTTCCTTCTATTGGCTGAGGCTTCTCCCCATCCTGATCCCTGTGGGAAGGAAGGAAAGAGCCAGAGCTTCCTTTGCCTAGTTCCCTGGATCCCATGGGAGAAATACAAAGAAAGCACCTTTAAGATCGAGTACTAATGTTTTATTTTAAGCTTTTAAAAAAATCTTTGTGTTTGTCTGTGTCCTTTATAAAGTTTATATCTCTGTTTCCTGGTATTACATTTTATGACACATATGGCCTGGTCTCATTTATGTCAGATCTGGCCGTAACAAATGATTTTGACAACACCTGCTGCGGGGTCTCAAGGTGGAGGTCTTTCACATCATCTCCTCTCTGAGAGCCTTTTAACTGGCAGTCCATCTGCATGCAAAGCAGATGCCCCAGGAATCCCCTGTAAAACTGATGGCAGTTCTTCCTCAACCATACCACTGTTGCTTTTCTTCGCTTCTTGCTTCATCCCACCCCTATCCTAATGGGCAGTAGCCAAAGCAAGGTAGGCACATTTGTGGTCCCTGGGATTCTAGCCCCCTCTGAATACCAATAAGCCACTGCTGCTATTGGCTATGTGGAAAGTAGCAGCACATTTAAATCAGACATTCTGCTGCAGCAGAACGAAACAAACACCCTAATCTTGTGCAGAAGACTGGATATTCTACAGCTACGTGACAGCAATCTGTACTCCCAGTTGGGTACCGAACTAGCTATTGGTCCTAGAAAAAAACAGCTCTCACTTCTTGGGGCAGTCTTTCCCTTCCTCAAGTCCACATTATTCAACATGCGGGGCTTTTTTTTTGGTAGCAGGAACGTCTTTGCTTATTAGACCACACCCGTCTTATTTAGCCAATCCTCCAAGAGCTTCCAGGGCTCTCGGTACAGGGCCTACTGTAAGTGCCAGGAGGATTGGCTACATCAGGGGTGTGTGGCCTAACAGGCAGATGTATTCCTGCTACAAGAAAAGCCCTGTCAACATGTATGTGCCTTGCTGCAGTCCCTATAACCTCTGGGACCATGCTGGATGTATCATAGGCTACTGAGGGTAGCCTATAAGCATTCATCCTCAACCTCCCCAAGCCACACCCGAGAGCCCACCAGCCTAAGACCTGCATACCATTCAAGCACAAGGCAGTGACAGTCCTGCGTTCTTCCAGTTTAAAAATTGAGAGGATGCAATGGCTTATGTGACACAGGCATTGTGGGTAATCTAGTGTGGCATTCTACTCCATGGCACACACTCACAGTTTCTGCAGTTTTCATAATATGGCACCAGTCTACGTGATGCAGAGTATTCACCTCAACGAAGTCATCGTTACACTGCTGTAAACTGTGTCCGCAGTAGGCCTGTTGCCTCAACGTGGCTTCTGAGGAAAGAGATGCAGTAGTCGCTCCGTGTTCCTTCTTTAGGCCTCTTTTGCTCAAAGGTCACCTGCCAAGGACAGCATTTTAGGATAGTGTTTCAGAACTTACAACGGGCTGGATCCAGACTAAATTTTCCACCAGCAGAAGAAAACGCTTTCTGCCGTCCTGCTGAAGCCCATGAAATGCTGCTTCTGCAGGAAGAAGGCTCTGCAGTATGAAAGGGGAAAGTCCAGGGGAACAGACAATTTAGTCTGGATCCAACCCACAAGCTGGAAGAATATCATGACAATCATGCAAAGCAAGACATCGTTAGCAAGATGATTGATGGGCCAAGGTGTGCGTGTGTGTCGGGAGGGGGGGGGGGGTTACAGAGCAACTCAGCAGAGAGCTGAAGGCAATACTTAAAACAAAACCAGAAGCAGTCCTGCTAATAGAATTTGGTTTTTCGACAGCTGCTGGGCAGCTGGTAACATTCCCCCTCCAAGAGAAAAGTGCTAAAGTTTATGGGCCTCCAGCACAAAATAGGTCCAGAAAAGTAGCCCCATCAGTCTGTTGGAGCAATACAGAAGAGTAGTTCCGTGGCACCTAAAATATGAACGTTTATTCCAGCAGAAGGTTTTGCAAGTCAGAGCTTACTTCAGGGTATGTGATGAAGTGAGTCCAGACTCATAAAACCGTATGTTGGAAGAATTATTTTTGGCCGTGCTTGGCTTTTGTTTTCCAGCACGGAAGTACTTGCTAATGAGCCTCCAGGCCCCCTAAAACAGGGGTCCCCAACCCCTGGGCTATAGACCAGTACTGATCCATGGCCTGTTAGCAACCGGGCTGTGAGTTGTATGATTATTTCATTATATATTACAATGTAGTAATAATAATAATAATGAGATGACATTGGATTTATATCCTGCCCACTCCGAATCTCAGAGCAGCTCACCATCTCCTTTATCTTCCTCCTCCACAACAGACACCCTGTGAGGTGGGTGGGGCTGGAGAGGGCTCTCACAGCAGCTGCCCTTTCAAGGACAACCTCTGCCAGAGCTATGGCTGACCCCAGGCCATTCCAGCAGCTGCAAGTGGAGGAGTGGGGACTCAAACCTGGTTCTCCCAGATAGGAGTCCGTGCACTTAACCACCACACCAAAATAAAGTACACAATTGTATCATCCTGAAATCATTGCCCCTCCCTCCACGTGGAAAAAATTGTCTTCCACAAAACTGGTCCCTGGTGCCAAAAAGGTTGGGGACCACTACCCTAAAAGAGAGAGAGTGATTTTATGGTTCTGTAGGCACTAGCTGAAGTTACTGGAAAAGGCAATAATGCTAGGAAAAGGTGAAAGAGGAGGAAAAGAGATGATCCAATGTGAGATGGATCGTCAAGGAAGCCGCAATTCTCAGTTTGCAAGACTTGAACAAGCAACTTGACAGCATTTAACAAGCACAGTTGGTGGACACACACAGCATAGGGAGGACCAATACTTCCTTTCTTCCTGAACGAGGTCAGAACTTCCAACCTCAACGAGGTTCTTAGTGGGAGTGACATCAGACAGAAAACGAGGTGAAAGATAGGCTGGCAGGTAGACATTTGTTCATTCACTAGGTAGTGTTTTGTATCTGTAAATGTGCAGTCTCCTCACGGGGTTGTTGTGAGGACAACATGGAAGAAAATGATGTTAAACTCCTTTAGGTCTCCATGGGGTAGAAAGGCATGTCGTCAATTAAGTAAATAAAACACTAGAAGCAATATACACCATCCCTTCAACCAGTGTAATCTTTTCACATGTGCCAGTATATACGTATGGTTGAACTGCTCTGTGGTCTCTGAGATTCATTTCCCAAGCTAAATGTCAGAGGCTAAAAGGAAGTTTGTACAAAACACCTTTTTGGGTACAAGAGCAGTTTTTTAAAAAGGTATATGGAAATGGAATTTGTTGTTGTTGTTCAGTCGCACAGCCGAGTTCAACTCTTCGCAACCCCATGGAGCAAGTCACGCTAGGCCCTCTGGTCTTCCGCCACCCTCCAAAGTCCATTCCAATTCACGTTAGTTACATCAGTAATACTGTCCAGTCATCTCATCTTTTGTTGTCCCCTTCTTCTTTGGTCTTCTGTCTTTTCCAGCATCAGGGTCTTCTCCAGGGAGCGCTCCCCTCTCATTTGGTGGCCAAAGTATTTGAGGTTCAGCTTCAGCATCTGACCTTCTAGGGAACAGTCAGGGTTGATTTCCCTTAGGACTGACTGATTTGATCTTGAAGTCCAAGGGACTCTCGAGTCTTTTACAAACAGTAAAAACAGAACAAATATTGTAATATCCTCCCATATACAAAATAAACATGCATGCTGCGCTTCAGTGTGGAAGAACATCCCCTCCGTGGTAATTATTTCTAGCAAGTCACGGCTTCCCATCGTGTGTGCTTTTCAACATAAATGGCCATTGTTCCTGCCCAAGAGCTTGTGCTATTTGTTCAGACATCCAGGGTATCATATGGAGGGCTAGTGAGCCATTGCCCTTCTTTGTCATCTGTGGCCACCGCGCTAACATCAAAATAAAATCAGGTGGAGGAAAATGCGGTGAAAAAGCTGAGAAAACATGACTTAAAATTCAGACGCACAAAAAAAAGACATTCTGTTGGAAAAAAAACCCTTTTTACTGCTCAAGCCTTTTCCCTTCCCGGAAACTTATCATTGGTGGTTAGGGAATCTAAGGCTGCTTTCTGATTTAGCGAGCTGAAAATAATTTGGACAGTTATAAGTGTCTCGCTATTTTAAAAACGGCTGTGTAGTTAGCCAAGAAGTGTTCATCATACGTACCTACAATGGGTATTGATCCCATTCAAAATGGGCTCTCGTGCTCCTTCTGAGCTGCGCTCGTTCACTTTCAATCAAAATCCAGAACCATTCCAGCCGGTTTAGGACCAGTCTTGTGATTTATACGCTGTACATTTATGGAGGGTTAAAACAATGTGAGCGTTCGAGAAACGTGGCTCCCTGCTCTAGGCGGATCAAATCGAGAGTTCAAACAATTCGGCTGTATTCCTGCAACGCCTTCTCGAGACAATTGCACTTCAAGACCCGTGCCACAGCTGAACACTGTCTCGGCCGCTTTTCTAAATATATCCCCATTTCCAGTATGTTATTTGACGATATCACAAATATGTAACCATTCTTCGATGACATTTATTACCATGACTTTTTATAGTACCAAGACTAATGCAGCTTTATTACTGAGCCGCTCGTATCTTTTCGCTCCAAAAGAGAAAGCAATTATTTCAAAATTGCCACTGCTGCACCATTATATCCATATTGGGATCACATGCTGAAGAATATAAAAAATAGGTAACAATATCTGTGTGCCTGGCCTTTACAGATTTTTTTTGCAAGCACTCCCATTATACAGGGCTGCCTTTTTGGTTAGGTACGATCAGTACAAAAATACAATAAGCAGATACATTCAGGGAAGGTAAGGTGCTGGTCATTCTGAGCACAAAGGGTTCTCTAGAGAATGCAGAATTTGTATTTCAAGCTTTCTTTCCAAGGCAGAGCAAAAATGAACATACATATAGTGGTGCAAGTTTAGGGTGGTTTTTTTTTTTATAGACCAATGGTTGAAGTTTGCAAATATGCGCTATAGTTCTGTGCAAAATAAAATACTTTCCTGTCTTATTGTTTATAATGAAAGAGATGTTAAGGTTGTGCTTGACGATGGAAAAACAAAGAAGGGAAAGAAACTTAACCCAAAAACTGGAGTAAGAAACCTGAAAGGTTAATATGCAATTAAAGGGCCAAACATGTAAAAAACAAACTGTAAAATAAATCATAAATCAACATACATGTATTTATTGCAGAAAGCTAAAACCATTTAAGGGCCCATCATAACCCTCTATCCTATGCACAATCAAAAAACCACAATGGGAACCTACTTAACTTGACCCAGTTCTGGACCACAAGGAAATTTAATGAAGTAACAAAGGCTTAAAAATATTCTTGAGGTCTCTTGTTCTACAGCCTTATGTCCTACAAGGGCATTTCCTTGTAGTTTAGCATTGTTCTATTGTATTCTGTACTACAAGCCAATATGTGTACTCACCTTTCTGACCTCTGAAGACGACCAGTCTAGGTTGAAATGCAGCAGGTCCAGTTGAGTGGGTTCCCATTGTGCTTTTATGGTTGTACATAGGATGATGATGAGCCATTTTGGTGTAGTGGTTAAGTGTGCGGACTCTTTCCTGGGAAAACTGGGTTTGATTCCCCACTCCTCCACTTGCACCTGCTGCAATGACCTTGGGTCAGCCATAGCTCTGGCAGAGGTTGTCCTTGAAAGGGCAGCTGCTGTGAGAGCCCTCTCAGCCCCACCCACCTCACAGGGTGTCCGTTGTGGGGGAGGAAGATAAAGGAGATTGTAAGCAGCTCTGAGTCTCTGATTCAGAGAGAAGGGCGGGGTATAAATCTGCAATTCTTCTTCTTAATGATGGGTTGTGCTTAGGCTTATGATGGGCCCTCAGATAGTTTTAGCTTTCTACAATAAATACATGTATGTTAGTTTATGATTTATTTTAGTTTGTTTTTAATGTTTGGCCCTTTAATTGCGTATTAACCTTTTGTGCTTGACGATGTCAACGGACACCAAATCACATCCTTCTAAGCCCAATGGATTTCAAAGGGTGTATTTCTGCTCTCCAGGGAACCCAGTGAAGGAAGCTCTGACTCTCAAAAGCTTGCATCCTGCAAACCTTGTTGGTCTTTAAGGTGCCACTGGACTTGAATCTTGCTCTGCTACTGCAGTCAGAGAGGCTGCACACCCGCAGCTCGGACCGCAGACCCATGTCTGGCAAAGGGAGCTTTGACTTTGAAAGGCTTCTCCCCTGAAACTCTCGTTGGTCTTAAAGGTGCCACTGGACTCAAGTTAAAAAAGTGCTTCTCCTTCACTGCATCCAGCCACTGGGCCTGGTCTATAAAGCATTACCGTGACAATGTTATTATTACCATGGCTTTTTCTTTTCTTTTTGGCAAGAACTATTTGCAAACTGAGCCATCGCGAATGAGGAATTGTGAATGCTGAAGCAAAAGTAAGATTGGGAGAAAAATTGCCTGAGCTTTGAGGCAAGCATTAAACAAAGACGGTTTCTGACAGTAGCTGTATTGATCTACCGTTGAACAGAACTGAGCCCTGAAGCACCTTAAGAGACACAAGAGATTCAGAGTGTAAGCTTTCGAGAGTCAAAGCCAGGGTTGGCCCATCTGTTAGGCAGTCCTAGGCGGCTGCCTAGGGCATGGCCTGAGTGGGGATTACGAGTAGGGCCCTCCCGTCCACCCAAGGAGGTGAGAGAGCGCCTCAGAGTGCACGCGCCACGCGGCTGCTGTTGCTCACCTTCAGCATCTGACCTGCCAGAAGGACAGGGGAGGCTGAGGGACAGTGATCAGGTGGTGCGTGCACTCTGAGGCGCAGGAACCATGCTGCCGCTGTGGTGCTCACCCTCGCTGGGGGTGAAGGTGGGAGGAGGAAGGGCGCAGGCGGTGGGGCGGGGCCTCGCCAGAGCCCTGAAGCTGGCCCTGTTTGCACCCTGATACTCTCGTTGGTCTTTAAAGTGCTACTGGACTCAAATCCTTTCAATGCATGACAAACAATACAGAAAATGAAAGTATGGGGCAGTAAAATAAGAAATTTAAAAAGTGCAAAAAAAAAAAAAAAAGATTAGCTCAGAGAGCACCCATGCAGAAGCTAGTGGCAAACAGGTAGACCGATTCCACACTTCGCACTCGCCTCCCTTCTGTGAGGGGCTCCTCAAGGGAGCTCTTTTTCTCGGATTCTGCATTGGCATCTCTGGAGCGGGGCTCCATGTTCCCTGCTTGCTCCCTGCCTTGTGCAAACTTGAGAGCCGAGAATGAGACTGGGATAAAGACTAATGTGGAATCGGTCGTAGATTCTTCTCCCCTAAACACAGACTACCAGACTGTGACCCCAAATATTCACCCTGCCACGCTCCAATACAGCATCCTCTCTCTAGTCAAGCATGGGAGTGGGTTTGTGAACATGTACATGAAATCACCAGTTTACTCCTGCAAATGCCTTATTTTCAATTTATGGCTACAAACCGGTCCAAAAGGAGTTATGTGGGGCTTGTTGATTCAGAGACTGAATTGCACATACCTCTTTCCTCCTGTAGGGCTGTGCATATAGAAATGATTAGGGTTTGTAGAATCTTTCGGGCTCAAGTGCCGTGTTCTACTGGAGAAAGTTTTTCTTCCAGACGTTTCGTTCTCAGCTGCGGAGAACATCCTCAGTGGCATTGCAGCCGGAGCAGGTGCTCTGACCTTCTTGGCTGCTGTGCATTGAGTGAGGCCAGGGCTGCTGGAGAGCTGCTATTTATAGGCTGGAGGGGCTGTGATGAAAGGGCAATTGGTTTGTGGATGTGCCCATTGTTTGGTGGGGCTTTCTGGAAGGGTAGTGATAAGGGCACATCCACAAACCAATTGCCCTTTCATCACAGCCCCTCCAGCCTATAAATAGCAGCTCTCCAGCAGCCCTGGGCCCACTCAATGCACAGCAGCCAAGAAGGTCAGAGCGCCTGCTCCGGCTGCAACGCCACTGAGGATGTTCTCCGCAGCTGAGAACGAAACGTCTGGAAGAAAAACTTTCTCCAGTAGAACACGGCACTTGAGCCTGAAAGATTCTACAAACCCTAATGATGATGCCAGCCGTGAAAACCTGAAATCTTTCATATAGAAATGATTTGCACGTGCCAACATCAGCTAGTTAAGACAAATTATTGGAGGTTGCCCTGAGTTAGAAGCTACTTGATGGCCCTTAATTCCCCTCCACCCCACCCGAGGTTAATAGTCAGAAGGGTAGAGTGAATTTATATAGTTGGGTATAATGAGCATTCCTGCCATGACTCTACCATGCCAATTAGAGATGCCAACATAGCTCCTCTTTTGAAAGAGCTGTATGCCAATGGGCATTTTTTTTTATCATGACATGACGTGCGAGATGTTTGCTCTTGAAACATTTGTTTAGATGGCAATTTGCACCCCAATAATCTTGTCTTGTTAAGCAGAGGGTATAATTCACTGGTATGTGCTGTAGGGTGGGCTTTTAAAGCTTTTATGTATGCATAAGGTTATCCCACTTTACTGCGTTCTGCAGGACTTTCCCATAAAAAACCAATGAGCAATTTCCACCTCCCCCTCCCCCTCCCCACAGTAACTAGCACTCATCAGATTCTCTTGCTTCAACTATACGTTTTAGGCACTCCAGGAATGATATAGACATCCCTGGCTGGAATTTACCTGCATATAAACGAGGCTTGCTTTGCGCACCCGAGATTAAGCATAAATTATAACGCTTTGCCATGAAGAGTCTAATAAAGTGTGACACTTTCGGGAGGATTTAAGAACATCGTTTCAGCTTAACGCAGGCAATGTCGTCTGCCTGAAATTGTTCTGATGGAGAAAGAATCAAAGCTCGAGAACAACCAATCCTTCTCCCTCAGCCTCCAAGGGAAATTGAGTTGATTGCTGCACGTTGTTTACCACTCGCGTCTCCTGAAGGAACTCTGGAAGAGCTCGGCTTGAAGTTTTCCTTGATCTTTGCAGCCTACTGGCCTTATGTATGGTCTCCTGTTGAGTTTTGTAGCCTTTCAGTCTGATGGAGGAGTCCTCTTCTACGACTTTAGCTTTGACCCGTAAATCTACAGTTTTGTAGAAAGGCTTGAATGCCCCCCCCCCAGCCCATTTGAAAACACTGCACTTTAAAACTTGGAAGTGGCACTATGAAAGTAAATCTGAATTGGTGGAAACAAGTTGTGTTTGATGACTTGCTCCTGCAGAGCTCTGGCTGCGGCTGAAGCTAAACTTAGGAAGAAAACCTAAATAAGCACACCACTGGCATGCTTTTTTCTCTTTCTTGAGTTTGGCCGTTGTCTATTTTTTTTTTTTTTTTGCAGGAGTTGCTCCGAAAGCACCGATGAAGCAAATAACTGCAAATGCAGAAATCAAGCAATACCTATGAGCCATGTAACTTGGTAAAATACAAGACCCCAAAGCACATTGGTGACACTTGGAGCTACTGCTGTTGGAACGGGATGGTTTCCTTTCTATTTATAGGATGCAGACTGTGCACATCAGGGGGCCGAGCGCTCATCAAGCATTCTGTCCAATTGCTTCACTGCGCAACACGCAAGCACAGTTCTCTGCTCCCATTGGTGATGAGACCAAGACCCAACTCAGCATCTTGGACTCTGTAAACCTGAAGCTGTTTTGCCTTTTGTTTTCCACTGCAGTTTCGAGCAAGAGACGTGACGGAGCAAAGGCTGGTGTAAACCCTTACACATTTCTGCTCCCAGTTTGCTCTTCTCCTCCCCAGAACCACCTCCTTGCGGTTATAAATTTTGTACAGTTCTAAAGTGAAGTCTCGTTTGTTGAAGAGAAATGAAGAATTTAAAAAAACAACAACCACACCCCATATTTATTGCCATGTGTCTTTTGGGGTAAAAAAAAAACCAAACCAGAACCTGGCAAGTTTTCTTGGTCTATGCCTCCTGTGTGTTGGCATGAGATGTATGTAAAAAACAACAACAAAAAAGTTCTATGTAAAATAAATATGAAAAGTTCTTTAGGATTTGTGTTCCTTTTTCTGTCTCTTGTCAGGAATTAAAATCAGAGCAGAGATTCCAGGGAAAGGCTTCTCCAACAGCACTGGCGAATTCCCTCCAAGGAACTTGCAAACACATCACATTCACTGCAAAACTGAACCATGGTGTGTGAAACACTGGCCGTTTTCCCACTGACCTTACTCCAGAGCGACGTCCCTCTTCACCGCGCAGCGTCTGCGCGGATTTCCCACCAACTGCTGCGCACAACCAGGAAGTGCCGCGGCTTTTGCACCGCTAAAAACCAGTTTACATCTGCGACGCAAAAGCCGCGGCACTTCCTGGTTGTGCGCAGCAGTTGGTGGGAAATCCGCGCAGACGCTGCGCGGTGAAGAGGGACGTCGCTCCGGAGTAAGGTCAGTGGGAAAACGGCCACTGTATTTTTAGAGCAGAGATCAGCAATGATTATCCCTCATGTGTCTAGGCCAGACATGATCTCCAACTAGCCAACCCTGGTGTTGCCAACTTGTAGTCAAATAAGGTTTGTGGAGAATGATGCTGAGCACCAGGGCTTTTTCGTAGCAGGAACTCCTTTGCATATTAGGACACACCCCTGATGTAGCTCTTAGTACAAGACCTACGATAAGCTCCAGGCAGATTGGCTACATCAGGGGTGTATGGCCTAATATGCAAAGGAGTTCCTGCTACAAAAAAAGCCCTGCTAAGCACCATTGAATATGCCACCCGTGTAGTTTGGCAGTGATGATGTGGCCCCAGCCCTGCACTCCTCTGGGAAAACCAAGTTATATGACTAGAGTTTCATCACCCAGTACGTATCAGCTCCAACTACCCCGTCCGTTAGCTCAAAAGTCACACAAGGATAAATAGATCCAGGTGGGCAGCCGTGTTGGTTTGAAGCAATAGAACAAAGTTGGAGTCCAGTAGCACCTTTAAGACCAACGAAGTTTTATTGAGAATGTAAGTTTTCCTGTGCTAGAAGCACACTTAATCAGCTTACATTCTCAATAGAACTTGGTTGGTTTTAAAGGTGCTACTGGACTCCAACAAGAATAAACAATTCACATACTACAGTGAGAGACAACCAATATGATCAAAAGTAAGGCTTCTCTGAATCTTTGGACATCCAGATCAGGATATGACAGTGCGGCTTGCCAAGTGGGCTTTCTGAAGCGCCTTATTGGTCGTTGTGGAAAACAGGATGTTGAAGATGATGGAACCTTGGTCTGATATTTCTATGGAGGGTATCAAGGAGCTGACTGAACAGAGGTCTACTTGTGAGTGGGCCAAGCTGTCCTCGCTCTCATGCATGTCCATCGCTCTGCATGAACCAGATTCGAGCACAAATATAGTCAGCTAGGTTATACAATTGTGCTTCAGTTATTCCCAGTTGTTGTGAGCGTGGGATTCAGAAGGTGAGCAAAGAGGACCGACAGTTTAGTTTATCAAATGTGTTCCGACAAAATTTTGCTGCCATTATATGCATTCTTTGGAAGCACAGACTACAGTCATTAACACTCTCATTGGATTAGGAAGGTAGGCAGAAATCAGCTATTTCTTTTCAGATACCCACGACCAGAGCTTCTTTTGTAGAAAAAGTCTGGCAAAAACTCATTTGCATATTAGGTCACACCTTCTGACATCACCATTGTTTTATGCAGGGCCTTTTTGTAGAAAAAGCCCAGCAGGGACTCATTTGCATATTAGGCCACACACCCTGATGCCAAGCCAGCCAAAACTCCATTCCTGTGCATTCCTGCTAAAAAAAAAATGCCCTGCCCAAGACTAAAGTAGTAGTATGTTTAGTTTATCACAAAAGTCGTAGTTATCTCCATGCAGTGATCTGGTGAATCACACAAATGCAACACAGCCATTATTTACAGGGGAACAAGGCTTTATTTTAATTTACTTCATTTATGCTCTACCTCTCTCCCCACTGGTGCCCCAAGGCAGCTTATGTTGTTCTCCTTTCTTCCATTTTACTCTCACAAGAACTGTGTGAGGTAGGTTAGGCTGAGAATGTATGACTGGCCCAAGGACAGCCAGTGGGACTTCCATGGCAAGGTATGGGGATTTGAATGCAGAATTCCTTACTGTTCTTGGGGTGCTGCTAGAAAATTCAGCTCCAACTGTGCATCAGCTGTCTTTAGAAAAGTACCACTTGGGCAAGCTGGTTATTATGGACGTGAACACTACACGCATTAGGGCCAAATCCTTTCAAATCTACCAGGTCCCCCTTTTATCCCTTCAATCCCCACTTTGTAGCTGTGAAAACCAAAAGGTGCGTCACAGGAACGTTTTCCTCGCCCTGCTCCCATTCCTACTGAAGGACAAACCATTTTGGTCACAATACTCCCAACACTGGAGAAACGGAATGATGTATAGTTAGTACACTGTGTACACTGTCAACACTTGTGGTAGACCAGGCGTCCCCAACCTCTCGGCACATGGGGGGGGCATTAGAATGCCCAACAGAAAAAGCGGGCCACAACTTAAATCAAAATGTAACAAAATAATTAACCTACCTTTTTAGATCAAAAGTAAATGTTCAGCGGTCAATGAAGGAATGTCAACTTGGATGCAATCCATTTTGGAACAATATTTTACTGTCAAATTCTTTTATCTGGCTACACACACTTAACCTATTCAGTGCGATTTTTGTGGCTGTTTTCTGTTAGCCAAGGCATTAATGTCCAAGTCAAAGTTTGTGACAGACAGCCTTAAAATATCATGTAAATATTCATCTGTTAAGTCTTGACCTACACTTGAATTTCATGATTTTCATCTTAGAAAATGTTATGTTTGTTCACAGATATATGTGGTACCAAAGTTTGCACCAAATTCCTTTAGGTTGATAAATTATCAGGTAGGCCACAATAGAAATCTAATGGACTATTTTTTCTGTAAATGTCTCTGAGATGATCCCTGGCTTGCAAATTCAATTAGTTCCATCTGAAAAAAGTTACTTGCATCTTCTGGTGCCAGTTCAAATGCAATTTGAAACATTCTTATTTCCTTTCTATGCTTGGCAATCAGTTTATCTGTTCTGGAATTCCACCTGCAATAGGTTCAGTTCTTTGATGTTTCAACATTTAATTCTCAACTTCTCAAATTTTAGTTCATTGCAGCATGAGAAGTTTGAAAAGTTACTTTCACTAACTTGCTTCACAAAAATGTTTAGTTTTGTTTCAGAAGCTTTCAGTTCAGAATACATGTCACACACAAACTTTCCTTTCCCCTGCAAGCTTAGATTCAATGTGTTCAGATGCTCTGAGATACCAGTTAAGAAAGCCGAGTCAAAAATCCATCCAGGGTCAGAAAATACTTCTTGACCCTTTCCCATTCTCCTTGAGAAAGACATCAACTTCAAGATGAAGACTTGGCCTCTGCTACACCACCAGACTTCTGCATGGTACAATACATCTCCATATTCTGCATCTACCTCTGAGAGAAAATTTTGAAATTGATGTAATTAATGCTAGATACAACAAAACGCATCACACTCTCCCAGGGAAGAATCTTGTTGATGAATAATGTAATGAAATTGCATGGGAGGTGTATCATTTAATTTCAATATCTCTTCACTGATTCTTGCAACCACACAGTTTTACTTCCCACTGTATTTCTTGCACCTCGTTTTCGATTTACCCTGTCAGACCAAGATTTTCTACTGAATCACGCACCTTCAAGAATATTTTCTGCAGCTGTAGTGCCTTTCAAACTCTGCAGTGCACACAACTCTTCTGTAATTCTGAAGTTGGAATCTATTCCCCTGATAAGATATTAGTAGTTGAGCAGGACCTATAATGTCATTGGTCTCGCCTAATGACAAAGGGCGGGGTGGGGGTGGAATAGCTCTTCTCATAGTTCTTCAGCACGCCTGGAGATTGTAGATGCGGAAAAACTGACACAACTAACACAAGACACCTTATCAGGACACAGTTCCTCCATTACTTTAACTATGCACTTTTTAACAAATTAACCATCAGCAAAACCACTCTGGGCAATACATTTAGCAACATAATAGTTGGCCCTCCCGGTAGACAGGAGCTCCTCAACATGCTTTCTAAAACAATTTTGCTGCAAAAACACTGATTTTTTAAAAAGAGAATTTATCTCGTTCACTTGCACCTCTCCTTGATGTATTGAGTAGTTCTTGTAACAGGACTCAAAGTGCCTTTTGACATCGTATTCCTTTATACTGGGAGAGTTTCAAGACCTATCAGGTGAGCTGCTTTATCCTTGTTTAAAACGAAGTAATCTGTAGTCCATTTGTCATTAAAGACACGATGCTCATCTGCAATTTTTAATTTCTTTGAAACAGCACTTTCTTTTGCAGACATCTTCTTACAGAATTTTTAGCACAGCAGTAGTTGAAGTTTCAAGATTATTTTTGAATAAATAATATAGTTTTGGGCAGGGGTGGCCAAACTGCAGCTCGGGAGCAACACGCGGCTCTTCCACATATATTGTATGGCTCACGAAGCCCCCACCATCTTGTCAGCTGGCATGCAGAAGGTATTTTCTCTCTAAACCACTTCTCCAAGTCAAGGCTGGTGGCAGAATGCATTTAAAGTTAAAGTTGCTTTCTTTCCACCACTCCCTCCCCCATCTATTTGCCTCCCTTCCTTCTGGGCCTCAAACATGTGACGTTCATGTCTTGCATCTCTCAAACACCTGACATTCATTTTTATTTATTTATTTATTCGAGATTTATATCCCGCCCTTCCCACAAGTGGCTCAGGGCGGCTTCCAAAATTGATCAAACATGAAAATTAAACAATTTTAAGTATAAAAACAATTAAGTATTTAAGCAATTAAAACCTTAAAAACCATTTTCATTTTACGTGACTCTTACGTTAAACAGGTTTGGCCATCCCTGGTTTTGGGGATCTAACTGTTCCCTTTCCCATCAACTCCACTCCACTCTAGCTGCTATTAGCTGGGGATTTCCATTTCAACCTTGGGAAAGAACAGAAGAGACTCCTGCCTCTACAGTTCTCAGGAGCATTGGGCCATATACACAGGCTAGGAAGAATGTTTTAAAAATGGATTATGGATCTGACTTAACAGATGGCAGAGTTGCGATGCTAAGTACATTGAATACTATGAGATTTTTTTTCTTAATAAACATACTTCCTTGAGGTTTAAATCTGCACATACTAATACTTTAAAAACTGGGGCCCTCCAAAAAAGGGCAGGTAAGAGAGAATGTGCGAATGGAAGGGTAGTCTTCCACCTGGAGCAGAGCATATGCCATGAAGTTGGCTCCAAATCATAGGCAGAGTGCACATAGGCATCACTGCCTGTCAGCCAAGCCTCAATCATGAGAAGCAAAACGGCAGTCAGTGGGAGGGGAACTGCTGGAGGAAGATGTGGGAAGAGGAATCCCATAAGTTTCCCTGCTAAGAGGGTACACCTTCCCTCGCAAACTAAGGGGCCGCTCACCAGCTCCTACAGTCACAGATGCACAAGCCTACCTGGAGTGAGGGGGGCGGGGGGAGAGGCAGAAGCAAGGCAGGCAAGAAGTCAGAGCAACCAGCTCTTGTTGCAGAAGGAAGAATGCTTTTGCCTGCAGCAGCAACCTCCTCAGTAACCTTGGAAGCCTCTTGGAGGAGCCTTGATGGGTGGAGCCTCTAGACATGTTCAGTATGCAAAACTCAAACTACCCAGAACTGCCCAACCGTATGGCAGGGGTGAGGAATGTCCAGTCTGAGGGCCGTTTATGGCCCTCAAGATCACTTGGTCTGGCCCTTGGGGATTGCTGGGCAGAGTTGAGCCACATGGCAGCCTCCCTGGGGCCCAGCTGGCTGGCAAGGATCATGGGGCCCAGCTGGGTCGGGGTGTGTGCCAAATTAGGCTCTCCCCACGACTTCAAATAGAAAAACAATTATTTGCATTAATTTTCCCAACCTGAACCATTCTTCCTTGGCTGAGCACTTTTTAAAGTTGATCATTTTGTACGGCCCGCGAATGATGTTATAAATATTCAAATGGCAGAAAAAAGGTTCCCCACCTCTACAGTATGGAGCATAAGACCAAGAAGAGGGCAGGAAGAACAGCAGGAGATGGTGCCTCTTGAGGCAAGAAGTGCCTTGAGGGTGATAGCAGCACTTGGGGAGGGACGGTGGCTCAGTGGCAGAGCATCTGCTTGGGAAGCAGAAGGTCCCAGGTTCAATCCCTGGCATCTCCAAAAAAGGGTCCAGGCAAATAGGTGTGAAAAAACCTCAGCTTGGGACCCTGGAGAGCCGCTGCCAGTCTGAGAAGACAATACTGACTTTGATGGACCAAAGGTCTGATTCAGTATAAGGCAGCTTCATATGTTGACTTAAGTAGGATTGGGGGCTGCAGAGAAAAAGCTCAGGGGGCACATCTGACCCATGGGCCACAGGTTGGGGACCCCCATGGTAGACCACTTCCAGCAACAAAAAGCTACTCGCCAACCTCTATATGGCATCCAATACTATCAGCCAAGGGAATGAACTGGTCTTCTATTTAAGGAATTCCTCGCTTCACCAGTTTTCAAAGCTTTTGGGCAAAAGTGCACTCTGAAGCTGTGGATCTGGGATCTTTATACACCCCGCCATGCTGGCTTTATATATTTTAATCATTTTAACATTTAATGCTTCTCAATTAAAGTGATTTCCTGGAGTAGATGCCAGGCTTAGTTTGAATATGCATTAACCACTTTCAGTATCGGTAGTTAAAGGCACCGAAGGATTTAAATGGCAATCCAGAGGGTTGTTGGGGGAAAAGGTTTGGCTGAATAAAGCAGATTATGAACAATAATATATGCCTTCCTTTCCTCCCCCCCTCTTCATTTGGATGTGCTCCAAACTCACAAATAGTCCTAAAGTGCTATAAACATATCCAGGCCTAAGCTGTGTGCTTTTCAAATGTACTTTATAAAAGCGAGCGGGCACTTTGCATCTGGGCACACAGCAGGCGTTGTGTTATTTTGAGAGAGCCTTTTAGTACACAAGATGTCTGTTAAAAAGAACTTTTTTAAAAAAAACCATTAAAATGTCAAAAAAAAAATGAGAGAGAAAGATAACCTCCAACACAAAAGAATAAATAAATCCTGGCTTCTGGGCAAGGTGGCTGCTGTAAGCTAAGCAAACACGGAAAGGTGACCGCTCTGTTCTTTAACTTCTGCCAATCCCTTCACAGCACAGCTCCAAAACCGATGGCTGACTTCAAGATCTCAGCACAAAGAGACAGCATGGCTGCCAACTGTGCAGCAATGATCCATGCTCTTCTCAAGGCACTAAGCACCAGGAGTCAAATCACAAAACTTTAGTTGTAGAAGTACTCCATATTTTTTTTTTTAAGTTTGGATTTAGTGTCGTGTGACAAGTATTCCATTTTTAAAAAAAGGGATGGGGAGAACAGGAGACCAAACAGCATGCCTGTATTACAATCGGCTGCAGTGCAGATGTGAACATAGGAAGCCCTGATGGATCGCGCCAGTAATCTGTCTAGATCAGCATCCTGTTTCACACAGTGGCCAACCGCTTGACCAGGAGGGCTGACAAACAGGACCCAGAGGGCGAAGCCTCCCCTGTTGTTGCCTCCTTGCCCTGTTTTTCTGCCTCTGCATATGAAAGTTCCCTTTACTCACCACAGCCGACAGCCACTGATGGACCTATCCTGTGAATCTGTCTACTTCCCTTCCTCGCTTTTTAAAGTTATCTACACTTGTGGCCATCACTAGGCCAGGAACAGCTCGCCCAGTAGGCAAAATAGGTGGTTGCCTAGGGCGCCGGGCAGGGTGGGGGCGCCAAATTCGGCCTTCCCCCCTCCCTCCTAGGCAAACACCTAGTTTGCCCCCTCCCCAGCCTCCTCCTCCCTTCCTTCCACAGCCCAGGTCTATTTCAATGCCCAGAAGGGCGATCGAGCGCCACTCCTGGTCTATCAAAAGGCACCCCCCGCTGATCAGCTGATTGGTGGGTAAAACCACGCTGCGTGCTCACTCAGCACCAAGGTAGGCCAGCAGCATGAAGGAACCGTGTCCTGAAAAGGTGCCACCGCCGCTGCCTCCTCCCCACTTACTTCCCATCCAGGAAGTGGGGAGGAGACAGCATCATCATCTGGTGGGGGGGGGGGTCGGGCCGGTGCTGCACTAGGCTCACTGGCCATGAATTCCACAATCCAATTACTTGTTGAGTAAAGAAGCATTTTCTTTTGTCTGCCCTTAACCTAATGCCCATCTACTTCATTGGTGCCCGAGTGCTAGTATTATAAAAGAAGAAAAATCTGTCGATCTGCTTTCTCCACCCCATTTATAATTTTATAAACATCAATATTTCCCAGCGGTCATCTTTTTTCCTAAACAGAAAGGTCTCCAGATTCTTCAGCCTTTTTTCATAAGGAAGGTGGCTCAAACCCTTAATATCTTGCTTGCCCTCTTCTGTACTTTTTCAAGGTCTGTAGTACCTTTTCTGTAATATCCTTTTTGAAATACGGTGACCAGAATTGTACACAACATTTCAAATGAAGTCACGCCATAGCTAGCCCTAGACAAAGTCATTACAGCACTGGCTGTTTTATTCTCAGCCCCCTTCCTAAGAATCCCTAGCACGTAGTTTGCCTTTTTCACAGCTGTTGCTGCAGACTTGGTCGACATTTTAATCGAGATGCATCCACAGCAACCCTAAGATCTCTTTCAACCTTGGTCTCAGCTCAGGCCACGTCAGCATATATTTTCAGTCAGAATTTTTTGTTCCACAATGTGCATGGTGAAGAGAGCTGAAAAGAGGTTTGTTCTTCAGAGACTGACACCCATTTATGCTTGTCGCTCTCATCTTCTGCACAGCTCCAGAAAAAAATGCAGAGATGTATCGCAACTGCATAACATGCCTTAGGAACATTAAAAACCAAGAGATGCAAAAACAGAAACCCTGGCTAAGCAGTCTACTCTGTTATCTTTGGACAGGGAGAATGGACAGAGGTAACACGTACAATAGCATGAGACATGGCAAGGACGCTGTGAAGGCTGGAGAGAGATTAATTCAGAAGTCTGTTTTGGTCCGTGTTGATCCAGCTGCTTTTCATAGCTTCGCAGACTTACATGTTTAGACATTTTAAAGAGGTATACGATACACTGTTGAAGAATCATGGCTCTGGGATTTATTCTGACAGTGACAGGAGATGTAGCTTATTCTGACAGTGACTGGAGATGTATACTCGTAGTACACCCTTGAGATCAGGACCTTTTATCTGTTGTGTATGCAGACAACCTCCTGGCTACTTCAAAGCTGAAGTACACTTACCCACTTTTTGAGAAATTCTACTTTCTTCTGCTTCCCTTCTCTGCAGAGCCACCTCATTCTATTTAACAGATTTTAATTCTGACACTGCAGAACTCCTCAAGCTATAATGACAGTCCAAAGCAAATAAACCCAAGTGGTAAACCAGTAACTCTTTATCCACCCTTTTCTGTATCCTCTATTGTTAACAACTCATTTTCACCTCCCAAAGATGTTTCAGACTATGCAGGTTGTCCTTATAGCCAGCGGTCATTTTGTAGAAAAAGAGGTGCCGAAGCTCATTAGCACAGCTCATTTGCATATGCCACACACCCCTGACATCAGCGGAAGGGGTACTAAATTATGTCAGCTCAGCATCTACCTTAATATGTTTCTTGAATTAGAATGGTCATAATAAAACCTTACTTCCATCATACTTTTAAAATTACTTTCTTCTATGAGGCCACAGTGGCACAAAGATTTCCATCTGTCTGATTTATATGTTTTGTTTTTCCCCCGTTTTTTTTGTGGGGGGGAAATATTAGAAAGCTTGTCAAATCTAGAGTTCAGCAAAATTCTCACAGGGGATTTGAACAATGGAGCCCAGAAGCAAGTGGGGAGGGGGGTAAGAAAGAAAGAGCACAATAAAATGTAGAGGTTCCAGAGCTCCGCTCCTGTGAGCTCCTGCCCAAAATGAGACCTGCTTATGATTCTCAAAAAGTTTACATACTTCTGAAAGTAAAGCAAGAACTAGTGGGAACACTTGAAGTCATATTTCAACGTCTAGAGCGAGAACATATTGCTCTCTGTACAACTAGTCCGATTTCACACTAGGAGAAACAAAGGAACAACTGCGGGAAAAAAATCCTTCAATGTGTTTTATCATGCAAGACGGTACTTTACAACAGAGAAAGAGGGACACACACAACAGAAATTCCCATCTATTCTCACAGCGACTGAGTTTAACATACCCTTAGCTTCCCTGTTTTGCCACTTCCACCCTCAAGTGGCAAGAGAAAAGCTTTTGGCCTTTACATCTTAGAAAAACACCCATAATTCCATTACACAAGAGAGGGGAGGTGATGAGGAGTGTTACAGTACTTTCTTCTACTGCTTCATGGTTTTTGTTAGAGGAAGAGATCATTTGTACAGCGTCTGAAGAATGCCCTGCTGCCCACTTGATCTGCCCCCCTCCCCGACAACAGCTACATTACCCCCTCCCTCCAGGTAACTTATGTTATTTTATTTTTTTTTAAAAGCACATTTACTTGGAAAAGCAAATTATGTGGGGGCTTGCTCCTGAGTAGGCACACAGAATGCAGTCTTGAGGCAGCTGCTCCTCCCCTCAACTTCCAGGATCACAATCGAAACGCCACAGCATGCAACGCGGGTCCTCGTGCAGCATCAGGCCTATAGAAACTTGTGGTCCATTTAACTGAGCAGTCTGTCAGGTGTGCCTGGGGAACTACTAGAAGCTCAAACAAAAAAAGAAAAGAAAACCTCCTATTTCTGCTGCACCCCTGGACCTGTGGTGGCGGTGGGAAGTGTTCCTCAAGCACAAGGCAGGATATAATATATGGCTGAAAAGCTGCGTTTGAACCGATGGGCCACAAGATATATAGGCCTGTGTTACACATGTCCCGCTGCCCCTTTCCTCTCCCAGAATAATATACTAGGTCCCCATCTCCATACATCATGCATGCCAAAGAAGATTATTTGGGAGAAGGATGGGACTTATTGCAATGTGTGTCTGTTTTAGAGAGTCCTGGGTTGGGGCTATCCGCACTTCCTTGGCCTTCCGGGCTAAGCTTTGCCAGCACAGTGCTTCTGAAGCATGAAGGTGATCGTTCTACAGTCCGTCACCTCCTCGGGAAGGTAGCCCTCTGTGTCCCGAATGGTAGGGTCAGCTCCAAACTTCAGCAGCAACTCCACGATGTCAGAAAACTCACAGGTTGAAGCTAGAGAGGAAAGGGCAAAGTGAACACAGGTTACCATTCAGCAGCAGCTGATACGAGAAAACACGAAAACAGAGAAAACATGGGAGTACGTCGATTCTGGCATTTCGAAACTGCTAGGCAGTCTTAGAAATTGAACTATTTTGACACAAAGGGAAATAGCTTAAAAAACCAAGCAAAGCTTGGTGGCAGGGATAGCAGAGGGAAATTCTGCTCAACTGATATTACAGATTCGCTCGAGACACTAAGAACCGCATTTCAGTTCCCTGCAATTTATACTGGAACATGTTTCAACAGTATTTAGCAAGGACCAATTATGTACCTACGGAGGAAAAGGATAAAAAGTCTGAATCTTGGAGCAAGCGTCTCCCAGCAGAGCCCTGTCTTGGAGACGATGGTATGCAGCCTTTTGCTTTTATTGACAGATACTGAGGCAGAATTAGTTTAGAGGTGGCTAGGAAAGCACAGCCTGCTGAAATGAAGGGGGAAAGGAAGAGGTGCAAGATATTAAATTTAAATCATAACCTTTCAGAGAAAACATGAAAGGGCCTGTAACCTTGACTCTGGCATTTTGTGACTTTTAGGCAATCTTAAAAATGGAATTATTTTGCCAAACCATTAACACAAATTTTCTTTCATCCTCATGAAAAGACAAATTGTAGGGAAGACATTTCAGGACGTGAGAGTATTTCTAGGTAGAACACGGACACGGAATCCTGTACCAGGTACTGCTAAGATTTATCATCAATTTCAGTTTTATTTTGCAAAAAATTTATATGCTGCCTTTGGTTCAGTGCTGCCGCCACCACTGGTTTCCCCACAGTAGTTGCTTGTTCATGATGCAACAGCACACAGTTCACAAATAAACAGATTACAGTGAGTGGTAGTCAAAACTGCTGATTTTACTGCCTGGTGTACTCATGAAGGCCCATAGAGCCAATGGGAATAAAGATGAAGAAATGATGATGATGATGATGATACTGGATTTATAGCCCACCCTCCACTCCAAATCTCAGAATGGCTTACAACCTCCTTTATCTTCCTCCCCCACAACAGACACCCTGTAAGGTGGGTGGGGCTGAGAGAGCTCTCCCAGAAGATGCTCTTTCAAGGACAGCTCTTGTGAGAGCTATGGCTGACCCAAGGTCATTCCAGCAGCTGCAAGTGGAGGAGTGGGGAATCAGACCCAGTTCTCCCAGATAAGAGTCCGCACACTTAATCACTACACCAAACTTTAAAACTCTGAGGGGTGTTTCCAACTTGTCATGGTAACTGCTATGCCGAGTTGGCTTGTGGTACAGGATGACTGCAGTCACACAGTAGCACTCAACTGAACTCTCCCACCAGAGAATCTTGGGCATGAGATCGATGAGACAGAATTCAGGAATACTGGGAATGCCAATATTTTTGGGGTCCAATATACCCAAATCCTACTGATTTTTTTTTGTGTGGACACCCTTGGGCCACCTACTAGAGTTCTTAAGGGTGGTGATTAGTTCAGTAAATTTAGGGGCTATTGAGCATGATCATACATCAGGGGTATCCAACTTCTTTGAGCCCTTGGGTACCTTTGGAATTCTGACACTGCATGGTGGGTGCAGCCACAAAATGGCTACCACAGGAGGCGGAACCAGCTACAAAATGGCTGCTGCAGCTTACTTTCAGTCACTCAGTGAAGATCCTTGTGGTGGCAGCTGCTGTCAAAGCAATGTTTTTGAAAGTTTGAATGGCCAATCAAATCTCCAATGGCCAATCAGAAGCCTTCTTGGGCAAAGGCCCCACTGAGTCCCACATACTTTCTAAAAACAATTGGTAGGCGCTAGGAAAGGTATTAGTGGGTGTCATGGCAGCATGCTGGAGACCCCTGTCATACATAGTAAGGAAGCACAGCATATCACTGACTGTACTTAAATCCTCTCTCATTCATGTGGAAGTTTTATATTCTCATTCTCTATTCAGCATCTGCCTTTGGCCTAGGTACAGAATGTGGATGGATAGATTTGAGACTAATTTTAGACGAGACTGAAATAATGATGGGCTACAGGTTTGCTTGCATACAAACTAACTGCACTGCAGATCCCTCTCACTGTGGTGTTACTGGAACAGCATGCAGTGGACTCATGTAGTTGCGCGAACAGGGTCACTTATCTATAACCGACATTCTTTGAGTGCAGTCACTTTACAGCCATTGCACCTGTGCAATTCAGACACTTCTAGAATTTGAGTGTTTAGATGCCAACACCGCCCTGTCCAAGCAGGATACATGCCTATAAAGGTGAAGCTGCACCTTCCTAAAAATATCGCAGAGGTCCCTGCACACCTGTGGCAGGAAGAAGTACTGTTGCTACTGGAACAAGGCACTGAATCCTTTTCATAGCTACTTTCAGAGGTGGCTTGAGACACCCAGCAGATAACTGTGCAGTTGAGCCCTGCCTCACAGAACTCAAAGGTTTCCTTTACTTAGAGCAGGAGTGGCCAAACTGTGGTTCAGGAGCCACATGTGGCTTTTTCACACATATTGTGTGGCTCTCAAAACCCCTACCACCCAGTCAGCTAGCTTGGAGAAGGCATTTCTTTCTTTAAATCACTTTTCCAAGCCAAGCCAGCCGGCAGCTTGAAGAATGCATTTAAAGTTAGTTGCTTTCTTTCCAACTCTTCCTCCATTCTTCTTCTCCCATCTATTTTCCTTCCTTCCTTCCTTCCCTCCTTCCCTCTCTCAAACATCTGACATTCATATCTTGCAGCTCTCAAACATTGACTATTAGTCTATGCGGCTCTTAGGTTAAGCAAGTGTTAATGGAGGCACCTCTGTGGACACTCACTCTTAAGAGCTCCTCAGACTGATGTGCATGCTCTTCTTTCTAAGCACTAAAGGGGACTAAGATTGACATTTCAGCTTCAAGGAGCTAGAATCCTGGGCCTTGAAGGTACTTTATAGCTGCAAGCTGCCGAGACTTGAGCACCAGATGTCAGTAAGGATACTGGAGATGCTAATTCAGAGCAGATCTAGCATACTCATAATGCTGATCCCAGAAACTTGTCCAGAGATGGATGGATTGATTTCAGTTTGCTTGCTTAGTGAATTTTGACAGGGGGAATAAGAGTCCATGTTACTTCCCAAGGCAAAACGAATAACTATTGTCTCTCCACAGATGTCCAAACATTTTTAAAGGGTTGTCCACTGTGACACAGACAAGTGGACCACAGGACAGGAGTGTTGGAAAAATATACCTAAAGGACAGAAAAGTAGGGAAACTATAGAAACAAAACGGTTGGGAAAAAGAGGGAAAGTCTGCTAGATCTCAGTACTATGAAGAAAAAGAGGCAAATGTTTTTGCTTCAACAGAGAACAGGCATGCGCCTTGTGTGGGAAGGGTGGAGCTGGCACCTAAAAATAAGCTCTAAAGGTTTCCCAAACTTGCCTCTGGTCAGGGACAAAGCCCATAAAACTTCCTGCACAGAGACCCTGAAGAACCTACCACACCACTGCACTACAAGAACCGGCTCTAACTTCATCTGTCACAGCAATTCAGGCAATTAGGAGAGCAACGATTTTTAAACTAAGTTTGAGGAGACTACACTTTTAAAAGGAAAGTTGATGACTGCGGTTCTCTTCACATTCTGTTCTTAAAATAGTTATGTAGTTAAGTACCCCACTGAAGAGAGAACAGTAGCCTCTGCTTGCCAAAGTAATGAGATGCAGAAATATTATAGATCAGAATTTGCTTCACTGGCTGCTTATGGTAGCAGTTGCCCAACGCAATTAATTTGGAAATCCTAACGTGGTCTTAACGGCAGGAAGACATAAATACATTCGAGCCAGAATATTAAGTGAAATGCAATAGACCGGGTTGCCATTTTGCAGTTCTCTTCATGCTCTCTTTAGAACAGCGAATAAACCAGAATAATCCAAAACCACAAAGCCACGCTCTTTTGCCCTGGACAAGAAACATTTGTTTAGTCTTATTAATACATGCTGTGATGACCCACATCTCCGAAGCGCAGTGAGGGCAAACGCATGAAGGTCGGAGAGGGCAGGCTTAAATTGTGAAAGTTGGGTGGCTTAATTTTATTTCCTGCTTCATTTCCCCATCTGTAAAAATAAATATGAGATTTACACTTGAGGGGAGTCACAAAGTGGAAACGGTGGGAGAAACATTTGTGGAAAAGCCCAGCATTGCCATTTCTCTTTACGGGGTGGGACTGTATGAGCCAGTACAGTTCTTGTATCAGAATAAGACTGTAAGAGGGAAGAGAGGGATGGTGGCTCAGTAGCAGAGAATCTGCTTGGGAAGCAGAAGGTCCCAGGTTCAATCCCTGGCATCTCCAAAAAAGGGTCCAGGCAAATAGGTGTGGAAAACCTCAGCTTGAGACCCTGGAGAGCCGCTGCCAGTCTGAGAAGACAATACTGACTTTGATGGACCAAGGGTCTGATTCAGTATAAGGCAGCTTCATATGTTCAGAGAGGTGGAGCTTTTGTGAGAGGGCAGGATGTGAGATGAAGGGAGGAGTATGAGTACTACTGTACATTTGAATACAGGAATTCACTATCTAGTTATCCACATTCAAACACAAAGTGAAGCAGCAACTACCCCTCTCCCCCTATCATTTTCGTGCCAGGTTAGGATTGCAAAAGCATTTCTGTACCATGACATGACTTGTAAAATATATATAAATGCACTAGGAATAAGGCCCGTTGTGAAGAAAAATACAACTGGCTCTAGAAAGAGGCTCTGTGAGTGCCCCCCCACCCTCATTGTCTTCCCACCCACCCAAGTGAAGGCATTCACTCCCCCACACCTCAAGGGGAGCTGCTCTCTGCCATCTGGAGAGCAGTTTTAATTCTGAGTGATCTCCAGCCCTCACCTGGAGATTGGCAATAATGGTTCCCCAGAAGGAAATGTGGAGGGTGGAGTCTATGGCACTGTACCTGTCTGAGGTCCCACCCTCTCCAGGCTCCACCCCTCAATTTTCCAGGAATTTCCCAACATGGAGTTGGCAACTGCTAAGTCACATTAGCTGTCCTAGGGGGGCTGCTACTAAATAGGAGCAAGCAGCCAGGCCTAGTTAAGTCATGCCAGTCAGGTGGCATCAAGTCACCCAGAGGGTGCTGCCAGGCCTATGGTAGCCAACCTCCAGGTGAAGTCTGAAGATCTCCTGGTATCACTCCAGACAACAGATCTTTCCCCCCTTGGAGAAAATAACTGGTTTGGAGGGTGGACTCTATGCAATTATATTCAGCTGAGGTCTCTTCCTTTACTGGCTGCCTAGCAACAGCCTCTGGCTAGCAAGTTCCCCAGTGATCCAATCCTCATCTGTCCTGGGGCAAGGCTGAAGAGAGGAAGGAGGGAGTGACAGCAGCCATGGCCTATGAGGAAATGCTTCATGAGGCCACAGTAGAGCGGCAGCCCTTTCTGAGGCTGGTTGATGCAGAGGACATAGGGAAGCGTCAGAGATGTGTCTGTCTCTGAGGTAACACTGTTTTGGTGGTTTGTTCAGTGGTCCCAGGCCTGCAGTAGATGGGGGACAGGAGGGCCAGTCAATGGGAACCCAGAGGTGGTGACTGATGCATGATGGGCCAATGGTTTGTTGAGTGCACCTGTCAGCCAATGGAAAATTGAAGGAAAAACGTCCATTTCTCCCACTTTAAGGACAAGTTAAAAGTATGCTCCTCTGAAGTGTATTTATTTACTTCATTTATGCGTTGCCTTTCTCCCCAATGGGGACCAAAAGTGGCTCACACTGTTCTTTGCTCCCCCATTTAACAGCAGGGAACACTGATACTATTGTTAGATCTTCAATGGATTATAGTAGAAAATTATATATGGTCTACTTCTTCCTATACATAAAAGCAATCCCGATATTGAGTCAAACCACTGCCCCATTTTAGCCCAGTACTACCTATTCTGGTTAGCAGCAGCTCTCCAATGTCTCATGAACACTTTTTTCCCGATCTTGTTGCCCAAGTCCTTTTCAACTTGGAGATGCCAGAGACTGAACCGAAGACCTCGGTGCATACTAGGTTTCTGTTCTAACTTGGTGGAGCTATGACTCAGAATATCGAGAGGATAATGTTGCACAGATCAGGTGAGAATCCACTATTAGCCTGGCTTCAAGATCTCTCTGCAGATGGAATACACTCACCCTGCTATCTTCACTTTAGCCCTTGTTTTCTAGAATCTGGATTTATTTATATGATGTAAGCTTCAGTCCCCTTAAAACACACACACACACACAAATATACGCATGGTATACTTTTTCTATGTATGGTCTGAAAGAAGAACTTCTCAACAAAGGGCTGGTTTAGAATACTGATACAAATATAAAATACATTCAAACTAATTCAGGGTTTCAGTGGATTTCACCAGTAAAGGCACAAGATCTGGCCAGGAGGTTTGCCCTAAAGCTACTCAGTAACTGAAATTTCCAAGGGGATCTATACTTTCAAGAAGCCTCTTTGTTAAACACTAATTACTGTTTTAATTATATTTCAGACACCAACACATTAGCCATGTACTCCTTTCTGCAATTAGGTGTAGTAATTACAAAGCATCTTGAATGTTTTTGTTGTCTTCTGCTCACACAAGAGGAGTGAAAAAGCAAAAGTTTAATTAAAGGAGGACAGCAGTATAGCTGGAGGTTATTTAAAGGAACAAAGTGGAGGGGACTGCAAGATTTTTGGATGCCGCTATATTCAATAACGCCGACTATCCATGTGGCCTGGCACTGTTAACCACAACTCCATTCTCCCCTCTCTGCAGTCTTTCAGGCCATGGCTTCTGTTAGTCCTGCTGGGACCCCATAAACAAAATATGAAGAAAATCTTGGATTTATATTCCACCTTCCACTCTAAATCTCAGAGTCTCAGAGCGGCTCACAATCTCCTTTATCTTCCTCCCCAACAACAGACACCCTGTGAGGTGGGTGGGGCTGAGAGAGCTCTCCCAGAAGCTGCCCTTTCAAGGACAACTCTGCAAGAGCTGTGGCTAACCCAAGGCCATTTCAGCAGCTACAAGTGGAGGAGTGGGGACTCAAACCCAGTTCTCCCAGATAAGAATCCGCACACTTAACCACTACACCAAACTGGCTCTGGTCCTGAATGCCTCAAAACCATGGAACTTAGAGGTCAGGCGTAATTCTCCTACTCTACCCCTGCATAGGTGATTCCACTGCACAACAGGACTGCAACTGATTGGATCATTTATTTCCAACCAAAGAAGAGACATGGCAGAATCATCTGCCCCCTAGAAGCAGCTAACTGGAAGAAGGCAGGTGAATTCCATAAAATCATAACAGGCAGCTGCCTCTGAGTTTGGACTCCATAGGTTCACAAGAGACTAAATTTTCCTTCTCATGGCACTCAGCTTGCAAATTATTGCAATTATTATTTATTTTGGATTTTTACCTGGGGTTAAACTGGAACCTTTTCAGCAGTTAAGAGACATTTGCTTATCAGCTTTCTCCTTGTAAAAAAAGTTGAGACATATCTGCTGCACAGAAAATTCTGGAGCCCTGGACAATGTATTCAGCCTGCCAGCAGCAGCAGTGTCCTCAACGTGAGAGCAGAGAGGTAGGCCCTGTCATCTGAGATTCAGATGCCATATACTCCTTGTCAGATGTGGTTTTGGTGAGCTCTGCAGCTAACCACAGACAGTACTGGGGGATGTTCGCTTCCTTCAAATTCCTCCTCAGGAGCCCCAAGTTCTGCCATGGGTGCATAGGTAAAGCTGGAGGTGGGCACTGGTTTTCCCTTCCATTGAGTCCAACTGCAATATTTAGAATAATAGAATTATAGAGTTGGAAGAGACCTCCAGGATCATCTTGTCCAACCCTCAGCACAACGCAGGAAATTCACAAATGCCTTCCCCTAAGTTCACAGAATCAGCATTGCTGTCAAATGGCCATCTATAGCTTCTGCTTTAAAACCTCCAAGGAAGGAGAGCCCTCCACCTTTCAAGGAAGCCTGTTCCACTGAGGAACTGCTCTTAACTATCAGCAAGTTCTTCCTAATGTTTAGCGGAAAACTCTTTTGATTTAATTTCAATGTGTGGGTTCTGATCCGACCTGGAGCTACAGAAAACAACTCTGCACCATCCTCTATATGACAGCCCTTCAAGTACTTGAAGATGGTGATCGTATCACCTCTCAGTCATCAGACCTGTGTCTTCTTGTGTAGCTGCTCTGCCAGCACTAGAACAGGATTAAAATATTTAGGATGCTGACCAGATCCCACTACTCCTCTAACGTATGTTTCTAGCCACACCCATTTGCTAGCAGTTATGCACGGTTACATGAGCACAGAGATGTAGTAATGAATCTCTGACATATGACAGAACTGAGACTCGGTTGCCACCCTAAGCCTTTCTAGCTCAGGTTTTGGTCCCTGGAGGCGAATCCTTCCTGTAACGTTCAATGAGGCTTGCTCTGTAATATGTGCACACAGAATTGCCTTGGTAGGTGGCAAAGTAGGGGTACATTTTAAATTAAAAAAAAAAAAAGGTAAAGGTGCAAGCACCAGTCATTTCCGACTCTGAGGTGATGTCGCATCATGATGTTTTCACAGCAGACTTTTTATGGGATGGTTTGCCATTGCCTTCCCCAGTCATCTACACTTTCCCCCCAGCAAGCTGGGTACTCATTTTACCAACCTCGGAAGGATGGAAGGCTGAGTCAACCTTGAGCCGGCTACCTGAACCCAGCTTCCGCCGGGATCGAACTTGAGTCGTGAGCACAGAGCTCAGACTGCAGTACTGCAGCTTTACCACTCTGCCACAGGGCTCTCTTTTAAATCAACAGATTGGTAAATTAGTGGCACACTGGGCTGAATTTTGCCCTTAAGATAGGGGATGGGGGGGAAGAAACATTAAACACTGCATTTTGTTCTAATTGTGACTGACAGCTTCAATAAACAAAGGAGTAAATTATCTTAAAGTCCTCATCAGTAGTTTAAAAGGACACTTCCATGGAAACTTTATTAAATGGCCACTGGATTTAAACTTAATCAATTAAAAGAAAAGTAAAATAGTCAGCTGACAGCCTTAAAAATGACTAAACCCAAGGTGAGGAGGCAGGGAAGATCATGTGGCAGGGGTGGGGTAGCCAAATTCTATCTGGAAATAAACAAAAAAAAAGAAGGCAGGAATGAATTCAGTCCACCATCTTGACTACAGGCATTCCAAAAAAGACCTGAATTAAGCCTTGAGCCATCTGAGCATTTGGCCTGTAAGAAAGGAAGCCAGGAGACAATTCGTCCTTCATAAACTCATGCACTGAAATTATGTCTTCATTGATGTTATGAAATAAAATTATAATCCCGTGCCTGAGGAAATTTATGAAACAGGAAGTAGAATGCCAACTGTCCAGTCGCACACATTTTTTCATGGGATTTTATGACTCTGGAATATGACTGCATACATTGACTCTACTGGAATCTAAGTGATTACTATGAACTGAGTGTTTTATTATTGGAATGAGTTTCAGTGGCTATATATTGAGGATTGTAGTTTTTGCCTGTCCTTCTTGTAATAAATGCATTATTACTGATGTTGATGTTGTAATTTGGGTCAAAGGAACCCTTTGGGTTTATGTTGTTAGTCTTACAGAATGACCTCTCTCATTGTACTTCTTAAGCACAGTAGGGGCAGATGCCGCGTTACTTGAAAGTCGCCTGCTTACTTCTGCAGTAATACTATGAGGGGTCCTTTACAGACAGAGGGTCTGATGCTTAGGACTAGCCATATGGACAGATATCCGGCATTTTTGCAGAGAAAGCTTTGAAGAGCACATTGTGCCTAAGCGAGACAGTGCATTTTACCACTGCGCCAAGAAACCCAAGAGGACATCAGCCCACCTCTAAAGAGTGCAAAGTTGCCCCTGGAGATTAGAACAGCTGCAGAATTTATGGCCCGCCCTGGGAACCTCTATCTGTCAAGCGCCAGAGAGGCAACCCTGACACAGGCACAGGTGAAGATGAATTTCCATTCAGCATAGTTTGCCTTCCAAGTCCATTAATCCTCAGGGTTTTCATGATAGATTTCTCTCTTTTTATTATTTATTTCCACTCTGGCATCCCCTCCCACTGCCTTGCCACGGTGCGGAGCAGATGGCGTTCCGACAAGGAAGAGCGAGCCCAGGAGGATACAGGGAGCCAGCCCCACTCTAAAGCCATGTGACTTCAAGTGCAAGGAGAAACCTTGATTTCCTCTGGGAGATGGAGAGGCAATCATTTGAGCATTCCCTGTGGGGGAACGAGTGGCGCGGTGGGGGGGCGGAGGCGGGCAGGGATTATAAGGCTAACAGGCCATTCATGAGGAAGACCACACACATCCTGAGCTTTTCAAAGACAGGACTCTACCGCTGACCACAAAATGACAGGGGCACCCATAACCAGAAGATATTGAACCGAGAAAGGGGGGGGGCAGTACACTTTGGGCTTTTCATAACATGCCGCCCATTTGAGGGGGACATACCGAGGAGCTGTCCTTCGCTTAACCTCCGAATGGCTCTGACCCATGTTTAATCAGAACGAACCAGGATTTATGACCTATCTAAGGATGCGGTTTGACACTTGCTGTAATCACCGGTGCTGCCAAGGCAAGGACAGCTGTCAGGCCAAACACCCTCATAAAAAGAAAGATAAGCTCAGCTCCCACTTCTCCATCCCCACCACGCAGGTATTTGGTTAACTCATTGGTTTGTTATGCAGCTGCAACAAAGAAGGGAAGGCTATTCATGGAGAAGAGGATTGTGCCTACAGTCAGGTCTGTTTAAATTAATGGCTTTATTATACAGACTTGAGTAATAAATACGTAAGGATTTTCAGGAGATTGCAGGTCTGAGCAAATCACAGTGATTAATTAAACTAACAAGATATTGTCAAGCTCCGAGCAAGGTTTGATTGGTGCTACTAGAGGTGGTTTCCTCCAGGCCGATGCAGTAACAGAGAAAACACGATGCAGAGCTAACAGAGCCTGCTCTGGAATTATAAGGCTCGTAGTCTGAATTAGTTATATCCAAACAACGTATACCCCCCCTCCTTTGTGTGTATTAACTGCATTGTAATTTGTTACAGAGATTTACAAAAGGAAGTAAGAGAACAGTTTGTGTGAAATAACAAAAGGCGCTCCTGACAAAGGAATTCTTAGCTCGCCCATTTTTCTATCAAAGTATTTTTGAACAATAAACTTGCTTATAATGGAATTCGGTGACACATGGCATGATCAATTTAACCCACTTTGTGTGAAAGCACCCTTCTGGCCCCACTATTATTACTAGGATAGGTAGAAGACAGAGGTTCTTTCTGCCTTGGCATATTCTTTTTTCAGAAATTTATTGTGTGGATCTAGAAAAAAAATTAAACTAATGAGCAATCTTTAAAAAAAGCTCTGTGCATGTGTTGTCAGATTTATACTGGATTTAAGGAATAGTAAGAAAAGCACTGAACTCTTCACCTGTGTGCTATGTTTTCCTGACCTCAGTCCTCCCCCCCTCCAAGAAACATACAAGAACCAGTGCAGGGGGGGGGGGGGAAAGAGCACACTTCATGGGGTGTCTTGTCAGAAAAACAATGCAAGGGAAGAGTTAAATCTCCTTTCCTTGGCCTGATACAAGTATAACTTCATTTTTAAAAAGAGCGATACTGAAGTTTAAGTTGCCAGGTCTGTCTATCAGTGGTCATCTTGAACCAAAATCAACTGAAATAAAATCCCATAAAATCCAAGGACATCTCAGTAAGGAAGTAATATTTATTTCAAGACACACGCTGTAGCAGCTTTAAAGGCCTTCTGGGTTTTTTTGCTTGTAGAACTAAACTTGACCATTTTGAATAAAAGGCTTTTGCGTGTGGTCGAGTTCCAGCTATGGTTTATGCAGTTTACATGACAACATGCAAACATGCCCAGCCAGTACTTACCATAATGCAATGCTGTTTGGCCTTCATCATCCTGAAAAGAAAGAAGGGAACCAAATTTAGTGGCATCCCCACAACACAAGCTTTAAAAGGTACCGTAAATCCCTTTTGATGTGCATCCCCATTTGAGCCACAAGTTATTCGATGAGACACACACAACTCTCATCCAAGATGAATAGCATCTAGTGACTTTTAATAAACCTTAATTTCTGTTTTTTCACTGCTCAGAAGGCTAAAAAAAAATACTTATATTTAATTTAAAAGAACTGCAAGCTGTATCTCAGTGACCGGCTTTCCACAACTGTCAGCGCTTCTAATCCCATTGCCTGCGCTTGGAGCCCAAACCCTAGTCAGAACACTGCAATGGCACCTTTAAGCCCTGTAGCAGGTTCCACTATCCAAGCTGCATTGTTGAAATACAGCTCCCAGCTTCAGTTGTGCTAGTATGCAATGTACTCTTAGCAGAGAGCAGGATAACTGCACACAGTTGCCTTGAATGAGAAAAAAAGAATTCAAGATGGGTGGTAACAATAAACAACACACTGTAACCACATCAGCAGCCCAATGCAGTCCTTTTTCTTGGCAAGATGAACTCCCCACTCTCCTGCACTTATGTTTGGCTGTATTTTTACATCATTGCAACCAGCATCTATGGCTGTTAAGAGCCAAAAAGGCCCCACTGCTTCCATGCCAGAACTATTATTAGGCCTTGTGGGCACAGCTAGAGCGAAGCCCTTACACCACCATTAACCCCTGCAACAAATCCAACTGTTTACGTTAGCACAGCCCACAGAAGATGACCATGCTACCAGAGAATCTGTTTCACTTTTGTGATTTTTACACACAATTAGATTTTTCCCCCAGACTACTGTTCACCTCTTCTGTAGGATACACTTTGAGATCTTCCAGAGAACATCCCATAAAGCAAAAGCAGTTTTATGAACACAAAGGGCCAGTGGCTGAACAACAAAGCATGAAAACAAAGAAATGGCATTCTAGATATACCTTCGTGTTTTCAGCCTTGTTCACATACAAGGCAAGTAGAACTAGACACAGTGAAGAAGCATCCCCTTTAGTTTCTGCAATAAGTATGTTATATAAAAGCATCAGTTTCTCCATTCCAGAGGGAACAAAACTGACCACTTCAGTAAAGCAAAAAGTTTACAGAATCTTCCAAGCCCAAAATCATCAGTAACAGCTCATCCCCTGTGCAAGCACCAGTCGTTTCTGACTCTGGGGTGACGTTGCATCATGACTTTTTCATAGCAGACTTTCCCCCCAGCAAGCTGGGTACTCATTTTACTGACCTCAGAAGGATGGAAGGACTGCACACTTATAGCTGTGCATGTTCAGCCTGCACAGAAGAGTGGCAGATGCATTTCATGATGTAGTACCTCAACTAAACAACAAGAAACAGCTGTTTCACGGCTGCTCACAGCTGCTCAATCCTTGACATTGTGAATGAAGAGGCAAAGGTTATATCGTTTACTAAAAATTAGATAGCAGTTCTCCCCCTATTCTGGGTCTGTGTACAAGAGAACGTTAGGCATTATTTTTTTAGGAACCAATCCACTCAGAAATAGTTTCCAAACCACAAAGAGCCATCTCTTGAAAAGAATGTCTAAAGAAATGGACATGTAAAAGTGATACTTGAAGAGGTATTTTTCAAATACTAAGATTGTTATTTGGCTTGTGAAAAAGCTTTGTTTAAGCAGAACATGGATCATATAGCCAGCAACCACGTGAAGGAAAATTACCTTTTTGCCATCAACCATAGTATAGGTTTTTTTAAATCCCTCAATTGAAAAGTAGAAAATTAATGCCATATTTAGAATTCCAAAATTTAAAGGAATTACAGACCCTAGACTAACTCAGAAATCAAAACATGTGTGGTTGAATGTTCACTTGACACTTGTCACTACACACATTAATAACTTTTCTCAATAAACTTAGCTATCTGAATAACGTCAGATTTTAGAATCAGAACAATTGCCTTGATCCTTCTGTACTATTCCGAAATTGGTGTGAAGAAGTCTTCTGCTGCTGCTTAATCAATTTAAACTCAGATTTATTAAGGGCATCTCTCAAAATTCCCAAACGGATCACTTTCAGGTTGGCAGGCAGAACACTGACAATTATATCTCCAAGGAAATGTCTTTTCCCAAAGGCCTCATCTGTGGACCGAACCAAAACACATGCAAAAGATCTGCATGACTGCAGCCACGACACCAATAAAAGTCTCCAGCATTAATATAAATTCTACCACGCCTATAAGGTGTCAAGCGCTACTGATACTGAATGCTATAAAAATTTCTCTCTCAAATCAGAGGACATTAATATAGAAGTCACCAGGCTATTCATCAGGAAAGCTAGTTACTGAAAGAGTGGCTATCTTGAAAATAATTCTAAAAGGTCACTGAAACTAGATCCTGGAAGCTGAAAGAATTCTGTTAACCAAACACATACCAATATTACAATTTGTTTTAATGACTGTATTGTACTGAAAAAAGCCCAGTTAACACTATAATAAAGCTTCTAAATTACAACACAGAAGCCAGTTTTGTCCATGTCCAAATCTAGTGCTCCCTCAATCATGGCATATTCCTAGACTGCCTAAGCAACTTGGGAGTATTTTGTAGAAGATTCCAGTTGTTCCCTGTGTACAGGTCTCAGAATGTGGAGCTAGGCAAACATTACTCTACCCCAGGGGTCCTCAAACTTTTTAAATAGGGGGCCAGTTCACTGTCCCTCAGACTGTTGGAGGGCCGGACTGCTGTTATTGTACAAGGCCGCGGGCTGTCAGTTCTCTGTCTTCTTCATCTCTCTCCCTTCCCCACACCACACACCCCGTCCTGGGAACTCACCTCACCTCAGTATCACCTCACACTTTGTCTCCGCCGCCTCAGCCCAGTGCCGGAAGTGTGCGTTGCTAACGCGAGTTTAGGTCGAACGTCACTTCCGGTCTGATTTTGCCATAACTCGGCGGGCCGCATAAACGTCCTCAGCGGGCCGCATCTGGCCCGCGGGCCGTAGTTTGAGGACCCCTGCTCTACCCCTTGTTCATTGCCTTATGGGTGTTCAGGATTCTATCTTGTCTCATACACTATTTAACATCTACATGAAACTGCTCTGGATGGTCATCTGGAGATGTGGAGTACAGGCACTGTCAAATTCTACTCTTTCTCTTTTCAACCAGACCCCAGAGAACTGAGGATTCGGGAAGGGTTGTCATCAGTACGTTAATACTCATATCTATCTGCTGATGGACAGCCACTTGGACTCCATTCCGGATATTTTGGACAGGGTTTTGGAAGCCATGGCTCATTGGCTACAACAGAACCAAGTGAAAAGAGATCCAATGAAGACAAAGGTTTATTACTAATCCACAGGAGTCTGGGATCGGGAATTCATCTCCCAATCCTTGGTGGGGCATGCGAACACCAGCGCTGAGGGTGAGGGGCTTGGGGTGATCCTGGATGCCTTGCTTTCCATGGATACCTAAGTCACCCCTATTGTCATATCAACTTTTTATCATCTGAAGCTGAACAGGTAACTGACTCCCCATTTTGCTTACTGTGACCTGGCTACAGTGATCCATGCAATGGTCACTTCCGGGTTGAATTACTGTAATTCACTCTATGTAGGGCTGCCCTTGAATCTGACATGGAGCGCAGCTAGTGCAAAATGCAGTGGCACATTCATCCAGTGCGCTGGCTGCCAGTTGAGTACTGGATCTGGTTCAAGGTTATGGTCTTTAAAGCCCTTTGTGGCCAGGGACCAACATACCTATGGGACCAACTTGCCCTGAAGGGTTTTTTGCTCAGCTGAACAACACCTTCTGGTAGTTTCTAGCCTGAAATATATCTGTTTAGCTTCAACTAGGGCCAGGACCTTTTCTGTCCTGGCCTTGGCCTGATGGAACATGCTCCCATTGGAAACCCTGAAGGACTTACTACAGTTCTGCAGGGCCTGTAAAATGAAGCTGTTCCACCAGGCCTTTGGTTGAGGCGGCAGACGTCCAATTCATCACCGCCTCCCTGCCTGCACGGTCTATACTGCTGCAGTACTACAGTGCCCATGCTGACCGGCCCTGCTTACGAGATCTGCAAAGCATTACCAGGCAACAGAACAGCTTCCTTAGCAGGCACTGACATCCCAGAATAGCTGCCATCTGATTAGTAATTTACAGTTGTTAATTTGTATTAATATTGTTTTTGATTTTTTAATTCAATGTATTTTATGTATTCAATTGATGTGTTGTGACCTGACCTGAGCTCCCTTGCAGGGGAGGGTGCAATATCAACCAATCAGTTGAATAAATAAATAAAAGTAGTGAAGGGCTAAATGTGGGCAAACATTGCAAATGTCATCCAGGCAAGAATGAAGCATTACTGCTGAACCTGAAGAAGTGAGCAGTGACTCATCCCTACCACAAGTTTTGTTAGTCTTTAAGGTGCTCCTGGAGTCTTTACTCTTTTCTGTTGCTACAGACAGACTAACATGGCTACCCATCTTGGTCAGGAATAAAGGTGATTTGAAATTAAGTGTACTATGCAGCTGCATTACTTTCTAAAGGTCAGCCAGGGATGGTCCTGGTTCAATCACTCTTACTGAATACACAGGTTGCAGATGGGTCCTGGAGTGCTTTTGAACAGCATAGAAAAGTTTGCTAAATGTGGCCATTCCCAAATAGAGCAGATCTGACCAGTAAGTAACATCCAGATTGGACTACTGCGATACGTTCAACATAGGGCTGACCTTGAAGAATGTCCAGAAGCTTCAACCATGGAGAGCCAGTTTGGTGTAGTGGTTAAGTGTGCCGACTCTTATCTGAGAGAACCGGGTTTGATTCCCTACTCCTCCACTTGCAGCTGCTGGAATGGCCTTGGGTCAGCCATAGCTCTGGCAGAGGTTGTCCTTGAAAGGGCAGCTGCTGAGAGAGCCCTCTCCGGCCCCACCCACCTCACAGGGTGTCTGTTGTGGAGGAGGAAGGTAAAGGAGATTGTGAACCGCTCTGAGACTCTTCGGAGTGGAGGGCGGGATATAAATCCAAAAAAATATCTTCACAGAATGCAGCCGTGAGGAAGCAGACAGTACCAGAGTTGCAACAGGGATGCTTGCTGCCAATTTGTTTCAACGCCTAATTCAAGGTGCTGATTGCTGACACTGTACTGACTAATACCAGGGTTCTCAACAGCCTCCACTGTAGCATATTACCTTGCCCATGAACCGAGATCAGCTGCTGGTGTTCCCATTAAGAGACTGATCATGATGTCAGAATCTAAGAGGGAGGGGAAATGCTGATGAAAGTTCCTCCCCGCCTCCCTAATTAGAAAGGCAAAGGCCTGCATGTATAGAAAACAAAAGCTCTGGACGAACATCCAGAGCACTTTCTCTGAATCTGAGGTTGAAGTCTGAACACCAACACACATGCTGATTCTGAAGGGGTGATTGAAATGTTAACTGTCATGGGAAGAGGCTCTACACAGGGACCTTAACACTTGAGAAGTATTCACCATCTGTATTGTTCCCCCCTCCCCCCCCCCCCGTCGTACAAAGAAGTCTCTGTCCAGCAGTGGGCATTGCTGGTCTTTTACATAACCAACATGACAAAGAGCTTTAAAATAGTGCAGCCCTGAAGCAAGCCCACTGCCGCACAAAAAACATTTCTTGCCAGGAGTCTCTTGTAGGGAAGGTTTAAGACTGATCCTGCCCTGAGCAGGGGTTTGGACTGGACGTCCTGTATGGCCCCTTCCAACTCTATCATTGGATCAGCCCTTCACCATTCCCACAGAAGATTCTTTGAAACACCGAATTGTTTAACTGAAGCAAGGTTTTAAGAGATTGTTTGGAAATAAAAAAAACCAACGCTAGATTACACTTTGGAGTTCCTATGAAGTCGAATGCTATTCAAGATACTGGTGGGTTTCAGAAGTGTTTTCTCGATTTATGACTTATGTGTTCCGCGTGATTAATTTTTTTAACCCAGAGAATCTAAAAACAACAACGTGTAGATATCCATTAAGTATTGTCAAGTGCCTGGACAGGGTTGAGTGTCTGAATTGAGGTTTAGTGTCTGAAGTGATGTTTCTAATGAGATACACTGTGGTGTCCAGCTAATGCGCTAGGCAAAAAAATAAAATAAAAATAAAAATCCGTTGCTTTGCCCTGAAAAAAAATCCAGCATGAAAACTCATTATGAGATGGGAAGCACAAAGAATAAGTTCCGCCGCTGAAGTGGAAACAATACAATTGTCACCCACTTCTATCAGCCCTTCACAAAACACCAAGAACCCTGAAAATCATACACAGGAATATTTTACCACCACAAGTTGGAAAGGATTTCCAAAGGTGCCTCAAGCTATTGGGATCTTTCAACTTAAGTCTTTTAATACTAAAATAATGAGGAAAGGTACAACATGGCTTTTTATGTGGAAACATGATAAAGTGTGTCTCAGCAAGTATTATGGGAGATCTAGTCCCACCATAAAAACACAACTATAAATAAGCAAATGGAACTGAGTGACAACGGTTTGGTTTTTTTCCCCCTTGGAAACTGAGCAAGATAATTAAGTTTCATTTTGAGTTACTAAGCAAGAACAGGGAATATTTGCCACAGTTATTTATATTCTGCTCTGTTCCAGGATGAATTACTGTCTAAATGTAGCTCATTTGGAGCTGTACCTATCAACAAGAACTAAGCAATACTGAAATATGGGTGAAATGGTTAATGGATCATGATTTTATATTGTACATTTCTTTTGACTGGGAGGTTATTAAGTCCATCCTGAGTGAGTTCTTGCACTCACTTAGGAGTGAATCTGGTAAGTTGTTTATATCAGTTTTCAACTGGCTAGCTGTTTTTGAAGTTAGCTAGCAATTTTACACTTCCTAGACTCTAGTGCCAATAATACAACATTAAATTAAAGCTATTAAAATGGACACTGAGCTTGTTTGCTGTTTTGCAAGGAGTGCAAGTACCAGCATGGTGAGAAGGTGACAGTCTCATGGACAACTACAAATGGGGAGAAATTATTCAGAGAAATGCTAACACACCTTTGAGGACTTTTGGTCTTTATACCACTTCTGTTTATGAAAAACAAGGTAGAGAATAGGACCGTACAAATGGAAGCAAAAAAGAGATTCTAGGAATCATGGCTAATATTTGTAAGCACTGCTCTTATCATTTTAAAACTAAAACGGCAAAACAGCAGGAAGGACATGGGAAATTCCTGGGGCTCTACTTCTTGTGGGGGTCCAATACTTTCTTCTCCCACAATGACGGATGCTGCACCCAGATGTTGACAACAGAGATAGGTGAAGGGGCAAATGCTGGGAAAAGACAGGGAAGCCCATAAACACACAGAGTCTCTCATGGCCAGTTTCTAGTAGCATCCCTGAGAAAATGCTAATACTCTGAATAATATTTGTACTGAAACACAAAGATGTTTAGGTATTGTGCCCCAGCCTTCAACACACTGTTACTATGTCAGTTTACACATTTGTTTTCACATACTTGCCACAGTAAGTAGGGATCACATTCTATGCATATGGTCACAGAACACGTTAGCCTAACAGGAAGGGTGGGGGGAATTTTGCCACACAAGGATGATCAAAATGAGGCATTCTGAAGAGTTGTGCTTCAAGAGTAATTTAAAGGTAACTTTCAAATGCAGCCAAGGTATCCTGTCTCACCAGAAGTACCCAGACGCTGCCGAGGGCGCAGCAATTTACTACAGTGGAAGTCTTGATTCCATGTGTTATTGCAAGCATATCTTTAATAACAGCTCTGACCATGCATAGCTTAAGCGTGTATACTGAAAGATGGATGCGACCTTTGCAATTTTTTAAAGGGCAAAGCTGTTATTAGGAGGGCTGCTGAGAAATTTGGAAAATGCATGCCTTGAGACTGCTTTGCTAACAAGGTAGCTGGACCCCAACATTTCAACTAGGAATACTGGCTTAGGAACAGAGATATGATGGTAACTGACATCTCTCTATGTGCAAGTCTCCCCCCATCCCCAACAATAATCTATAAAGCATGACAAAGGGCAATCTAAAGAAGAAAATGGGTATGTGAGCAGGATAAGTGAACCTTCTGTGTGCCTCTGGCTCATTTCCCCATCCCTTCTCCCCCAGCCAGGGTCACACAGGGGGTAGAAATATGCAAAGGTTTCCCCCGTAGGAAACGTCAACTGATTCAAAATATGGAAGTCATATTATTAACTGGAATAAGTCAACATATTCTCCTAGTGCTGAAAGATCTGCCCTGACTGCCAGTATCATTCTGGATATAAGACGACGACATTGGATTTATATTCCGCCCTCCACTCAGAGCGGCTCACAATCTCCTTTATCTTCCTCCCCCACAACAAACACCCTGTGAGATGGGTGGGGCTGAGAGGACTCTCACAGCAGCTGCTCTTTCAAGGACAACGTCTGCCAGAGCTATGGCTGACCCAAGGCCATTCCAGCAGGTGGCTGGCTTCTGAAATCCCAAACTGCTTAGGGATATTGGTACTTGAAGGACTGCTTTGAGTCTGTCACTACTTTCAATCTGGAGTAGAGGCCCTTCTCTAGCCCCTCGCCCCATTATGAGACCAAAAGGATCCCCTTTTTAGTGGTGATATCCCTCTGAGAGAAAATCCACGGATTTATGACAGATTTACAATAATTCCATTCAGGTGCCAATTAAGGATTCACTTTGTAGTGTTTCTACTGCTATATGGAAGCTTTATTTTTCTCTCGTTTGGCCTCATTTGGCTTTATTATTGTCTTTTTATTTTGCTGCTTCTGTTTTTCATTTGTAGTGCTGGGGTGGGTGGCTGGGGTCTTTAATCCCAGTGACACTGGATAATTCCTTCTGGACTTAGTATAGGAAAAACCTGCCAAGTTTTATATATAAAAAAGGTAAAGGTAGTCGCCTGTGCAAGCACCGAGTCATTACCGACCCATGAGTGATGTCACATCACAATGTCTTCTTGACAGATGTTTGTTTTTATGTTTGCTTATATATGTAAAAACTAACATGGGGAGGGATACAGAAAGATAAGCAAGGATGAGGAGAAAGCTCAATTAAGGTTTTTTTTTTTTACCTGGGACCTCAGCCCCTAGTCTGTAAACAACTGGGACAGAACTGAATTTACAGAGATGGGCTTGTCAGATAGCAAGTACAGTATATTTTTAGAAGGTTACTGAAGACTGTACAAATTGACCACTGTTAAGTATTAATCTTTGCAAATCACTTTGCTCACAGCTGTACAAGGAAAGAGAAAGAAAAAAAAATTACTTCCCATAGTTTTTAACAGACTCGCACATGAAAACGGTTTGAAAAGTATGGCAATTCTTGAAGTTGATCCGTGTTGGACTTTGCCATCATGTTTGTTGATTCTGCATGCCTACTACCTGCTTCATCTGCATAGCCCCATATCTATCTTAAATCTCTCTAGATTAGTCCAGGAATTCCAAAATGCAACTGAAGGAAAAGAAAAGCAACCTGTCCAGATGGCAGGCGCTCCTGGGAATTAGAGAAAGGCAAACTCAAACAGAAAACGCAGAAGCAAAGCCACGTTACCATTAAAAGTGGTAGAGTAGAGCCTGTTGGGTCTGAGAGTATATGACATTTCTACATGGCTCGTCCACTGAAGAGCTTTGAGAGGCTTGCCTGTGGTTCCCAAAAAGTCAACTAGGCAGGAAACCTTGTAGGGCTGGCCTGAGTAGGACTTCGCTAGATGAGACAATGAAGATCCATGAGTGCCTGCATATAGTAAGCTGTGGGGACCAGAATGGAATTGGATCCAATCCAACTCAAGGGCCCTACAACCCTACAAAGAGGCAAGAGATCCACTCATGAAATCTCCCATATCTTGTCAAGCCTGGAGGCCAGCTTCATTAGCAGAAACGTCCTATGTCCCAGACCAGGTGCTCCGGGCCAGTCAAACTCAAGTCTGCCCTTCTGTAGGCTCAATTCTCCCACCCAGACCTGCCAGCATACAGAAGGCAGATGATTAATCAACCTCTCTCAATCGAGATTCCATACATCGACCTTTTACCAGTAGGTACCATGGTGGTGCATTTTATGCTCCCCATACTATTAAAAGAAATTAAATTCCTCAGAACATAAAACATACAAAGTGGATGACATCTGTGTTACACTGAAGACACAAGACTATGTAAACATTTACTATGCAAAAATTCAGAGAAACACACTTAATCAGCAGCAAGGCTTACAGCCAAAAGCCCTGCATCTTAGGATGCTTCCCTTTCTGCCTCCCTTTCCCCAACATTTCAGACCCTTCTGGCTTCTCCAGTTGCTTATCGCTTTAGTATAGATGAGGCAGGTACCTGGTTATTTAAAGAGCAGGATAAATGGGCTGAGACAGTTTCCCCCAGCCCCAATTCACCAGGGAACGCTCAAGAATTCCACCTGACACTGGGACAGCGTTGTGCTCTTAAACAATCTGCCGTCTGATCCGATTGTTCCCCAGTGGGGAGGCAGGCCGCAGCTCACTCAAGAGTCATTGATTGGATTAACAGCCTAATTCCCAACAGATGAATAGAATACTGATGTCTTGTCAGCCCAGATCATAGGAGGAAAACACAATCTGCTTCTACAGCTTGGAAACTTAACCCTTTAACTCCCCTAGCAAAGCAGGATGGGCCTGAAACTGGGTGTTCTGCGTTTCTGAAGTCAGCATCAGAACCATTTGAGGAGAAGTAAAATGAACCAGACACTGTCAGGGGCTTTGCTTCTTTCAGCTGTCTTCATATATAAGCTTTTCTTAAACCAAACACAAACAGTGGTGATGTTCTAACCGCATAACTCCGTGCACGAGCCTTAGTAGTTCTTACCTAAGTTACAGATCATTTATAGTGAATTACAGTAAAATATCAAAAGTGGCTCCAAGCTTGTGGATGCTGTTTTAAAAGCAGGAAAAAAATTGGAATTCAGAAGGACATCTGGAATTCAAATGGAAGCCATGCTCATCTATTTAGATTGTCCAATATGGAAAGATAAATATATAGAATCTTCACTAGTATAATCCTCTGTAGCCAAAGTGAAAACAGTTTAACTTACTAACTTTCTACACTAGTTTCCCTCCCACCCCCCCACCCCAAAAAACCCCTTTAAGCTGCATACAATGGCTCAACATTACAAGCAAAAACTGTATCATTAAAATAGAGAATATATAACATTTCCTTAAGTATAAAATACACAGAATCTCTATTTAGGTCAGTACTTCCTAAACCTTATACCACTTTGCTCAGTCAAGTTTAAAACCTTCCTTTGGCCCAAGGAGCCTTTCTGCCATGGAAGGCTCCTTTGGCTGAGTGGAATAGTAAATACAAATTAGTGTATTGTGGCACACAAAAAAATAAAACCGATTTAAGGAAGCTTTAATTCAAAACAGTCACCCACATGCAACAGATAGTCTACCATTTCTCTGGCCTTTCCTCTTTCTACCAGCTTATTATAAGAATGAGTGATATTTTTTTTTGCCCCTTTAAGCCTCCAGCCAGGCAAAGGGAAAAAGTAGATTTTGTAATATATGTACCACGCGTGACCAATGAGATTACATTTGTAAAGACTGATATTGCACACCCGTTCCCTGCTGCTTTTAAGATCCAAGAGGAAAAGCGCCCAGGCATTCAAGGCTGAATCCAACCTGTGGCCTCTATAAACTTTCAAGTTCAAGTCCTATTTTCTTTTTAGTTTGGTATTTTTGTATTTGTGTGTGTGTGTGCACCTGGAAGTCATGGAGACCTCTGGTGACTAAGCCTTACTGAGGGCCTGGAGGATATTCTGAGAGGTGGCTGAATAAAGCCTGCCCCTGTCCTCCCAACTACTGATATTTCAAGGAGGTCTCCCATCCAAGTCCTTACCAGAGTTGACCCTGTGTAGCTTCTGAGATCTGACATGATTGGGGCTGTCTGGGCTATCCAGGTCAAGGCAAGTCCTGTTTTCTTAACTCCATGTTGGTTTGGTGTAGTGGTGTAGAGCCAGTTTGGTGTAGTGGTTAAGTGCGCGGACTCTTATCTGGGAGAACCGGGTTTGATTCCCCATTCCTCCACTTGCACCTGTTGGAATGGCCTTGGGTCAGCCATAGCTCTGACAGAGGTTGTCCTTGAAAGGGCAGCTGCTTTGAGAGCCCTCTCAGCCCCACCCACCTCAAAGGGTGTCTGTTGTGTGGGGAGAAGATCTAGGAGATTGTAAGCCGCTCTGAGTCTCTGATTCAGAGAGAAGGGCGGGGTATAAATCTGCAATTCTTCTTCTTCTTTCTTTCAGGATTGTGCATCCCAACCTGCGCAGCCATGTCTTAGCTAACTGTTCCTTCTGCTCCTTCTTCCTCCACACATCTGGATTAGACAGCAAGACTAACGATGTATGAATATAACCCTCTTGGATGTATTTTGTTTTCATACATCAGTACCGAGAACCTTGTTTTGTTTTACACGTTTGCTGTGTTTGTGGCTTTTCTGGAATTATGCTAGTTATGAGACTAAAGTAAGGATAATTCTTAATGGTTAAGAAGTCCATAAACTTTACGGATGAATAATTCTGATCCATCTGTGCACCTTTCAGCCACTGCTGGTGAGCAAACACTACAGAATGACCTAAGACTGCCAGCTGTATTTCTGCATGAGTCACTGCTCTTCACAGGAGGCAATCACAGGCCAGTGACATGCAGAAACACAGAAAATAAACCTCTCTGAAAGCCAGGTGTTTTCACATATTCGAAAAATAAACCTTTTGGGGTGTTAGGATTGAAGTGTGTCTTCTCCAACTCCAAAAAAGTGTCTCTCAGCTTTTGCATGCCTGAGAATCACCAACACAGTTATGCCGGGAATAAACTATAATATATACTATTTCTCTGTAAGTGCTTACATTTTCAAGCAGAGATCTGCAAAAGCATCAAGTTGGCAAAACTAGACAGACACCGCCATCGGGGATTTATTCATTTTAAATATTTATTTATTTAATAAATCAGATTTCTATCCCACCCTCCCCTGATGGGCTCAGAGTGGCTAACAACAAATAAAAACAACATAAAATATTAAAGCCAAAATATACAATAAAATCATTTCCGTTATATAGTCATTAAAAGTCCAAGATACACGTTGATGTTCTAGTTCAGGGGTGGGAAACAGTGGCTCTCCAGATGTTTTTTTGCCTACAACTCCCATCAGCCCCAGCCAGCATGGCCAATGGCTGGGGCTGATGGGAGTTGTAGGCAAAAAACATCTGGAGAGCCACTGTTCTCCACCCCTGTTCTAGTTATTCTGATGTTTCTTGTTTCAGTGATGTTAGTTCAGTGAGATTGTCAGTGCTGTGGAATAATAGCCACCTCCCCTTAACCATTAAAAGCAAGTTTGAACAGTTCGGTCTTATATCCTGCCTTTCCACAATGCCCAAGGTGGATTACAAAATATAAACACACAAAATGAAAAACATAAACACAGAGATCAAGATTATGTCTTGGCCAGGCATGCTTCAGTTAAATGTACAACATGTGGGAAACAGTTTTATCTGGTACGGGGACAATACCTGTCACATTGCCTCTTATTTGTGTTTAATTTTGAATTGAAACAAGAGCTCTAAAGCAGGCATTGGATGAGATGGATTATCTGCACCCATTTACACCTGGCTTCTAACCTGGTTTATGCTGGATTCAAGACTGAAGTACTCATTCTGATGGATGACCTGTTATAAGAGAGAGATTGGGGGGGGGGGGCTTCCTATTTATTTTTGAAGAAACCTCAGAGGCTTCTATTATCATCATACAGGGGTACCCTTCTGGGCAGTTTGGTCAAGATGAACACAGGGACCCCATATTCTGGTGATTCCTATCCCACACTGTAACACTTGTACTACAGGTTCTATCCTGGTCTCTATACCAGGAGTCCTCAACCCCCGGGTCGTACACCGGTACCGGTCCATGGCCTGTTAGCAACCAGGCTGTGAGTTGTATAATTATTTCATTATATATTACAATGTAGTCATAATAAGAAGACAACATTGGATTTATATCCTGCCCTCCACTCAGAGTATCAGAGTGGCTCACAATCTCCTTTACCTTCCTCCCCCACAACAGACACCCTATGAGGTGGGTGGGACTGAGAGAGCTCTCCCAGAAGTTGCCCTTTCAAAGACAACTCCTACAAGAGGTATGGCTGACCCAAGGCCATTCCAGCAGGTGCAAGTGGAGGAGTTGGGAACCAGACCCGGTTCTCCCAGATAAGAGTCTGTACACTTAACCACTACACCAAACTAATAGAAATAAAGTGCACAATTGTATCATCACGAAACCATCACATACACACATGGTCTGTAGAAAAATTGTCTTCCACAAAACTGGTCCCTGGTTCCAAAAAGGTTGGGAACCACTGCTCTATATGTTCTGACATTCCCATGAAACAGCTGGGAGAAGCTGTTGGAGATTTAGACTGCCATAATCACTTAACTCTGTTTCTCCTTGTTAGAGCCAGATAAGTCAATGGATGTCCTGACTGAGTGCCTGGAGGTGATTTAAATACACACACACACACACACACACACACACACACACACACACACACACACATATATATATCTTGCTTTCTCCATGGGAAGAAAACCCACATTTGAACAAACTTACTGTAAAGGCATTATTTCAATTTTATACAAAACTTTTAAAGATAAATCTCTTTTGGCTCCCTCATATATTGGCAGAGAGAAATCAAATCTAGTATCTCCAAGCATGACTGGACATCTATTTGGAACACGTACCTACTTAAATCAGCTTCTACTAATATTAAAGAACTAGCTTATAAAATTATGAGCCAGTGGTATCTCATGCCTTCTCGTCTTCAACCTATCACACTTGGGCACTCAGGTCTACGCTGGAAAGGATGTGGTAACCCCAGCTAGTTTTCTGCACTGCTGGTGGACATGCCTGAAAATCAGTTTACTTTGGGCCAAGATCTTGAGAGAGGCAGGATTAATCACACAGTACAAAGTCCCTTATGACACCTTAATTGTTTTAGAAAACTTTGGTATGCAAAACCCCTCTGTCCTAAAAAGAGAACTGATTTCGATACTGCTACTAGCAACAAAATTTCGATACTGCTACTAGCAGCAAAATCTGATATACCTAAAATAAAAAAATTTCACATCGTCTCATACCATTTTCCAATGGAAATTATCTTAGCTTTTCTCCAGCAGGAGGCTATCAGAAATTTTGCTGCTAGTATCAAATATCTTGCTCTACAAACTTTTAAAATAGATGGCTGCCTTTAAAAAACATGGAAAAGGGGCCACCATAAAGTAAATGCTGCCCACGAAACTGTCATATGATTTGCATTTATTAAATATTGCTAAGTGAATATAGCAAACAGTATGTTCTCTGTAAAAAGCATTAATGTACAATAGACCAAGTATTGGAACATAGCTTGACTGTACTAGTATGTTTAACCTACTGCTGTTGAATTTTTATTTGTTGTTTTTGTTGTTGTTATTGCTGTTCCTATTATAAACTAGACTTAAAATAAAGGGTTATTTAAAAACCATACACTTGAAGTGACAGCAATGGGCTGGATATGGGGCAACAAACAAAAGCTCAATCCAGATAAGACTCCGACACTATTAAGGCAACAATGTGGCCCATCAAGGAGTGAAGAATCAGCCTGTTTTGGACAGCTTGGTAACTGCCTTAAAAGAATAGACTGGCAGTTTAGGGGTGCTATTAGGTTTGTTTGCAGATGGAAGAGCTGGCAGTGTGACACACTTCTAGCCAACTTTGGTTGGTACACCCCGCCTTTCCTTGAGAGGCATGATCTGGCCACAGTCATCCTTGCTTTGATCAGTCCTGGCTGGATTACTATAATGCTCCGTACAGAATCTTCAGTTAGTATAAATGCTCCAGCTAGGTTGCTTACCGGTGTAAATATAATGTACAAGTTCCCAAATATCTACAATGGCTGCTGATTTACTTCCAGGAAAAATTCACAATATTGGTTATCTATGTCCCAAATTACCTGGAGCCATTTTCTCCCAAACTGACCTACCTACCTGTCAGCTGAAGCCAGCTGCTGTGTGGCTCCCCACCTTCTGAACTCCTCACTGGCATCTACTTGGGACCTGTCAGTCAAGACAATTTTGTTAGCAGAGTCCTTTAGCTGTTGATTTTCTTTTGTTGGATGTATGACTGATCCTTTGCCATTCCCGTTCATATTGTTCCTCCATGGATATTATAGCATGCCCCTATGCCGTCATTTTTGATCTATAATGGTTTTAAATAACTTAGCCATTGAGTTTTTATAGTTTTCAGTATGGATTTTGTATTATCATCATTATTATTTTTTTGTATGATGCTTTACACTAGGAGAACAGGACACAAATGTTGGAAATGTATGTTTTCATAGAACAGAACCACTCCTATATTCACTCACTTCAGGGTTCCTTACTATCTTCCAAGTCACACTTCACCTTTTTATCCCTAAAAACTGCCATATGTTGACCTGGTGTTTGATCCTGGAATGATGTCCTACTTGGGTTTTACCTGAACCAGTGAGGAGAGAAGACCATATTCTACGGCCTAATATCTGACAGGCCAGAGATTTCATTTAATCTCTTCCCACTCCAAGCCACACGTGCTGTCCAGATACGCAACAGCCGGTCTGATGGGGGCTCTCTGCCAACAGTGACTTTACAGGCTTTGTGGCAGAGATTATTGAAAGGAGATTACGCCTTCTAAACCCCTTAGATTTTAATTATTTCTGTATGTATTTATAAAACCTGCAGTCTGCTGGTATCAGGGCTGCAGTGGCCAAGCACCCATACTTAACCTGGTTATACAAAGACCTAAAAAGCCACCAAGTTAACAGCACAAGGCCTGGCCTGCTCTGGTTTTGCTTAATCATTCCTGATATTCTGCATCTCAGCAACAAGGATGAATGCCATGGTGCTTCATATTTGACTGTGAAATGCAATAATGCTAACAGTGCAGTAATGGTTTACTGCATTACCATTTCACTAATTACTTCCTAAATTTGAGTCCTGGGCCATTTCCATTAGTTGTTACTTTCCCTTTGATTCCTAATGTTGAAATCCTGCCTGTACCTGAGAGACCATCCATCAGGACACTTTTTGATCTCATTTTTGATACCTTAAATCAGGCAGGATCTTCACTGTTTTCTATCACTATCAGGGTTATTATAAAACAATGGAATATAGATCCTTTGGTTTGCATATGCTCTTCAAAGAGGTAAAAAGTTAGGTGTGAGGTTTAGTTTTTCCCTGTTCAGTTCTGGCTCACTACTTTGTTTGGATACACTGCTGTGGCTATTCAGTTGACCCAAAAAGAAACAAAATGAGAAGTGTGCATCATGCTACAGAAACAGGTTTGTGCAAAAATGTTGACATATTTGTGGTCATCTGTTCCATATGCTAAAAGGGCAGGTGCCTTTAAAAAAATAAAAATAGGAACTTTGTCAGATTGCAAGAAAACTTGATTCAAGAGGAAGGACCAGCAATTTCTGACAGAATCTTGGGGATTCTTCAAACAGCTTTGAAATCATCTACCTCCTTCATTGCTTTTCTGTTTCTGCCCCCTACTATAATTTGATGACTGCACAGATCCATGTATCTAGGATGGGAATACTGAAAGATTCTATTAACCACTGTTATAAGCACTAGCTTGTAGAGCTCATGCTACTAAACCTCTGCTCACATAAACCCAGTCTGTTCCAGAGCCACCCGCAGCCATTATCTTCCACGAGAAGGGATGTATTAGTTTCTAAACATGATAGCCATCGACGCTGTTTTCTATAATTTTAAACATACATTTCTTGAAAATACACCAATAGTTTCATGTGATGATAGCTGAGCTATTTTGCTTCAGATAAATTCTATAGTACTGCCATGCTCAATAGTAAAGAGACTAGGTCCTGTGCCAATCATTATTAATAATAAAACCAGGCCACCTACAAGCAAGGCAGATATGCCTATATAGTTAAGGACTTCTTAGGTATACAGAAAATTCAACTGGCACATCTCCTGCCATGTTGTATGTACATACACAGCACTACCCAACCAGGAAAAAGTTAAAGAGCCAGTTTGGTGTAGTGGTTAAGTGTGCAGACTCTTATCTGGGAGAACCGGGTTTGATTCCCCACGCCTCCACTTGCAGCTGCTGGAATGGCCTTGGGTCAGCCATAGCTCTGGCAGAGGTTGTCCTTGAAAGGGCAGCTGCTGTGAGAGTCCTCTCAGCCCCACCCACCTCACAAGGTGTCTGTTGTGGGGGAGGAAGATAAAGGAGATAGTGAGCCGCTCTGAGACTCTTGAGATTTGGAGTGGAGGGCGGGATATAAATCCAATATCATCATCATCTTCTTCTTAAATCAGACAACTCAATATGTGCTGCCTCAAATCTGCCACCTGATGCAGGCTACCTACCCCTGCCTAATGGTAGGTTTGGGCCTATAAATAAGGCTATAGGTGGGGCCTGGAGATCCTCCAGAATTACAACTGCTCTCCAGACAACAGAGATCAGTTCCCCTGGAGAAAATGGATGCTTTGAAGGATGAATTCTATCACATTATATCCTACTGAGGTCCTCCCTCCCCCCCTAAACCCCTCTCCCCAGGCTCTACCCCAAAAATTTCTAGGAATTTTTCAACCAAAAGGTGCCAACCCTCCCACAGAGCAGGTGGTATAATGTCTCAGCACCTTCTTTTCTCCTTCCCCAGCTTGTCATAATGAAGAGGCCTGCTTCTGCAAATGAACTGTCTGTGTAAAAGCCAGGGCTTTTTTTGTAGCAGGAACTCCTTTGCATATTAGGCCACACACCCCTGATCCTCCAAGAGCTTACAGGGCTCTTAGTACAGGGCTTTCTGTAAGCTCCAGGAGGACTGGCTACATCAGGGGTGTGTGGCCTAATATGTAAAGGAGTACCTGCTACAAAAAAAGTCCTGAAAAGCCATTAGCCATTTCATTCAACTGGCCCCACTGACGTTCCAGCATGTTTGTGCCCTGAAACGGTTAGACACACCAGGACACAACCAGGTTACAAAGGCAGTCTTCCATGTTACTTCCAGCTCCAGATCTCTTCATCAACAGTATGCCTCTGATCTTTCCTATGATCAACATAATCGCATGCAAGTAGTTTGGAATTTTATTTTCAGTACCAAATGACAACATGGAAACTGGAGTCTATTTCATGGATTGATAACACTTCCAGTTTGCCAGGATGCTTCCACACCATCACAGTGTTCTGCAATGTATAACTACGTCTACAGTGTTGAGTAAATAACTACACAAGACACTCTCTCTTTTTTTTTTTTGCACGTTGTCAGGTGCAAAGGGGTCAACCATGCAGGTTTTTGTTTTGTTTTTTTAAAATGTAACTGCACAAGCTAATGCTCGGAGAGTGTCTTGATGGAATCAGGGGAAATTGGATTGTCCTCCCATTTGCTGGCCTAAAACAAGCCTTTTTATATAGCCCATTAAAGGAACACAAGAGAAACCTTTTAAATGTCACTACATTTAAAAATTTCCCTGCAATGCAAAAACCCAGTCAGAAGACTTTAATTCTCCCTGAGAACTCTTAAGCAATGCAGCATGTCAGGATTTAATAAATTGGGTAGGGGATGGTGTTTATGCTACGCTGTGTGTGCTATTTCAACCGGCAGTAGTTTTTCAAGCTTAGCTGTCCTCCATGGTTAGAGAAGGGTTCTCACAGCAGGGAAACTACAGATTCATTAATAAAACACTGGATTCAATCAGGGTAAGGTAAAGAGATTCTGCAGAGTTTGGTTGAAATAAGGATGGTTTTCCCATTCCAACACCTCTTCTTCATTTTAGAGCCTTTTGAAATACACTGCTACCAACTTCTTTCTTGCAAGGGGCTGCTAAAACTCTTTATGTATATAGTCAACCATTAGAATTAGCCAAGCTAAACATGGCATTCCACATGCTATGGAATGATGTATAAATTAAGAGGTATAGTGTATTGGCTTAACCTTATCAAGGTGGAACAGTTCAGCCTAGCCTAGATAGCCAATATGGTGTAGTGGTTAAGAGCAGTGGATTCTAATCTGGAGAACCGGGTTTGACTCCCCACTCCTCCACATGAAACCAGCTGAGTGATCCTGGAACAGCCACAGTTCTTTCAGAGCTCTTTCAGCCCTGCCTATTTCACAGGGTGTCTGTTGTGGGGAGAGGAAGGGAAGGTGACTGTAAGCCTCTCTGAGATTCCTTTGGGTAGTAAAGAGCAGGGTATAAAAAAAGCAGGTTGCTTACCTGTAACTGATGATCTTCGAGTGGTCATCTGTGCAGTCACACACATGGGTCTTGCCTTCGGCAATGAATCCATACCCCGGAGACTCCAATTGCTCACTAGGAGCGTCTTTCTTGGTGCAACTTCCGTTTCGTTCTGGGGAACAGGCATTGACTGCGCATGCCTGGAGCGTCTTGAAGACGCACCTCCCACTCAGTTTCTTTCAGCCGCTACTGGCAAAAAACAAAAAGCATGTGACTGGGAAGAGCCAGCAGACGGGAAGGCTGGGTGGGTGTGACTGCACAGATGACCACTTGAAGACCATCAGTTACAGGTAAGCAACCTGTTTATCTTCATTGTGGTCTCTGTGCAGTCCCACAGATGGGTGAAATGAAGAAAAAAGGCGGTGGGTGCTGGCACATTTGCATACTCACAGTTTCCGCAAGCACTCACCTGAGGCTGTATCAGCGGAAGATGGATTTGAGGAAAGCTTGGCCAAAAGAGGCGTCCGGCCTAGCACGAATGTCCAGGTTGTACTGGGAGACAAACGTAGACGGGGAGGACCAGGATGCAGTAGCACAGATGTTCTCCAGGGGGACGCCCTCAAGGAACGCTGATAAGGTTGAGATGGCTCTGGTTGAGTGAGCTCTAAGACCTGCAAGTAGAGGTTGTTTGGCAGTCTTGTAACACAGGCGAATGGCGTTGACTACCCACTTGGACAGTCTCTGGGTACATATTTTAGACCCCTTTTGCGGGTTGCCATAGGCCACGAATAGGTTTGAGACCTCATGGAAAGGTTGTGTACGCGAGATATAGAATGCTAGGGCACGCTTAACGTCCAGTGTGTGTAGCACCCTTTGGCCTGAGTCCTTGGGGCCAGGAAAAAAAGTTGGTAGTGAGGTACAGTCTGAAAGATGGAAGGTGGACACCACCTTGGGTAGAAAAGCTGGATTCGCTCTAAGGACCACCTTATTGTTGTGGAATACCGTGTAAGGCAGATCGGAGTGGAAGGCATTGAGATCTCTGGCTTGTTTGCCAGACGTGAGTGCAACGAGGAGAGCCGTCTTCCAGGAGACAAGGTGCAAGGCTGCAGATGCCAAAGGCTCGAAGGGTAGCCTCATCAGTTGGGAGAGAACCAACGATAGACTCCATGCTGGTATGATAGGTTTTACTGGGGGGTGTAGGTGAAGCATCCCCTTAAAGAAGGATTTCGATAAGACGGTGTGAGAAAAACGTCTGTCCCTTGACAGGCACATGGAAGGCAGAGATAGTCAGCATATGAACCTTGAGGGAAGCGTAGCTGAGGCTCGAGGCCTGCAAGGATAATAGGTACTGTAGGACCAATGGGAGCAGTGCAGTCTTAGGGTCAAGCTGGAGGAACCTTACATAAGTACAGTACCATTTACATACATACATCATTTTATTTGTATCCTGCCCTCCCCGCCGAAGCAGGCTCAGGGCGGCTAACAACATTAAATCAATACATTAAGTACAATGATTCAAAACAATAACTAATCTAACAATTTAACAATTTAATTAAAATTCTAAAATTAATAAAATTAGGTGCTATTAAAACAGATGGTAAATTTCTTAGGGAATAAGAATAATTTCCATTTAAGGGAATAAGAACGTCTACTTGAGGGTTTCCTTGCATTTAAGATAACATGCTCGACTTCAGGTGGCAGGTTTAACAGTGAATCCTTCATGCTGTGAGTCGTAGGAGTTGAGGATTGTGATGCCACACCTGAGCCTGATGTTGTGATAGGAGATCGGCTGCTAGAGGTAAGTGTCGGTAAGAGTGATGTGATAGCTGAAGGAGGTTCGTGAACCATGGATGACGAGGCCACCAGGGCGTTATCAAGATGCAGTCCGTCCCATCCCAAACGAGCTTGAGAATGGTTCAGGATATCAGAGGGATTGAGGGGAAGATGTAATGAAGGGGTTCTGCCCATATGTGAAGGAACGCATCATTGGTGCCCCTGGAGTAAAAATGGTCGCACTTCGCATTGGTCTGGGAAGCAAAGACATCTACTTGAGCTGTCCCAAAGACACAGAAAATGAGCTGAAGGTAGAGTGGATTGAGGGACCATTCGTGGTCGTCCAAGCGCAATCTGTTGAGAGAGTCTGCCAGGGTGTTCTCCACCCTGGAGAGGTGAATGGTCATCAAGTGGATATTGTTCTTGAAGAACCATTCCCAAAGGGTCATAGCCAGATGGCAGAGTCTGGCGGATCTGGTCCCTCCTTGTTTGTTCACATAGAAAACCATGGCCATGTTGTCTGTGGTGATCTGTACATGCCTGCCAGTGAGCGCAGGGAGGAAGGACTGGAGAGATCTGTGCACAGCAATGAGTTCTAGGCAGTTGATGTGGAAATGCTTTCTGCCGGGGTCCACAGGTCTCTGACGGTCTTGTTCTCCAGGTGGGCTCCCCAACCCCACGTCGAGGCATCCATTGTCACCACGGCTGAGGGAGACAGCAATATGAAGGGCGTCCCCTGCAGCAGATTGCTCAGGTTATTCCACCACAGGAGAGATAGAAGGACTCCTTGGGGTGCAATCAGCGTGGTGGATTGTGATTGTATGTGAGGACAAAAGGCGTGTACAAACCAGAGTTGAAGTGATCACATTCGAAGCCTCACGAAGTGAAGCACGGAGGTAGTTGCAGCCATGAGGCCTAAGAGGCGCTGAAATATGAATGCAGGTTGTGTCGGATTGTGTAAGAGTGAGGTCGCGAGGGACTGAATCATCAGGGAACAGTCCTGAAGGAGGAAGACCAAGTGGGGGCTCATGCACAGGCGAGCACCTATAAATTGAATGTCCTGTATAGGAGTAAGATGGGACTTGGCGAGATTTACACATAAACCTAGGGAGTCCAGCAAGGCATGAGTAGTGCAGAGGTCTTTCTCTAGTTGGTGGGGGAAAGTGGCGATTATGCGCCAATCGTCTATGTATGGGAAGACGGAGATGTTGCAGAGGCGAAGAGCCACTGCCACCACTGCCATGCATTTCGAGAATAATGGAGCTGTTGATAGGCCAAAAGGAAGGGCCGATATTGGAAATGCAGGTGACCTATGGTGAACCACAGGAAACGCCGATGCTAAGGTCTGATAGGTGGAAGTAGGCATCCTGAAGGTCCAGGGATGCCATCCAGGTGCCCTGGAGTATTAGAGGAAGAATCGACTGAATGGAGATCATTCTGAATTTTTTGTAGGTTATTCGTTTGTTTAATCTTCTCAGATCTAGAATAGGGCACTTGCCTCCATCCTGTTTTGGAACTAGGAAATACCGTGAGTAAAACCCCATCCCCTGATGGTAAGGCAGGACAGGCTCTATCGCACCCTTGATAAGAAGATCCTGAATCTCCTGGTGTAGCTGTGGGGATGGAGGGGTGGTGACGAAGTGGGGGGGGCAAAGTGAACTCTATGGCGTAGCTGATTCGAATTATAGTGAGCATCCAGGAGTCTGTGGTGATGTTTTGCCACGTTCTTAATAAGGGGTGCAGTTTTGTAGGTTGGGCGTGTTTGTTGGGAGTGGGGGGGAAGTCAAAGAGACTGCTTGGAGGGAGGTGTCGGCTTTTTTGATGGTTGGGTCCGAGACTTTGGATGAAAAGGCTGCTTGGACTGGGGGGCCCTCCTTTTCCAGTATTCTTGTTTCAGAGACCACTGTTGCTTTAGGTAGGAGGGTCTCCAGGTTCTGGGTCAACTGGCTTGTGCGAGTGGTTGAGTGACGCCCAAACGCTTAGCCCACTTCCAACCGTTGTCCACGGAAGTGAGCACCTCATCCGTAGATGCGTGGAACAGGCCCTGGCCAGCAAAAGGGAGGTCCTCAATTTTCTGCTTGATGTCTGACTGCAAGTTTGTTGACCAAAGCCAAGCATGGCATTTTAGGGCGACGAAAGAGGCTATTACTCTAGAAGAGCAAGATACAGCATGCCGAATGCAGTTTATCTGTTGCTTGCTGACTCTTGAAAGCTCAGCCACAAGGTTTGAAGTCACTCGTTGGGAAGCATCAGGTAGGGCCTGGATCAGTGGTGTAAACTGATTGGCTAAGTTGTAGGTGTGCGCGGAGAAATAGGCCAGGTAGTTGTTTATCTTGGAGTTGGTGGCGTAGATCTTGTGCGCCACCATATCTAGTTTGTGGCCTTTGCGATCCGGAGGGGTAGGATGTCTGGAAGGTTTTGCTTTTGATGCCGAGTGCACAATTATAGAACTCGGTGCTGGATGGGATGCGAGGAACTTTGCCTCTGGAGCATGGACCCTGTATAGGGAGTCAAAGCGTTTCGAAGTCGGTGGCACGGAGGCAGGCTTATCCCAAGCTTCTTGCAGCACTTCTAGGTGCACCGGAAGCATGGGGAAGAGTGACCCTGCTGGGAAGTCTGACTGGACCAGGTCATGAACTATGTCCGAAATCTTCGGAGAGTCAGATGGAAGCATGACATTAAGAGCCTCCGCCATGGTTGTGACTAGGTTGAGGTACGCCTTGGAACCGTCTGAAGGAGAGAGACGGCTTGGTTTGGTGGTGTCTGAACCTGGCGAGCCCGAGCATGAAGGGCGTGCCTCATCAGAGTCGGAGTCATCTGGGTTCCAAGGGGGGGTGCGAGGATTGGAGGGGTCCGCCTCTGTCTCTGCTGTTGGATGAGTTGGAACCAGTGAGACCTGGAGGGGGGATCTGGAAGGCAGCAGGGCTGCAGTAGAAGCCGTGGCCATAGTAGTAGGAACTGTGCGCCTGTGCTGTGGATAGAGATCCTGCTGATGCTCTCGGATTTGAGGCGGTACGGTTTCGAATTCTCAGGTTCGGTGCGGCACGGGTTCAAAGTCTCTATGAGCTTCTCCCAGGCAAAATAAGCAGTGGGAATGTCTGTCGGTCATGGGGATTTTAGTCCCGCACCTCCGGCACTTTTTAAAAGTCGTTTTCCTTTCCATACGCTCCGGACAAGGGAGGAGGGGAAGGGGGGCAGTGAGGGGTAAGAAAGCGCAGTAACAGGGTCTCTCTCTCTTTTTTTTTTAAGGGACGAAGGAAGGTGAAAAGGAAGAAAGACACATGCAGAGAAAAATGTAGAAATACGATACCACACAAAACAAAGGAGCAACGAGCCAAGGAGAGGAACGCGAGGTAGGTGTTGTCCGGGTGGCGGTTAGGAAGAAACTGAGTGGGAGGTGCGTCTTCCAGTCGCTTCAGGCATGTGCAGTCAAAGCCTGCTCCCCAGAGCAAAATGGAAGTCGCATCAAGAAAGACGCTCCTAGTGAGCTATTGGAGTCTCCGAGGTATGGATCCGTTGCCGAAGGCAAGACCCACGTGTGGGACTGCACAGAGACCATGATGAAGATCCAACTCTTCTTCTTCTAAGTACCTCTCATAAGTATAATTGACAAAAAGCCGTTTTCATCATGCGTGATTTATACTGTCTTGCCAGAAACACTTTCAACACTTATTTGCAATGCTGTAACACTGAGAAAGTTGATAACATTTCCAGTGTGTAAGTCAAAATTTTGCAAGCATACCTCATTTGCTCTCAACAAGACTTACTGAGTTACTTCTAGAAGTTACCCTTTCCAGACCTGATCTCAGATTCAGCTGCTGTGGGAAGTTTCAGAATTATTTCAGACACTGTCAAGGAATGGGGTTATATAGGGAATGCTGGGGATTCATAAATAATTATTCTGTGTTTCTGATATTTAAATGCAAGAACTGAGCATACATCTGAAATGTATTTCTTTAGCCATTCCAAGAGTGTATGAGATAATCAAAATAATTTTCTCAGGCCACCACAAAGTAAGCAAATCATGAAAAACATGAGCAACTCTGTTTTCTGTACCTGTCAAAATAATAAAAACAGAATTTGTTTGAATGAAGTTTCTGCAGTTTAAATGAGAAAGCACAGCATGATTGGGCAGGAAGGAAAAGTAAACCAGCTAATGCCTTTGCCTCACCTTTTGCGAGGATTTTTATCACAGAAAGAGGCTTTGCAAAAAACGGCAGATCAAGAGAGGTCTAATAACTTGAAATTTACATGCTGACAGTAGCACAAGAAAACTACTATGGAGGCAAGTCCGAAAATCACACTTTCATCTGTCTCAGAAAACAATGCACCCATGAGACAGATATTAGCGCCTAATCTTTTCTCCAGAGCTTCTTAATCTATTTTACAAAATGTCAAAATTCAGCATGAAAACAGAATGGGAGCTTGGGGGGGGGGGGGTAGGGTGGAGAAATGGACAGAGTGAACGGTTATTGGACCAATGTTAAAAGGATCAGGAGGTAGTAGTTAGAGGAGGGGGAGTGAAGGGGATAAAATAGTGGTTCTAATCAAATCAGTTTAAAAAGCTGCAGCCTCTCAGCGCCTCTCGGAGTTAACCTTGCCAATCAGAGTGCAAGCAGGAGCATGCCTGTGCACATTAAACCGGGAGTGTGTCCTTGAACCCACATGGCATGCTTCAAAGCAACCTGCAAAAGCTGTACTACGAGCACCCTTAGGAAGATAAAAAAAAAGCAGCCCTGAATTCCATTACGAGTGCTCCTCAAGAATGAGTTACCCTCAAGTGGCAGTGAGCACGGTAAAAAAGCTCATACACTTTTCTGTTATTAAAAGGTGAGCTCGTGGGATTAAGGCTGCAGTAACTTGGAAAATAAAAAAGCGGGGAGGGGGGAATCCTAACAAATGCAAGTGCCAGAGCTCTGGCAGACAGACTGAAAGATACCTTGCAAACCCACAGAAATAGTTTAAGAGGCAACGTGGTAACTTCAAAATGAGTACTATTCACTAAGCACTGTTATGCATGATCTAAAGGGATTATCTTTAGGCCTTGAATAGTGCCATATATTAGGCAAAATGGAGCCCACAAAAAAGGCTTTCACTTTCCTGACCTGAAGTGACTCCCACCTTGTGTTTGTGTGTAATGTTCAAAAACAAAAGCTTCCAAATGTTGCATGCTTTTCACTATCTGCCTAGTCAGGGCAGATTCAGGGCTTTGTTCAGACACCACAACAAACTCTAAGCTTTAGGGAAGGACTGCGGCTCACTGCATGAGAGTCTGCTTTGCATGCAGAAGGTCCTAGGTTCAATCTCCAGTTAAAAGGATCAGATTGAATGTGAAAGATCTCAGCCTGAGACCCCTGGAGAGCCGCTGCTGGTCTGAACAGACAATACTGCCTTGGATGGACCAAGCTCAGTATAAGGCAGCTTCATATCTTTAGATATTCAAGCTGAGGTCTCAGCATTGTGCATGAATTGTGCTCATGGTGCTCACATGATCTCCTTACTCTTCCTACCTACTTCTTCTAGTGGGGTTGAGCTTGATTGAAAATGTGCTCATCTGCTCAAGTTCCAGTTTGCAAAGACATCCAAACAGAAATCCCCACCCATTAACAACTGGAATCCCAGTTCAGACTTGCTAGCACAATCACATCAGATCTAGGAAGCAAGCAGGTCAGCCCTGGCTAGTATTTGGATGGAGACCTCCAAGGAATACCAGGGGTGTGGCAAGAGAGGCAGGCAATGGCAAGCCAACTCTGAAACATCTCTTGCCTTAAAATAACTCTAGCCTCCCACTAAGTGGTGCATAACACTAAAAGAGCAAGAACTTCTGGCTGCCAGACAATCTTAGGATCTTCAGGCTATACTACACACACTGCCATACAATAATAAAAACTATTATTACAATGCGGTTGGGCTGCTTCAACATGAAAACATGCCTATCGAGAAAATATGAATGAACTAGGTTAACAATTGATATATATTGACATTAAGTTGTCAAGGATGCTCAGAACAGAAATGCAGATTCCAAACTATGACTTTTCAACAGTGTCTGTATACAATAACCAAAATTACTTTAAAATAGTTTATTCATTTCTATTTATCAATATTTGCTCTTTGGTTTACCTCTGGTTTAGGTTGTTTTACAAATGGAAAGGCTTTATTAGGTATACCGTTAGACAAATGTGTAATGAAAGCACTGAGGAAGGTTTTAATAAGCTTACAACTGACCCATTCTACATCACTCTTCAGTGCAAACATACCAATGCAGTACAGAAAGAAGATATCCAGAACCAGGTCTTACAAACCAGCCGTTAGCTTTACAAAGTGGAGTCAGGATCCAGTCCCATGGACACCAATACCAACAGGTGTGTAAGCTCCTTTTCCAGTTGTATCATACAATTAAAATGTTTGGTTGGAGATACTTAAGACAGGCCAAAGATGCTGCCTACAACATTAAGTCAGGGGAAAAAAATTATGTGGGAACAAAATATACTTTTAAGGAGAGGACAGTGCAGTTCAAATTCCACAGTGCACATAACTAATGGACCAAGAAGCGTCTCTTTTGCAACACATTCATTATCTGGCGGCATTAAGCAAATAAATATTTTACAAAACGATCCCTATAATATAGTGCAGTTTGCAAAATAAACCAGTGAAGTCAGATGGCATGGCTTTCTTTTTTAAATTGTGTTAAAAGGAAAAGCTACTAGTTGCAATACTGCAGGATCAGTTGCAGGAATCCTGGGGTGGGCATAATCAGCTTAATGGCAACAAAGATCACAGCATAGTTAGTGCCGCTGAAACACTCAAGATCATTTTACAGAAGGGTGAAACTCATCCAGAGAGTAAACTTTGCCCTTTTCATTTTCAGTCATTCCTACCACAGTGAGCAGCAAACCAACAACATCCAAAGTCCACATTAGTATTGAGGAACTTAGACACGAGACTATTAGGAAGAAATTATTTATTGTAATTGAGACAGAACATTGAGATTCTCATGATTCAATTAGACGCACAAATACAGCAGGGACGGTCCTTTCCTAAACTCAAGTGTCATTCCCATTTAAATTGAATTAAGCTATAGCTAGGGGTTAATAAAAACTGTGACACAACAAGACTTTTAAGTGAAAAAGCTGTTTGAGCTTTATCAAGAATGACAAAAGAGCCTTTTTGCATTTGCATTTTACTGTGTAGAGAAATCCTATTGTTCCTCATTTGTTGCATACTGTTTTCATTCCATCCTAGGACTATATTTCTATAGCAAGGGCAATGTTGTTTCCTTAGCACTGTGGTTATATGGAGTGTAGGTGAGAGAAGATATGGAGTGTAGGTGAGAGAAGATCTACACAGGTACTGATGTATTCTTTAAACATGATTTAGAAATCCAACTGTATACTATCAGGAAAAGGGTAAAACTCTCGTTCTCCAAGATAAAACATTTGGACGAACCTATAGGTAGAGATTTACCTTCCTGAATTATATAAACCACCAAATGTTGCTGGTTTCTTCCACCAAAAACGCTATGAGGCTACTTAACTACTCTGTAATCCACAAAGCATCTTCTAAAAATCCTTGGAGTTAACGTATTCCAGAGCTTTCTGAGTTGACCCAAAGCTGGAAGACCATGCTCAGTAAAAAGGAGAATTAAAGTTCTCCCATTGGCCCTAAAGCAGGGGTGTCAAACATCTGGCCTGGGGGCCAAATTAGGCCCCCAGAGGACTCCTATCAGGTCCTTGAGAAACTGGCTATCATCTGCTTCCTTCTCTCTCTCTCTTGCTTTCTTCTGTGTAACAGCTTGTTTTGCAAGGCTTGATCAATCGCACAGGAGCTACAGAACAAAACCTCTATTTCTCCATTGGGGAGGAAGGTGGGGGGAGGAAGAGCTTGCTTTGCCAGGCTATCACAATCACACAGCACAGCTACTGAGTCAACCCTCTCTTCCTTCTACTGGCTGAGGCTCCTCCCCCTCATGGTCCCCTGAGGAAGGAAGGAAAGAGCTAGAGCTTCCTTTGCCCAGTTCCCTGGATCCCATGGGAGAAATACAAAGAAAGCACCTTTAAGACCAATGAGTGCTAATGTTTTAAGAATGTTTTAAGTTAAAAAAAATCTTTAATTGTGTTTGTGTCCTTTATAAGAGAGCCAGTTTGGTGTAGTGGTTAAGTGTGCGGACTCTTATCTGGGAGAACTGGGTTTGATTCCCCACTCCTCCACTTGCACCTGCTAGCATGGCCTTGGGTCACCCATAGCTCTGGCAGAGGTTGTCCTTGAAAGGGCAGCTGCTGTGAGAGCCCTCTCCAGCCCCACCCACCTCACAAGGTGTCTGTTGTGGGGGAGGAAGGTAAAGGAGATTGTGAGCCGCTCTGAGACTCTTTGGAGTGGAGGGCGGGATATAAATCCAATATCTTCTTCTTCATCTTCTATAAAGTTTGCTTTGCCAGGCTTGCTCAATTGCACAGGAGCTACAGAGCAAAACCTCTATTTTCTCCATTGGCTGAGGCTCCTCCCTTGGGGAGGACGGGAAGAGGGAGAGCTTGCTTTGCCAGGCTTTTTCAATCACTCAGCTGAGCTACTGAGTCAACCCTATCTTCCTTCTACTGGCTGAGGCTCCTCCCCCTCATTGTCCCCTGAGGAAGGAAGGAAAGAGCCAGAGCTTTCTTTGCCCAGTTCCCTGGATCCCATGGGAGAAATACAAAGAAAGCACCTTTAAGACCAATGAGTGCTAATGTTTTAAGAATGTTTTAAGTTAAAAAAAAATCTTTAATTGTGTTTGTGTCCTTTATAAAATTTATATCTCTATCTAATCTTAAACAGGTACACATATGGCCCAGCCCAACATGACCTGGCCTGACAAGGTCTCATTTATAGAGCTGACCCTCATGACAAATGAGTTCGACATCCCTGCCCTAAAGCATTCAGTTATTGGCTTCAAAATGAGGCCCTGCATGTTATTAGAGTTGCCTAGTGGTGGAGGTATGGAACCATAGGTCTTTTTTCTAGGCAGCTGATCAAAGTGCAGGTATAACACAGGGCCTGACATCTTAATAAGTCTGTAACTGCCAACAAGAGAGGTGGCAAGCAGGAACAAACAGAAGCAAAAGACAAAAAAGGGAAAGTGAAGAAGAAAAAAAAGAATACCGGGTCATCTAGAAGGTAGTACATCATCCACACTGATGATGCAATGTTGAGAGATAATGACATTCTTTTCAAGCACTCTAAAACAGGGGTGGCCAAACTGCAACTTAAGAGCCACATGTGGCTCTTTCACGCATACTGTGTGGCCGTTAAAGCCCCCACTGCCCTGTTGACTTGCTTGAGTCCAGTGGCACCTTTAAGACCAACGAAATTTGATTTGGGTATAAGTGAAAACTGAATAACTTGGCATATGCAGTGAGATAAGAAGCCAATATTTCTGTTGAGTCCTGGGGGTTCCACTGTTTTAAGTGTTGTAATTCAGCAATCTCTCATTCCTGTTTCTTTCTGAAATTCCTTTCCAATAAAACAGCTACCCTGAGGTCACCCATTGAGTGTCCTGGAAAGCTGAAGTGTTCTATAGCAGGGGTGGCCAAACTTGCTTAACATAAGAGCCACATAGAATAAACGTCAGATGTTTGAGGGAGGGAGGCAGGAAGGAAGGAAGGAAGGCAGGCAGGCACTGATGTGAAAGATCAGAAAGATGTGGGAGCGAGAGGTGGAAAGAAACTTTAAATGCATTTTCCAAGCTGCCAGCTGACTTTGCTTGGCGAAGTGATTTAAAGAGACAAATGAGACAAATGCCTTCTCCAAATTGGTAAACCAGGTTATGGGGGCTTCAAGACTCACACAATGTGTGTGAAAGAGTCCCATGAGGCTCCCAAGTCACAGTTTGGCCACCCCTGTTCTCAGGTTTCTTAGTCTTGTGATTCTTGGTGTCAGATTTGTGTCCATTTATCCTCTGGTACAGGGTTTGATCTGTTCGTCCTACTCAGAGAACTGAAGGGTGTTTCTGAAACAACTGACCCTAATCAATGCCTGCAACTGTTTTTCCAAAAGGAACAGAAGCTCCAAAAACACGTTCAATATGATCCAATGAAAACATTTTTTTGCCATTCAGCTTGGGAAGGTCAATGCCTTGCAGAACTTCAGCTCTATCAACATCACCTCCATGCAGTCTGGATTCAGTTTCAGCTTCTTCTCCACATCTACCTGATTGCTGCATCCATGCACTGATTTAGAACAGAGAACGCTTAGTCCCTGAAATATGGAGCTGGGTGTCATCAGTATACTGATGAAATACAACACCACTGAAGATCTTGTTTCATAGCCTAATGGAAATGGGTAACAACACAGGTGACGGGATGGGACACTGAGGTACACCACAATTTAGGGAGCAAGCAACTGAAACTGCACATCCAACAATAACTACCTATGTTCTGTCAGGCAGAAAAGATTGAAGACATCAGTGTGCCATGCCTTAAGATCACCACCTCCTTTCCCAGTCAGTTTAACAGAACAGAATGGCCTATGGTGCCCAAGGTTACAAAGATGAGGTATTGCAAACAAATCAGACATGTGCAAGTTTTTGTATTATTTTGATTCAATTTTAATTAATAATTTTTGTAGCTTTCCATCTTTGAATTCATTAGATATACAAAAACTGTAATGAACAATAATTAGCATTTTTTTTTTTTACATTTTGATTCATTTTTAATCATTCAACTGAATCCAGCAGATCACTTCTGCTAGCAGGGGCACTCTCCTAAAGCAGAAGAAGCCTTCTGTTATGCGAGTCACCCAAAAGAGCAACTTGTGACAAATGAAGGTTCTTGCCACAGGAGAAAAAAAGCCTCTACTAAAATAGTGGAATTGGAGAGTATAACAACCGTTTAGTAATTTCAACCTGCCTCCGTCAGTCAGCTAGTATTCACTATGGTCAAAGACCAACGTAAGATAAAAAACATCTCTTAAGGTCATTTTACATTTATAAAACAAAGAACACTAAAAAACTATTCGATAAACCTGCATCCTTTATGTGCAGAATGAAACAATATTACTGGGTTGGATCCACAGGTTCTGTTCCATTAACATTTGGGCCTTCCTGCAATGCGAGAGCCTTCCATTGTCAGGAGTGGTCTTTTCCCGGCAGACTTTCACTCCTAGTGGGGTGGGAACTTTTCAATCCATTCCATCGTTTGGTACTAATTACACAAGATTCAGAATACAAAGTGGAATATAATACAGCTCAAAGAAAACAATGATAAATTCTATTCATTTCAGTGGGGACGTAAGTAGGTCTTTCGCTATCACAAGGAGATCAACGCCAAACAGAAATGCCTCCCTTCGGCCCGATTGTGCCTTGTTTGATTATACTTGTTTGACGACAATGTGACACTAGCATGGAACAACCCATCAATGTTAAAACAAATCTTTCGATAGGTTCCTTTGTATAGGTGCTTAAAAATAGATCCTTAAAAACCCCTACCAAGTATAATAAAGAATACAGTAATAGCTATTGAGAACTAGTATAACTGAAGAAGAGTTGGTTCTTATACCCCTCTTTTCATTACCCGAAGGAGTCTCAGAGGGTCCTACAATCAACTTCCCTTACTCTCTCCACAACAGACACCTTGGGAGGTAGGTGGGGCTGAGAGAGCTCTGAGAGAACTGTGACAGACCCAAGATCACCCAGCAGGCTTCATGTGGAAGTGTGAGGAATCAAACCTCACTCTCCAGATCACCACACTGTGAAGAACACTCGGTGTGGCAGAGATGGCTTTAACCTACAGCACTGTTCCACACGGACATACGAGATGGCCTATGCAGTTCTTATTACAGTTCCTAAAAAATATAACAATATGCCTGAATAGAATTGTGAAACTGAAACACCCCAGAACCTTACACATTTGCATTTAAAGAAATGTACATTCTGGAAAAAGTCCACCAAGAGATATTGAAGATAAACTAAAATAATGTAAAAACTGATGTTAAAAACCAACAGAAGCAGAATTAAAACAGCCTACAAACATGGGTTAAAAGGGTAAAGATAGTCCCCTGTGCAAACACCAGTTGTTTCCATCTCTGGGGTGACGTTGCATCACGACATCTTCACGGCAGACTTTTTAAGGGATGGTTTGCCACTGCCCAGGGGTTGTTTTGTAGAAAAATAGGCGGTGGAGCTCATCCAGGGATTGTTATGCAGCTGCAATACTATTCAATGGACAAGGAGGTGGAACTCTCAAAAGGAGGAGGTGGAATTCTCAGAAAGGTTCACTGAATCTGAGGCCTGCCATTGCCTTCCCCATTCATCTACATCAGCGGTCCCCAACCTTTTTGGCACCAGGGACCGGTTTGGTGGAAGTCAATTTTTTCACAGACCAGAGGCAGGGCGATGGTTTTGGGGTAATACAATTGTGCACTTTATTTCTAAAGTGTTTGCTGTGGTGGTTAACTGTGTGGACTCTTATTAGAGAGAACCGGGCCTGATTCCCCACTCCTGCACTTGCAGCTGCTGGAATGGCCTTGGGTCAGCCATAGCTCTCTCCGAGCTGTCCTTGAAAGGGCAGCTTCTGGGAGAGAGCTGTCAGCACCACCTGCCTCACAGGGTGTCTGCTGTGGCGGAGGAAGGAAAAGGAGATTGTGTGCTGCTCTGAGATTCTGAAATTCGAGCAGAGGGAAAGATATAAATCCAATGTCTTATTACTACTACTTTGTAATATATAATGAAATAATTATACAACTTATGGCCTGGTTGCTATCAGGCCATGGACTGGTACTGGTCCATGGACCGGGGGTTAGGGACCCCGATCTACACTTTACCCCCAGCAAGCTGGGTCCTCATAGGATAGTGGCACTGAGAGAATAGTTGCAAACAAGGGATATATAAAGGCGAGGAGGGAAGGATCAAGGATATGCCCCATCTAGTGAAACTGGCAGCGAAGAGGGGGACAAGGAGGAGACAGTGTGGTTTATGCAACCTGTACTGTAGGGAAACCATCAGTAATTGCAAGCTCCCATTATGGCTATAATGTAACAAAGGGTGATTTGTATGGTCTTTGAAGGGAAGGACCTTGGAAATGATCCATCCCATCCATATAAGTGGAGCCATGACAACATTTTTTTTTAAGGAAGCTTCCAGGGGTCAAGATGAAATGAGCTGAGAAGTACCAAAGACAAGCTGCAGAGAGTGCAAGCTATACGACTGCATAAAGTCTCACATCCCACCAAAGGAATAGCTGAGAAATGTCAATTTATCTATACAGGAGAGTCAGAATTATTTCCCACATTAAGTACAAGATGCAATGGAATACTTCAAAAGAGAAAATGACAGGATGCTCAAGTTTTGTTTTTGCTCCAGATGGAAATAATATTGAATTTCATCTCAGCAGCTGTGTGCATGCTCACTTTTGTAGCACAGTGGTCTAGTGGTTAGAGTATCCAACTAGAAGCTGGGAAAACCCAAGTTTAAATACCTCCTGTGCTGTGGATGAATGGTGGCATAAAAATGCACTAGAGAGGCAGAGCAACAGGTAATAAATATGAAGTCTTTGCAGCACTATTATGATGATATATGGAAGTGTTTTCATGAGGAAAGGAGAGTGCCTTTCTGCTCAGTTTCTTTGTACCTCAAGTAGTTCTAATGAAGTATAAGGTTCAGCAGCAGCAGGGAAGGAGGGCAGGTTGCAAGACTGCACAAATGGCCACTTGAACATCAGTTACAGGTATGCAACCTGTTTTTCCTCCTCCTTTTATCTGGGCAGTCACACACATCAGCACATTTACTTATCTGATGATGGCTACTGGCGTCAACTTCATAAGAAGATGAAGCACAGTACAGCCTTGTCAAAGGGTGCAATCATAATGGGGTAGAACGTAAGTGGCACAATGAGAGATTAATGTAGAACTAGCTGACCAAGTTGCAGCTGTACAGCCATTATGAAGATGCATTCCTTTAAAAAAATGACCTTCTAAAGTGGGGCTTCGATGTAAGAAGAGGCTGATGTGTTAGTTGATTGAGATTAACATAACCGTGAGGGTTTTCCTCTTGGGCAGTGTGTGACTGGATACCTTGGAATCTTTTTCAGGACAGGAAGGCATAGTGGTTAGTGTCAAACTAAACTGGGAGTCTCAAGTTGGAATCCCCACTGTGCTATGGAAGCTTGCTGGGTGTCCTTGGGCCCACCTGTCAGCCTAACTTACCTCACAAGAGACGACAGCAACAAAGTACACCACTTTGACTCCCCACTGGGGAGAAAGACACTGTATAAATGAAATAAATGACCATTCCTGAAATCTTCAGCATAATGAAGAAAAAAAATCCTACAGTATGAAGTGTTTATTTACCCCCCTCCATCCCAAGGATATTTATTTATTTATTTTTATTTTATTCGATTTCTAGAATAGAACAGGTAGAACAGGAAGAAATTTGCTAATACAATATCCTATAAGAGGTGGAAAGCAGAAATCACCTTTGGTGGAAAGGTGATGTCAGAATGCAACACTACTTTATGTTGTGAGAATACTGGATACGGTGGGTTGTGGGTCATATTTGAGGACATACAGGTCTCTGTACTTCTTTTTTAAGATATAATGGCTTCAAAAAAGATGGGTGAAGTGAAGAATAGAATCTTTAGTGGCTAAAAGCTCAAGAAAATCCTAAGGAAAGAGGAAATTCTCTGGAGGACTATCACAGAGCTGCTTACTGTGTGAGGGTCAGAAGATAACTGATATAGAAGACACTTGCCCCTCTCCTTGAAGTGCAGGAAGAAGAACAATTTCTTGACTTGGGGAGGAGGTTTTGGGCTTCTTTGGCTAGAGCTTTACAATTCCAGAAGCTCTCCTTGCATCAGCACAGAACACACATGTCTGACTACACAAAGATCCCAAGATTCTGTTTAAAAGTGGACGACTTTTCACATTCAGTTTTCACATTCAGTTTTCAGAACCCAGAAACCAAAACACTGAAATGGAACAACTGCCAGAAAACTGCCTGCACTGTCATATAATCCCGTGTGGTGCAATGAAAGATAAACACAGAAGAGGTCGACCAAGAGTTGCCATTGCAGCCCTGAACAACAGCTCTAGGAGAGATATTCTTTTCAATGCAATACTGGTAAAATTAGCTTTAACAAACACTAACCTTTTATTTAGTGTCCCTTTGCCAGTTTTTCATCTGCCAAACATATCATCCATAAAATAATCTGTTGTTTATAAATAGCTCCTCTAAACCAGCAATTTGTACCAAATATACATTATAAATCTCCACATCGCTCCACCTCAAAGACGTACCTAGGACAGATGTGGCCAAGTATATAGAACGAGGGTGCTGTGGCCATCTCACACTCACAAAATCTTCACCTTCCACTTACAGCATCAAAGGCCAAACATTTTACAGGAACACCAAGACATCTTTTCTGTCCTGTATTTTAACACACACATTACAGTCAAACATTGCTGTCTTTCAGTAGCTATGTTACCCACACATAGCAACGGGAAGGAAGTGGGATTTTCACCTACACAAATGTGTATGGCCTCTTATTTACTGGTCCCTACTCTAGTAGAGCTTTAGGGTCAGTCTGCAGATGTCTACAAGCCATCACCAAATTCTTTTGACCTCAGTCGCTGCTAATGACCAACATTCTCACATTACTGAAGAGAGTCACATCAATAAAGCTACACTCAACAATTAACCATTTCTATGGAAGTTCTCTAAATTGCATCTTTCCATTGCCTCATGAGAGCCAATAATATATCACAGGCCTCCCCCTTCTAACCAACTATGGTCATGCAAAGACTAGGAACGTAACTTGTGGAATACTGTACAGGACACTGCCCTTAACAAGACCAAAGCCCTCTGGCCAGTGTCAAATAATCTGTCACTATAAAGTACTTGTATCCAAGCCAGATATTTATTACTATTGATCGGCCTGATCCTAGAGAAAGACTTTTGTTCTCCCATCCCAGGACTTTGACCTCAATTAAGTTATGAATTTCAATCCGATAGACTGTTCCACTTACCCTGCTGTTCTCCCTGACTGGATTAATTAGTATTAGCTAGGCCACCCTCAGATGCCTCATGGATCACATTATTATAATAATAAATAAAGAGATGGCAGCAGTATACAAGAACGAATTTTGAAAGATTGCTCATGCAAGGACATCATTCAGAATCTGCCAATACTAATTTATCTGAATTTGATTACCTCATTTGCTGCTTTTTATTTCTATTAGAACCAAGTCCTCCCTGACATTATCCCAGCTTCAAAATTCTCCCCTCCCCATAAAGACAATCACGTTGGCACTTGCTTTCGGATAATGCTGCCTAGCTGTAGGTTCAAAATGTTATTACAGTGGTGCATCAGAAATGCAAGCGGCAACAATACAATAGTCATTAAGCACTTACTGAACTAAAAGGGGTTTTGAGAAGACACGTACCTCAGGAAGAGGTAATGGAAAAATGCTAGAGCAACCTTGCACACAGCCCTGAGTGGTAATTATAAAGCATCTGATATAGACTTTGCATATAGTTAGTTACCGTAGTTACTTGAAAGGAAGACAACCCAGAATGTAAGATGACACCCACAAAAAATATATATATATATATAGAGAGAGAGGGAGAGAGAGAGAGAGAGAGAGAGAGAGAGAGACAGAGAGAGAGACAGAGAGAGAGAGACAGAGACAGAGAGACAGACAGACAGACACACACACACACACACACAGACAGACACACAGACAGACAGATAGATATAGTCTGGACATAAGTAACCTTTTTTAATGGGAAAAACCTACCCTTGAGTTTGAGTAATACAGTCACAGACTGGAAGATTCTTAAAAATTACCAACCTCTGTAAAATTAAAGTTCTGTCTTAGAATAGTGAATAATTTTATTTTGTATATTTAACACCTTAAAGGTGCTATTTGACTCCTATTCTGTTCTACAATAATGCTTGTGGAATCACCATAAAATGAGCTTTATATCATTTTGATAGCACTCCAAGGGCTGAAAACCCTGTTTGATAAGACTAATACTACAGTGTCTTTATTTAAAAATTACATAGGTTAACACTGCAATGGAAATATCTTAAGCAGTAAATTGAATAATGTGCTCAAAGCCGACCACCTGTAAAATTTAAACTGGGCAACTCTGGCCAGGTAGCAGAGGAGCTCAGTTTGGAAAACCACTGCTCATTTATTTAATAGTGCTCCTGATAAACTTTTATCTGAAAGCTCTGAAAAAAAATTTAAAAAGACAGCTTCCGCAGCTTCTCAGACATCTGCAACAGACTGACAAGTACAAAGTATAATTACGGTTGAGTTTACTATGGAGGAAAAAAACCCCACTGGACCAAGAGATGCAGGGAGAGATTTTTTATGGTGGCTGCATTTTTACCTACATGTCAGCATTCAAGGAGGCTAGCTGAATGTGCTACATAGTTCTGCTTGTGGTTTTTTTTTTAAACACCGAGGGTTGATTAAATTGTTTTTGTTCTAACATCTGACAGAATAAAGTTTTATGCTATCAACACGGTGGAAGGGCGGTGGAAATTTACAGGGAAGAGCTATCAATTATAATGGGGCTTGGCAACAACAGCTCCTGTAGCACACGAGGAAGGTGATTGGTTTTCATAGCAGCTGGCTGCACAGCACAACTGTATTTGCATCTCTAACTGTGACAATTGTGTTTCAAGAACTCAAGGTAGTTAGAGTTGCCAACAGACCTGGAGAGGAATGCCCCGTCTCTTAAACAGAGGCTTAATAGGATGTTAATTGTCTGATGAGACATATCTCCGTGCCATGAAAAGCTTCAACTGCCCTTCTTTACACTTTAAGCCTCTATTAAAGGGACAGAACATTTTTCTCCAGGCCTCTTGGCATCCTTAAAGGTAGTTCACTGCAAACATAATCAGACACTTGGCACTTTCAGCTTTCATTTAAGAAACTCTGCTTTTGTTTGAAAATAAAAAGTCCCCACTGTATGAGCGATACATTTAAAATGCACCAAGAAAATATTGCATTTCTTGAATGATAGCATATAGTGAGAAGGCAAAATGATGTTTCTGGTTGTGATGAAATTATGCATTTTCTCTTTCATTTTGTTTCTCTTTCAGCTTGGCAGACTTTGCAATGTACTATATATAAGGGTTATGTTATTCATCCAACAAAGTAGGCTCTAAATTACAATAGTTCTGGTATAATGATTGCATTAGACTTTAACAAATCCAACAACTCCTTGTTATTTGTTACAAACTTCAGCTGGAAGTACACATTATGCCTGATGTCTTCTCCACTGCTCTTCCATAACATTGAATAAGAGAAAACAGGCAATGCGATACCATTATGATGAGCATTTCCATAACTTGCTCTATTGACCAGTGCTTGAAGCTGGGAAATATGCAAAGTAATGACATCACATTACACAATTTCTATTACCGGAAGGCCAACCAATATGTGGATTAATATATCTCTAAAAGAAAGTCCACAGCTAGAAACTGACTCTTTCATGGTATGCCAGTCTTATTTCTGATTGTGTCAGGACACAATAGGTCCTCCTCACTAGCTGAATTCATGTACCAAGCAGGTGCATATGGGTGGAGGTTGTCCTTCAGGTAGAGAGCCCCGTGGCGCAGAGTGGTAACGCTGCAGTACTGCAGTCAGAGCCCTCTGCTCATGACCTGAGTTTGATCCCAGCAGAAGCTGGTTCAGGTAACTGGCTCCAGGTTGACTCAGCCTTCCATCTTTCCAAGGTCGGTAAATTGAGTACCCAGCTTGCTGGGGGAAAGTGTAGATGTGTAGATGGGGGAAAGTGTAATCATCAAAAGCTGCTGAGGAGTCCATGAGAGTCAGGAGGGATGTATTCTCTTGCATCAGCAGTCTGGTGTTATCAAGAAAGGCACCAAGCTGGTTTCATTCCCACAGCATTTTATTCAGCCTCTAAGTTTGGAGCTATGCTGGTTCTAAGAATCTCAAAAACCAACTCAGCAAAAACTTGTACACTAGAAAGGAGTTATATGTAACTCCTCTGCTCTCAGACTACCACTTTCTTATGGAGCACAGAACACATATCATGTATATGACCTTCTAAAAGAGCAGGGCTTGACATTAACTGAGGCAATGAATGAAGGAGGAGATCCAGGGCTGCTGCTTTTGGTGGCAGCTGCATGTAGGCTATAGGTTAATATAGATCTTGCCTAACATGGCTATGCTTCTAAGTTTGATTAACAATCGCTTGAATTCTTCTCTTTCCATCAAGCTCCTGATGAGAAATCAATTTTAAACTCTGTTGACTTAGTGAGATATGTGCCCAGCTCAGCCAATTAATTTGTGAGGTCACAAATCCTTTAGGGTTTAGGTCAATAAAGGTGTTTCGTTATCACAAACACCATTACCCTAAACCCAAAAAAGGGATAAGGGTTACATACACATTCTAAGCCATGAGTTTACCAACAAGCGGCCTTCAAGAGATCTCTCTTAACTCACTCTAGGAGGAACTGTGCTGCTTTAGACTGTGTTGTGCTATTTCCGGTCTGGTCCCTGCTAACATGAGATGCACTTGGAGACCATAATTCTAGCAGAGGCCCTGGGACTTGTCTTTGGACTCCTGACTTCTAGGAATTAGTGACTCCCAGGAAACAAGATGCACCTAGTTGTTCCTTTAAAGAGGATGCATAGAAAAGACAACAATTTTACTTCCCCTCCCCAGTGTGTCATTTATTTTTTTTAAAAGCCAATAACAAAATGTACATTCATTTAATCTATGCATTTATTTAAAATGAGCCAACTGAAAATAAACCTGTTTTTTTAAAGACACATACTTATTATGTTTGGGTGATTTAGTACACTGATGCTTAAAACCTCTTATTGAATAAATGGCTAGATATTATTTATCCATAAACTTCTTTGCAACGGTAAAAATATCTTATTTTACATCTACTTTGTTTTACAAAATCCTGAATTGCATCTTTATATCCAACTTTGAATGCTGCTCAAGAAAGTTTACCAAACTACTTTGCAAGACTGAGCTACGGCTAGACAGAAGAAAAGTTTCTGGGGACATGGAAGAATCCCCAGGTTTGCAGAAAAATCTCTGAATATTTTTAAGAACTGGGGAGGGTTAAACCTTCCCAAATGGCGACTCATCAAACCACAGCTAGCACTGGGGGGTTGCCTGGTAACTGAACCACCATGAAAAATACTCCTAAAATCAGCCAAAGAGCCGAGGATATGCTGATTGGCCGCTTGGGGAAGAGACAGGGAAAAGAAATGGCAACAGAGGTGAGGGTGTTGAGAAAGCAGTGACAAGGAGAAATTAGAGGCAAGGGGCTGGGAGTGGAGAACGAGGTGACATGGCAAGAAAGAACAAAGAAATTAGGGGGGAAGGGATGTAGTTCCCTCCCTGTGAGTTTTGTGGCTTCCCTGCTTTTATTAACTCTACTATAGTTCTTCATACATTATATTACTATAGTTCTTCTTACAGTACTATATTACTATACATATACTATATACTCTTCATACAGTATCTGTTCTACACATAGTCTTACTTCCGGTCATCTCTCAATTAACTTACTTAAACTTAATGTTGTGCTTGTACCTTTTAGATTTGAGTACCTGTAGATAATCTGTCATTTCTAAATCTAATATTCAATGTCTAATTTTTGGCACTAAAATATTTTCTGATAAAGGCAACATCCAGGGCTTTTTTTTGTAGCAGGAACTGCTTTGCATATTAGGGCACATACCCCTGATGCAGCCAATCCTCCTGGAGCTTACAGCAGACCCTGTACTAAGAGGCCTGGAAGCTCTTGGAGGATTGGCTACTTCAAGGATGTGTGGCCTAATATGCAAAGGGAGTTCCTGCAACAAAAAAACTCCTGACATCTATTAAAATCCATAAACTGGATCTAATTTAATTTTGTTACGTACGTGAACTCATCACGCAATTCAGAAATGTCTTAGAACTGTCCCAAGTTTCAGCATCACAATGCTTAAATTATCTGTGCATAGGAATGGCAAGAATAGAGACGATAGTATCAGAAGGTAGGTGTGCTCGTCTGCTGTAGAACAGTTAGATTCGAGTCCAGTAGTACCTTAGAGACCAATGAGAGTTTCATGGTATAACCTTTCAAGAGTCAATGATCACTTGTCACATCCAAGCAGAAACGGAGAACAGAGAAGTGATCTATGAACACAGGAATACTCCCAAATTCTTTCAAATTTTTAGAAACGTGGACAACTAAATGTTTAGAAATTTTCCAGATGCAACGAACAAGAGTAAGTGTAATGTTGACCCCAGGGCTTGAAGAGCTTCCCCATTCAGACCACTGGATCCATGCTTGGTACACAACTTATGATCCTTTAGCACTGGAATGATGAACCAACAGAACTGCAATCAGCAATTTCGTGCTTCTCAAAAATTCTCTCTTCGTGCTCACTGCTTCTCAGACCCGAGCAACATGCTAACATCAGAACCACAACAGTCCTTCAACTTAATCTAGAAGTAAACAGGATTGCTGAAATGGCCTGTGAATTCAGCCTTAAGACAGAAGACAGTCTTGCCTCAGGTTAATGCAGCAAGTTAGTTTACCCTAAATTCTGGGTAAGCACCACATGCTCATTAAACGCAGCCAGTAGTGGAAGTCTATAAACAGAGACACGAATGAAGAATTTCCTTTAAACTCCAAATAAATTCTTTTGTCAGAGGCGGCTCTGTAGAGTGACAGGGTGTGAATATGATTGACGCCAGGTTGAAAAGAAAGGATTTGTCACTGGTAAGTAAAGAAAGCAGGCAGGCATGTTTTTCCTTGCTTCAAGATGAAGCCCGGGATTAAAGGAAGCAATTTGAGGCTAGAGGCCCTGTGTGGTGATGCACTCACCTGGAAAACCAACTCAGCTGCCAGAGGAATTCTGCTTTGTTCTTGAACAACAGCAGCTTGCTCTTTTTTTGCACCTGACTCCCCACCCCCACCCAGTAGTCCAAAGAGGGCTTAGGGATTTTTGGACAACAATTCCCAAAATTATATAGGCAATTTAGCATATTAGGCACATGCTTACTTAGATGACCAAATAAGTAGGCAGTAAAAAGATGAGGATAATTAAAAAGGAAGACCACCAATAAACATTCTGCATTGTTTTAAAATACTGTATCTATCAAAATGGTATGCTTTCAGGGATGTATACCTCACAGTATCATCAACAAACACGAATGGAAAAGTTCCTGGGATTTCCCCAACCCTTTGGGTAAACTCCTTGATATATTTATCTGAGGGACACTAGCTCCCTGTTATCAGCATTTCGATCTAGACATGTTTAAATTATGATGTCTGTTAACTGTAAGGAAAGTCTGTTCACACGAAGTGGTGTGTTTATGAATGGTAGACATATACTTCACCTTTTCACAGAGCAGCTTGTTTCAGAAGCAAGTCTTGTGATATTTAACTTTGAAAATAAGCTAAAAGTTTTCAGGCCCTCAGCAGACAGCAATGCACCTAAACTGCCAGACATTGTGTGTTTTTTTAAGGGTTAACTCCATATATTGGCTGGACCACAACAAGAAACAAGACCCTGTGCGTTTTCGAAACCCATAGAGCTTTTATTTTGACAATTTTCATTTTTAGTGACCCTGTACCCCATGCATGTGCTAGTTACGGAACAGCTTTTCAATGATTCACGGGATTCAAGAAGAAATAAAGGTATCTTGCCAAATTACAGTGCATCAAATACAGTGTGTTTTGGAAAGAAAGATACCACCTTCTGCTCAAAGAAATCTACAGACCCACTCTCTCACAGCTAGAAGACAAAGATAAAATCCCTGAAGTTTCAAAAAAAAAAAAAAAAGATTACCAAAGTTCTAGCAGAACCTTATGAGACCTTTGAACAATATTTATGGAGAAAAGCCCTTTTCTCCCCAGTAGACATAAACAGCAGCTGCTGAGTACTGACCATTTAGCATTCAACCTGCTGCCAACCTGCATTCCTCAGAGAGAGACCTGCAAGAGGAAACGTGGAGCTGTGCCACTTGTAATAACTGTGTGACTGGCACCAAATCAATGCTTTAATGCAGAAAGCTACCCTCTGTCACTAAGCAGATCCTTCCTTTCTTTGGCTAATGGATTTCACAGCCACTGGCAGCCCTGCCAAGAATATGGGCCTATATGCTTACAGTCAACGGAGAGCTGCCTGGAACGGCAAAATGGAGAAAGGGAGCAACTTGTGCTTGCATTCTGCAACGTCCTGCAGGTAACAGCCCTTGAACTTTGCTGGGAAGGGGGGGAAAAAAACATTTTGATTTACTGTCTGTAAACACAAGATCAAATTTAATGAAAAGAGAACAGAAGAGAGAGCTAAATTAAGGGAAAGAGACTTGAAAATCCCTGAAGGGGCTAAGACCTTCATCACCTTCCTTATCCTCATTGCTTTTGTCCCACTGATACCATATTTTTGTAGTAAGCAATGTTCTTTCTAAGCTGTGGTGTCTTGTGAGCAAAAAGCCTACTTCAAGAGCCACTGGGATTAAAGTTGTGAGCTACTGTGTAATTTAGTTTGCTCTGGGGCCATTTTTCCTGAGCTAAGACAAGAATGTGTGAGATGGAGGCTAAAAAACTGTGAGCTAGCTCACAATAACTGCAGTAAGCCATTTTTCTTAGAAGCAGGAACAAACTTGATTGCAGGGGGATCAAATGTTTGTCTTCTGCCAAGCGACAGCCAAACATGAACAAAAAAATATACTTTTTAATTATTAAATATTTATTTGAAAATTAACAGATATATGTAATTATTAAAAAATATACATAAAAGGTCAACATGTCCACTCAAACAATAAAAACCCTCTGAAATAAAGAATTATTTTTCATACATTGCTGCAAGGTCCATTCTCTGCATAACACTCAACCATAATGAGTCTAATCTGGAATAATCTCTACTTTGCTGGAAAGCCATTAGTTGCGCCAATGCGTAAGTCCCTTTTGCTTTCATCAGCCAGTCATGAAGGTTTTTCCCCCTTCCAATTTGTAGCAAAGACCATTCTGGCTTGAAGATTTTGAGACATCATTTTATAGGGAATCTGTCACTTCAATCCAATAATTGATGTAATTTTTACCACTCATTTCCAATAATCTGTTCCCCATTTACATTATGTACCATGTGAGGAAAAGATCTGCCTTTTCTACCTCACAAACTTTGCACTTAGTACTTGCAGTTTTTTTGCTTTTCCGAAAGGAGTCAGATGCCATCAACAAACTTTCATCAGAAAAGCTATACTGTGTTCAAGTTTTTTTAAACTCACCTCTCCAGGAACTGTAAAGAACACCTCACAAGGTGACAAGTTATGCATGCAGAGAACTAGCTTTCCTACTGTGCAAGGTGCTGAGGGAGAGCTTCTCCCAAGCTCTTAGCATCTATCGCAGGGATGGCCAAATTGCAGCTCGGGAACCACATGTGGCACTTTCACACATATTGTGTGGCTCTCAAAGCCCCCACCACCCCATTGGCCAACTTGGAGAAGGCATTTCTCTCTTTAAATCACTTCTCCAAGTCAAGCCAACCAGCAGCTTGGAGAATGCATTTAACGTTGCTTTCTTTGCGCCTTTCCCCATCTATTTGCTTTCCTTCCTTCCTGTCTTGCAGCTCTCAAACATCTGACATTCACGTCTTGCGGCTCTCAAACATCTGATGTTTATTTGATGTGGCTCTTACGTTAAGCAACTTTGGCCACCCCCCGGTCTATCCAATGAAGCACAAATGGAAACCTGATTTTCCTCGCAAACCTCTTCAAATTATTCCTGGGGTCATGGGCCAAGAGTGGATGAACAGCAAGGCAAGGGGCTGCAGTAAAGATGTGAAGCTGCCCTTCTTCCCTCCTGCATCAGTACTGCACTGTTCACCAAATGACTGTCCTGCAATACCAGGAATAATCTTTTCCAGACTATGATGGGACCGCAGTGAAAGAGCAGTGCAAGAAAACTGCATGCAACTTCCATTAACACATTGTAGGAGACAAGCCCTTACTTGTTTTAATTATTTCAAAGCATTTTGTAACTGTTTCTAACATGGTGTAAAAAATGCTGTAAGAATATATAAATATATATATTTTAAAAAACAGACATGGGAAGTGCCATCGAGTCTCAGCCAGTTCATGGCGACTCCATCCACAGGGCATTCCAGGCAAGAGAGGAGCAGAGGTGCTTTGCCAAAGTCTGCCTCTGCATAGCAACCCTGACCTTACTTGGTGGTCTCCCATCCAAATACTAACCAGGGCTGACCCTGCTTAGCTTCCAAGATCTGACAAGACAGGACTAACCTAGTTTTTAACTAAGGCCCCCCCCCCCACAAAAAAAGTTACTTTTTTGAAGATACAGGCATGTTTGCAATTTCATTACCAACAGTATTCATTCACCCAGCACTGCTGAGAATGTTAGATATAAATTGGCAAAATACCCCCAAAAACCCAGCTGTTGTTTATGCAGAATGTTACAGCAATTGGCAGTATGTGAAGTTAGGTCTGTGGACAACTTTTTTGGGTGAACCCCTGAGATTAATCCAAGTAAATTGCTGACAGCATATCATATACATGATCAATGTCTTCAATTACCATTTACCATTACAAATGCGGTTTTATGGATTGAACTAAAACGGTAGGCGATCTTTGCACAATTCTGGTACAGCTACATCCCTTCCAGGCTTAGGATTCAGCAGGAGCTCACAGGAGCACAGTTCCTGAACCTTTCTGAGGGTTCCCCCTCCTCCTCCCCACCTTGTCCATTGAACAGTAGGCGCAGCTGAATAACAATCCCTGGATGAGCTCCACCACCTATTTTTCTACAATCTGATCCCGTCTAAGGTTCAAACACAAATATACAGAAAGGCAAGCCAAAGAGGTGAACAAGAGCTTCAAGGAACGGTTTATCAATTCTCATCCATGCCACCAGACTTTTGAATGAAGAAGCCATGTGTCTTTGATAACAGCTTGCCAGAATAAAATTCACTAACTACAGCTTCATTGACAGTGTTTTTTGCATAAAGGGAAAGGATAGACAGGGTGAGGTTTTCCTTATAAGAAAATCCTGCAAGCAACCTTGATTCCCAATATATTTCTTTAGTAGACTTTTTTTTTTGCCATCAAGTCACCGCTGACTTATGCTGGCTCCGTAGTTTTTTCAGGGCAAGAAACATTCAGGGGTGGTTTGCCATTGCCTGCCTCCACGTCATGACCCTGGTATTCCTTGGAGGTCTTCCATCCAATAGCAGCCAAGGCTAAACCTGCTCATCATCCAAGATTTGATGAGATCAGGCTAGTCTAGGTTATCCAGGTCAGGCCTTGTAGACAGCAGTCAACAGAAGCAATTATTCCACAATGCAATGAGATTCCACAGAAAACAAATGAGTAGTCAGGATACTGCAAGGAGTGGCCCACACATCTGTGCAGCTCACTTACACAGCTCAACTTTGAAACTGCTTGAATGACAGGTGGAGAGGAGGTAGGGAGGGCATCTGTGATTACTTCTAAGGAGTGGTGAAAGAAAGATGTTCTGCACAGTCTCAGAGGCATTCATTTTCGGTTTATCCACCGGCTCTCCCAAATCACGCCTGTTCTGACCTGGAAGGCTTGTTAGCCCCACTGAGTCCGCTTGCAGAGAGGGCGGGATATACATTCAAAGTAAATAAATAAATAAATAAATTTATCCCCTAACGCTCGCCTGATGCATATGAGAGTTTGCAGCTGGCAGGAGGAGAAATAAAATGACACAGCAAGATCCCTCCATTTTTGAGACCAACTGCATTTTGATTTGGTCCACCTTGAGTGTTCCTTTTGCTAAACGAATAAGAGGAAACATTTGAAAAACAAACGGATGAGGCGTTCTTTTACCCAAATTCCGTTTCATCCCCATCATCAAGGAGGCTATCCTAGGAGACACATGGACTTAATACTGAAGTTTTCTTACAAGTGTATCTATACAAAAATAGTGGCTGATAGAGCTGGGAGAAGAGGTGTGTGTGTGCATGCGGGTGTGTTTTGAGGAACATCAGACAACGCTAATTGACTGCAGGTTTTGAACTATATGGAGTAACTGCATCACATTGGAAGATGACAGAATGGAGAGAGACATAAAAGGATTTTAGAGGCACAGAAATAGGAGGAAGAAAATTGAAAGAAATCTCAAGCAGCCTTTGACATATCCATAATTTCTACTTCATTTCTGGCTAATGGTGGAAATTAGTCTTCAGATAGTTGATAAAATCAGCCTCTCTTTGCTCGGTTACTACCATGATCTGTGGCCAAGCAAGTACTTCTAAAATTGATTTTTCTTTTTGGCAACCAATGGGCCAGTCAATAATAATGTCGTTTGAGAAGGATTGAATCATGAGGGAGATGAACCTTCCCTTCCATTTATTATGTTTGTATTGTCTCCATTTGAAAAGAGTTTTTTCCCCCCATAAATACATACAGGGAACAGCTATTTTGCATCTTGGTCTTTCAGAAACACAAGCATGTTGGCATCTGTTTTTTTTTAAAAGGCAACAAGGACTCCCTTGTTCCCTGCAAATTGGCACTGAAGGGGTAGTCATCTTTCAAAAACAACTGTCCGACCATGGATCTGAGATGAGGTACTGTTATAGTCTGAATGCCTGCAAAATTGAAATATGTGATCTACAATTCTAGACAGCTCTAGCTTAAAAGAGTATAGCGATATCTTGCTGGTGAACAACTGGTCTCTGACTATGACAGCAGAAGTATAAACCACTTTGTATGTCCCTTTTTCATTGGTCCTCAAGATATGTGTTCATCCTGGACTATCAGAATATGAACCCAAGTTGCTTTTGAAAGCTACCTTTTTTTTTTTACTTGAGAAGTCACTCAGGTTGGATCCAGTAAGCTTTTCCACTCAGTTTTGCTTCTCTTCCTTCCTTTTGCTCATTCAAGTCCTGTGGCCCTCAGCACAGTTTTCTTTGGTGTTCAATGGGGATTCCCTCCTCCTCTTTTACCAGCAGAAAAACTGGTTGGATAGATCCAAATCATGATGGGGAATTCTTCACTTTGTTTCTCCACTTGCCTTCCTTTTGATATACTACAGTTTACTAAAGAGATTATTTTGGGCCAGTCGCAAAATGGCTACTATCAATTATAAACACTTTTAAAAATGTTATTATTCGACACTCCCCCCACCTTGGGTTACCTGGTTTATAAGCTGGTTTACAAACAGCTTTGTAAACATGCTTGCCATATATCTTCATGAGTGCTTAAACTGTAGCGACTTTTAGTGTATGTGATTTTCTCATTATGGAGAGGAAGGCAAAAGAGAGACCCCTTTGTTACAAGACGTACTGAGCAACACTAGAGTATTTAGTTATAAGAAAAAGGTTTCTATGCTATAGGATTTGCTTCTATCAGTTGCTCTCAGATTAAGAGTAACCCTTTTTTATTTTATTTACATCATTTATTTTCTGCCTTGCACACTGAAACTCAAGGTGCAGTGCACACTAAGTCAACGAAATCAACAGGATGAATGTCTAATAAGCAATGAGACAGGACTGAGACTGCAGAAATGAGGAGAGACTGTGGCTCAGTGGAAGAGAATCTTCTTTGCATGCAGAAGGTCCCTGGCTCAATCCCTGGCATCTCCAGTTTAAAAGGATCAGACAGCAGGTCGTGGGAAAGACATCTACCTGAGACCCTGGAGATCTGCTGCCACTCTGAGTAGACAATGCTGACCTGGATAGATTGATTCTGTATAACACAACTTTGTGTGTGCACTTCTGTGAAACACGCCTGAACAAAAAAATGAGTATTACATAAGTAGAAATACAATGAGAACAAGATAATGCATACAGCAAAAGATAACAAATGTCATACAGTCGTACAGTCCGCAGACCTGTTCCCTTCCTTGAAACATCTCCTGAATTATTCCTTTGCAGTACAACTTATCACCTTTATTAAAACGCCTGAACAATTCTGTTTGGCATAATTTACAGAATGCCAGGAGTATGGGAGCCTTCCTGACCTCCTCAGGCTGGGCATTCCACAAAGTAGGGGCCACTACAGAGAAGGCACAAGGATCAGCCTCTGTTGCTCATGCCCATTTGCAGGGCAGTACCTGCCGAGATGAATGAAGTTGTCTTGGTAGAGCATAGAAAGAGAGGCACTCCTTCAGGAATGAGTTGTCAAGGCCATGAGGGCTTTATATGTGATGGCCAGTACCTTGAATTGAGCCTGGGAGCGGATGGGAAACCAATGGAATGACTGCAGAATGGGTGTGATACGCATACTCTGCCTACGCCTAATTATCATGCTGCAGCATTCTACACCAACTGAAGTTTCTGAGCTGACTTTAAGGGGAGAATATAACACAGTCATCTAGTCTCAGTGTTACCATGGCATGGATCCATGTAGCCATATCAGATGAGTCAAAGTAGGGGGCCATCTTCTGGGCTAAGCTAAGTTGGAAGAAAGCATTTTTTTTTTTGCGGATACATTAGTTTGATTCTCTGTCAATAATGCTGGGTTCTATATAACCCTTATGCTCTTAACTGAGCCAGCAAGGGTCAGCTAAGCCTCATCTTTCAAGACCTCAGGCTTCCCAGGCAGCACTACCTCTATTTTTACAGGGCTCGAAAATGAAAATGGAAAATCATTTGTTCCCTTTTAGCTATTTAACCATGGCAGTAAGGCAGCGGCTCTAAACCTTTAACGCCTTGCCTGGAGATTTCGACAGAGAGCTGGATACTCTTGGCACATTGATAGCATCCAATTAAAAAAACAACAACTATGAATGATTTTTTCCCTAAGGTTTTTACATAAAGATTGAATAGCACTGGGAGATAAGAATGCACTCAGGAATCCCACAGGATAAATCCTATACTGTTTACTGGTCCCCAATGAAAACCCTTCGAGTCCTGTTCATATGGGATAATTTAATCCAATCCAAAACACATCCCCTGATGCCTACTTCTGCCTCCAAAAGTTTCAGTAAGACAGCAGGGTCTACTGTATTTAAGACAGTAGCTAAATCCAATAGGAGCAGCAACCTTTTGTCTACATTCAGACCCAGACCATCAACTGAAGCCATGCCTCCCCTGTCCCATAACTCAGCTCGAAACCAGACTAAAAAGGGTCCAGAGCACAAGACTTATTCAAGAAGAGCAGGAGTTGGTCATCTCCTCTGCAGCCACTGGAAAAGATTACTTGTTGCTGTGGCATGATTAACAAGAAAGAGTTAGTCACAAGGGGTTTTTTTTGCAGGGGGGGGGGGGGAAGAAGAGTTTAAAATTCCACACTACTGAACTGCAGTTAATTGAGTTTTCCCCCCTCTCCAAATAATGGAGAAGACACAGTCCTGCTCTTTGAATGTTGATAATTACTTTTAATTGTACATTTGAAAAGAGGTAATGATTGCTCCAAGAGTAGGGAGAAGTAAGGAAAAAAAACTGTTTTGGGGAGATGGGGGAAGCCTTCCTTTGTGTTGAAAAGGGTCATTTTTGTAGTCTTAATTATCTAAATCCTCAGCCACAGGCCATTTCCTAGTGGGTGGCTATATGTTCTGAACCTGCACTAGGAACATATATGATTTGGACAGGTTCAAGTGAGCACCTGCCCGCCTGCCACAGGTCTCGAAGTTGCTTTGTTATCCTGATTTATCCATTATATTCCTCTGCTGCATTTACTGAATAGCAGACAAGCATCTCTGGCTATTTTGAAAATGCGGAACACTTTTCCCTACTGTTAGAAGCAATTAAATATTCTTTTTTGGAGGCCACTGTCGCAATAATTGGCACAAGTTGTTCTGTCTACAAATTACCATGAACTATGTGTGTGTGTCTGGGGGTAGGGGAATTTTCGTTCTTACTTCATTTCCATTGTGCATGAGATACCTATAACATCCTGTTTCCCAGTTTTCCAGAGTGAATAAATAGGCAGGAGTTCCTGTTTGGTAGCAGCACTAGGAAAATCTGATGTGGGGGTACAGAAGGACAAGCTGCATTTCTGGGTGGGGAAAACTTTGCTCCATGTTAGATTTCTGAAGGAGAAATACATGTCTCATATTAACAGTCCCATTCTAAATATATATATATATATATTTCAAAAGACAAAACACTTGGTCAGATGACCTACAGAAACTGAATCTGCAATTCTGTCAAACTATTAACTGGCTCAATTTTAGATTACAGAATGGTTTCAACGGATCCACAAGACTCAAGCTTGTATAAACAAGCATTATATTAAAAAGAAAACACTGGATTTACCATGACAGTATCTTTTTTAGCAATGGAAAGGAGGATGAAAGACAGGGCATGTTAAATAGTGAGTCCAAACAGTTCTCTCCTCAACACAATTTGTTTATTAGCAAGAACAGTCACAAAGAAACAGAGGCAACATAGTGAACCATATATAGTTTGGAATGTTGCAAACACGCCCCCTTGGCAGTCACCAGCCAATCCCATTTTGCTCTTCAGGATCCTTCATTTGCATTTCCTTGAGAAATGCTTCGCGTCTCCATTGGTCAGTTCCAAGAGAACAGCCAATCAGAATGTAGGCATCAGGATCCTGAGGAGTAATGGCTGCCTGCCTCAAGCTCAAACAACAGTGATACATAACACTATTAACAACACTCAATACATAACAGGACATACCCACCAAAAGCATGATAGAGGAGTTGGAAGTCTGCCCTGGGAGAGTAAAATCAGTGAAAACTGCCTCTCCCTTCTGCCTATGGAAGCCCTCTGCTAGATCCATCCCAATGTCTTCTGTTCCTCTCCCTTTCTCTGGATGATTTACTGGGAAATATAGTTTCTCCAAGTAAAGGTGGAACCTTCAGTATACCTCAAAAGAGTCTCCAGAGTGCTTGATTATTGAGCCACTTAATTCAAGCCTATTAGGACTTGTTCGTTTAGGGGTTCAAGTCAGATTCAACTTGAGTAGACAAGAGATTTCAGGTTTATATTCAGTTTGAGTTCAGATCAAAATACTTCTCTAAACTTGCTTGGAGGGTGGGGTTCAGGTTTTTGACTATTCAGGTTTACGTCAGTTCTTTGCTTTTACCGCCAGAACAGCTTTAGCTTCACAAGTGATCACGCATGAGAACAGCAAACTGCATATGCATCATTAAAACTATAAAATCTACAATGCAAAATAAAACCCCTTGATAAGCCTTTTTGCACACCCAAGGCTTTTTTTGTAGAACAATCCCAGCAGGAATACATTTGCATATTAGGCCACACCTCTGACCATCGTTTCACACAAAGCTTTTTTTTGTAAAAAAAAAATTCCCAGCAGGGCATCATTTACAAATTAGGCCACACCCCCTAATGCCAAGTCAGCTGGAACTGCATTCCTGTGCGTTCCTGCTAAAAAAAAACAAAACCTTGTGCACACCCCATTCCCTGTTGCCACCAAATATGCATTTAGCATTCAGAACATGCTTAGAGGCACTGTTATGCCACACATTCTACGATCTCCCTTACAGGTTATTAGAACCTCAATTTCCACCTCATAGCACACAGCTATGTTTCAAGGTTTCTATTCTGTCCTTCAAGAAATACTCAAGACAGTCAACAACAACAAAAAATCCTTTAAAAATTCAACATCTTAAAATATGATACAATGAAGCTTCCATCTTAGTCTAAAAGCAATACTGATGCTTTTAAATGATGGCCTTGCCCTCTCCCTGAATCTCTCTGCCATTCCTCCCCACCCCACCCTGCAATCCCTTGAACCACAGACGTTTACATACTGGGTGGGTAAGTTTGTTGTTATAACAGAGGAGTATAGTGATTGGAGAAAACCTGGGAAAGCTCCTTCCCTAAAAGGGGAGTGGGGAAGAAATGCTGAGAGTGCAGGACCTCATCTAAAATCTATTTAGATGAAAGTTTCACATTCAGAAAGGTGTTTTTTTTGTATTTCCTTTTCCACAAAATATACAACATAGCAGGCATGCCAATAAATGTGCTAATAAAACAAAATATATAGATACAATGCTGAAGAAATTAGGTCTAGAAAAGCTGCCCCTTCCTCAAGAAGCCAGGGCCAATGAGGCACAAAGCCAATTAATTTTTTTAAGTCAGGAAAGAACATTCAAGACTTGAACCCTCATCCGTGTTCTAGTACTGTCTCTTTTGCTGCCAGGGCCAGATTAACAATTAGGCCAAGTAGGAACTGGCCTATGGGCCCGGACGCCTTTAGGGGCCCCAGCCTGGTTCCCCCCCTTCCCGGTTTCCCCCCTGCTTGCAGCCCTCCCAGCCTGCACAGGCAGCCAGCAACTGAGCTGGTCTTTGCCCAACTTGCCTGGTGCAGCTGTTGCTGGCAGCAGTGGTGCCAAGTCTGCCTCTCCCCCGCAGTTTTGTCAAAGAGGCTTTTGGGAAAGCGCCTGCAGGCTGCAGTGGGAGCCACAATGGCGGGCCAAGTGCTCCAACTCTGAGATAATTTTCAAGGGGGCCCCTGAGATTTTGACTGCCTATGGCCTCTACAGGTTTTAATCTGGCACTGCTTGTTGCAATTTCAAGCCAGTTAGAAATCCTCTTTTCCTTCCACAACCACACCTCCTCTTTAAGGCAACATGCTAGTTCTAAGTCTGCGTTGGTTTTGGGTTCTTACCATGTAATGTACTCTGCTACCAACTATATCTCACTTCTACCTTCTTTCTAAGCTCAAACACAGCTGTTCTGGGTCCCTTCACTTCCTTCTCCCTTGGACACTGTTAAGCAGAAAAGCCATTCATCTTTCCTCCCTTAAAATTATTACTTGAAATCTACTTCAGCCAAACCACTTTGGAACTTCCCTAGCCAGTTCTGCTGGAGCTTTTCCTGTTGTGGCCAAGCTAGGTAGTATGCTGTAAACAAGAAAGTCTACCAACCCTTCTTCTTTTCTTAAACGGAAAAATGGCCAAAGGATGCTGCCAACTGAATGGAGGAGTGGCAGGTCAGGGGGCTCTTCAGCTCTCTCTGCCATCATTTGGCCACATAAAATCACTCACCTCAAGCTTCTTTTCTACCCACAGGACCCCATATCTTTCTTCAGCAAAGCAGCTGAGAAGGATGATTTCAAGTACACTTATGACAAGAGGACAGTGTTAAGCAACATCTCATCCTGCCATTCCGCCACCCAAACTGCCAACTGATGTCACACGGACTTCTCAATTACACTCACAACTGGGACATCATCTGATTTGGCCCTCTGCTTTTCCTCTCTTACTTCTATGATGCTTTTTCAGCTGCCTCGTCTGACAGACTGCAAATCTTGAAGAAAGAATTTTTCCACTTCTTTGGTCTATACACAGTCTCTAGCCGGTGTGACATAAAATGTTAAGTATTACAGCACTAAAGGGATGCCTTTAAAATGTGCAAACACATCGAAGTCAAATGCTCAGCATAAAGCAACCTGGAAAGTTTGAATGTATTCCGCTGTATTTGCTTCTCTTTGGAATGCACTGAATATACCACAGCGCTACTCTCTCAGTCTTTACCTGGCTGTTAACATCAGCTGTATGTTGCAGCAGTACGGAGACCAGCTCCTTGTGTCCTCTGTCACATGCCCAATGGAGGAGAGCTCTGCCCTAAAAATTTCAAGCAAAGAATGACGTTAGATGAAACTCTTGTGGTAAAACAGACCACAGTCTGTGATCTTCGAAGCATTTCACCAGATGCATTCGTATCTCTTGGGCTAGCATTGTAAGAAGTTAACTTTTCATCTAGGCCAGGGTTATGTGTTTCCAGTGGTAGCCAGCCAAATGCCTTTGGAGTTCCTACACAGTACATGAAGGTGATGGCCATCCCATTTCTTCTGAGCACACTGTTCCATCTGGCTGCCACAGCTAGCAGCCACTGACAGAACTCGTCTCCCTGAATTTGTCACATTTTTTTAAAGAGCTATCAAAGCTAGTGGCCATCATCAATCTTGTGGTAGTGAATTCCATAAGTAAATTGAGTGTTCTGTTAAGTACTTCCATTTGTCTACCCTGTACAACGGAGTGGACTGAGGATTAGAGTATGACACATTCTTAACAGGAATTCTCTAATATATTCAAAAGATACTTGAAACATCCCATAAAGAATTACCTGTCCAGTCACAGTGGCTCGCATGTCTGACATCACAAACATTCAGCTTCAAACTACTGCCCTCCAAAAATCAAGGGGCTGTTTGGAGTGGCATCAGCAAAAGTCACCGTAGTTTAAAGGGAAAAAAGAAGGCAACCTACATGCATAAGGGCTCTTTTAGCAACATAATCCAGAGCATCAGTCAGTCGCCTTGAGCCCAGTTCCTTGTTGTTTCTGTATCAGTGGCTGACACTTAAATCATGTACATTTAAACCTTGACAGAACCAGCATACTACCCAGGCAAGTAATCACATAGTACTACCATAAGAACATACTACAGTAATCACATAGTACTATGGTAAGGAAGACAATACAGAATTTAGAGGCACCTCCCTTTCAGATTTAAAAAGGGATTCCAAAAGCCCTTGCAAGTGGGAGATCTCTTTCAGGAGGGTGCCAAAAATTTCAGCAGAACACCCAACTATTTTTTCCCCACAGGGCCACTTCTAGGCACTGAGGTCGTTCTTGGCTTAGTTTTGGTGTGAAGAGGCAGCAAGTCTAGCAGGTGCTGGTGTTGTGCCCTTTCTCCAAACACATGAAGCTCTTGGAGTGCTTATTATTTTGTGCCACGGCCTTGGTGCTTTTTTAAAAGGGCCACCAAGACTGAGATCTACCCATGAGAACCACAAGAAAAACTGCTGAAGCAATTTTTCTCTAGAAGAAGCTTGCAGTGTGTTCTCTCTCCAAGGCAGCAGAAAAAGTATGGAAAGAAGAGTGTGCCCCCTCCCTCCATCATGTGACCAAATGGGTGAGGAAAGATTTCTGGCTCTGATGGAGAGGAGGGAGAGCTTTCTAGAAGCTTGTGGAATTCTCTCCTTCCATAGCAGCTCCTGCACTGAGGCAGTCCCATATGTGAGACTGCACAGAAGATACAAAGATCAACGATTAGATCCAGTAGCACCTTAGAAAATTTGAGTGTTGAGGTATAAGCTTTGAAGAGTTAAAGCTCCCTTCATCAGACAAGAGAAGGAGTGGAAATCTCTTTTTTTCATCACAATCAGAAGGTGGGAGGGGTGTTCTAAAGAATGCTAAGGTTGTAATCCACATGATTAATGTGTATGTGTGAAACAAGCCATCAAGTTGCCTCTGACTTATGATTTTCCCGTGTTCAAATGCTATAGTTCCAAGAAGTAGGGTAAGTCACAGATATCTTGCTCAAGTATAACGTTGGCTACAACTATTGCATGGAGCTACAGAAAGTTCTTTCCAGCAAATTTCTCTCCTTGCCAATATCACTGTCACAAGACAAACATCCAAAACATAGTTTTCTATCTCAAATAGTATCTTACCAAGCAAGAGAAAAATGCTGTGATTTCTTTGCAACACACCCATCAACTGGAACTGATCCAGGATACAACTTGGGAAAAATTCTTCTTTCCACCACAAAAAAAATACATATCCCCACACAGAGAACCTTATTCTAGATCAGCAGAGAGATCAATTTATAACACTAAGGTACTCATAAAAATGAAAGGCTAAATGAATCTCCACATTTGCAGATGCATTTTATTTAAGAAATAACACACAGTTCCTTGCTATCATAATTTCACTGCAATAGTTTTGATATACCAGAACATGCTGTATTGGTTATTCTGTGACCTTGCATAACCATATATGATATGATATGACATTATATGGTGTTATATTATAGTATTGGAAAAAGTCCAGAAAAGAGCAACTACAATGATCAAAGGTTTGGAACACTTTCCCTATGAAGAAAGGTTAAAACACTTGGGGCTCTTTAGCTCGGAGAAATGTTGACTGCGGAGTGACATGATAGAGGTTTACAAGATTATGCATGGGATGGAGAAAGTAGAGAAAGAAGTACTTTTCTCCCTTTCTCACAAGAACTCGTGGGCATTCAATGAAATCGCTGAGCAGTCGGGTTAGAATGGATAAAAGGAAGTACTTCACCCAAAGGGTGATAAACATATGGAATTCACTGCCATAGGAGGTGGTGGCGGCTACAAGCATAGCCAGCTTCAAGAGGGGTTTGGATAAAAATATGGAGCAGAGGTCCATCAGTGGCTATTAGCCACAGCATATTATTGGAAATGTCTGAGGCAGTGATAGTCTGTATTCTTAGTGCTTGGGGGGGGGGGGGGGGCGGGGCGGCAAAGTGGAAGGGCTTCTAGCCCCACTTGTGAACCTTTCTTTTTTGGCCACTACCCTGTTTCCCTGAAAATAAGACCCACCCAAAAAATAAGCCCTAGCAGGATTTCTATGCATTTGTTAAATATAAACCCTACCCCGATAATAAGACCTAGTGATGGGCGTGGCTATGCCGCATATCTGCATAGCCATGCCATGCATTTCGGAGCGGAGTGGTAAGGAAGACTGAAATACCTTTTATCTGCTACAACTGTATTTGAATAAATGTAGATTGTTGTATCATACTTAATAAAAAATAAGACATCCCCTGAAAATAAGCCCTAGTGTGTCTTCTTGAGAAAAAAGAAATATAAGACAGTGTCTTATTTTCAGGGAAACACGGTATGTGACACAGAGTATTGGACTGGATGGGCCATTGGCCTGATCCAACATGGCTTCTCTTATGTTCTTATGTGGTTTGACCTTGCATAACCATGCTCTATAGGAGGATATTATCCTTAAACAAGAAAGCACTGCAATTCTTCTAATTCAGTCAAAGTAGTAAACATCTGTAGATGACACAAACTTGACAGGTCATGCTGTTGTCAATGGGAAGTCACTGAAGTTCATTTCTTTTAAGTTTCCTCATGTGGATAATGACAGGGAGTATCATATTAAGAAATACTTTCCTTAAAACTAATGTAGTTGCAAAGAACTTTATTGGCTTAAAGACTGATCTGGGTATCTCTGTGATATCTAGTTTTCATTCTGATGTTCCAAAAGTCACATCTAGGGTTTAAAGGAAAACTCTAATCTAAAATCTGAGATCCAACATCTGACATCCTTCTCTAAATTACATCCACAATTTCCATCCAACAGCACCAGTTATAGGAAGAGACTATCACCCCGCGAGACTATCACCATGCATGGATCATATAGGAAAACGAGTTCCTTTAATGTTCATGAATTTGGAAGGGCATGTGACACACAGAAACTTAAGGATCTTTCATGGATACGGGCCCACTCCTTCAGGTAAGTAACACACAGCAGTCAAAGTGGGCTCTAGTTCATGAAAGCTTATGCTGGGATTAAACCTTACTGGTTTTTAAGGCTGCACATCACAAGTTTATTTTGCTTTTTCTACCAAGCGGAATTTTATTTTGAAGCCGGGGAGGGAAGGATTGATACAATTCAACTTGGTGTTCCAAATGCTATTCTGAAACGCAGCAGATGTGGATTATTATTTTGAGCAGGAAAATGCCATCTCAGACATCATGCATTAAGCTTTTCAACTCACTTTTTGACCCAACTGGTAATTAATTCTGTATCACATTATTTTAATGGTACACTAATTAACCCTGAATTAGAATGGGTTTTGGCAATGACTCTTTATAACAACTCACATTGCTAGTATGTAAATTATTGAATCTTACAGCACTCCGCTACATGGCACACAACCGAGAAGGAGAGCACAGAACTTACCTCAAATTCCCAAAATGATTTAAATGAATTCTCTGATGAATGTTTTGCAATAGATGAGAAAGACACATTTCTTCCTACCAACTGAATTGTCAGAAACTAGAACTGAGGAGTATACTTATCCTTGTGGCACGGTATTCAGGGTTAGAAACAACTGTTTTATTCTCCCTGGTCTGAGTACAGATCAACCCATCTTGTCAAGGTTGGCCATCAATGCATTCAAGTCAGACTTGGATCTTTGCACAGCCAACAACCAAATACTGGCTGTATTTGTACAAGCTTTCTAAATACTACATGCCTGCTTCCTCTTGCCTAATGATCACTTTGCCAGTCTCTCTTTCTCTCTCTGTAAGTTTTGCCATAGTATTTTTGTCTGAGCTCCAGTCTCATCCCACTGGGACCACCTCCACTACTGCTCACATTCCAGTGTTGACACTAGAACATTAAAAGGCATGATACTGCAGCATTCCTTGCACTGCACTTGAATGACAATACTAAAATCTGCATGGTTGCTGCACTGTCACCAGCACGGATCCACCTTAGATGCAGTTTCTGCACTAAGAACCCAGAACAAATTTACTTTGGGGTCATGTGGCCAGAGCTAGTATGGGGAACTGAATTTTTGCAAGCCATCCTCCACAGCAACAAGCTAAGGAAAAAAACATGAAGGACCAAGATAGAACATGCATATGAAACTCCTTCTTAAATAGTATAAACTTTGCTTTACATAAGATGATAAGAAAACCAGGTTGCTTCCCTGTAACTGATATTCAATGAGTTGTCATCTGTGCCCTGGGGTACTGCTGAGATTTATGCCCAGGATTCGGAAACTTCCAGAGCCAGTTTTTAGGCATGAAGAAATTTTCCCCTCAAACACAGCTGTGGGGCTTCACTGAATGTTTCCATTGGCCAGTGCACTTGGATCACAGATTTGTGGAACACAGCTCAGGCTGCGCATCCCCAGGGGTGGGGTGGAGTCATGCTTTCGCACTCAGTCCCTTTAAAAAATGACCAAGATGACACAATAAGTTAGACATCTGCTGAAGATAAGGTGTGGAGGCTGTGCAAATGCACAGATGACTTGAACAGGAATCTGGAGACCTCCACATAAAAACTTCCTAAATAAATAAATAAAAACGCCTGAAGAACAAAAGCTACAGCAACCAGCTGTTACTTCTTCATGGTCTGTGTGCATCACACTGATGAGTACAGATGTGCAAGCTGACATACCTAGAGGTGGATACAGGCAGATGGGGGGGGGGAGAGGAAAGATGAGTGTTGCCCTTTGGAAGGATGTATCTGGTGTAGCTATGACAGCAATTGTGCAGTGCATAATAGGAATCTCTATGCTGAAGGTAAAGGATATGGCAACAGCTCTAGTGGAATGAGCTGCGGGTTCCAGGAAGAGGCTTCAGAATATGGCAAAAATTGTATACCGCTAAACTATATACACTAAGGAGAACTATATACAGATAGAAACAGGCAAAAAGCAACTCTCTCACACGCTTCTGTCATTCTGCAATCTATGTAAAACAGAGTTGTTCAGGAGGGCAATTTCATAAAGCGAATGCGGCTGTACTATAATAGAATGCTTCAGGAAGGTGCTTTTATAAAGAAGATAGGACTACAGTCTACAATGCATATTATCTATTTGTTGTAGCTATTATCTTGTTCTTACTGCATTCCCTTCTTCTTCTATAATTCCATTTTCTGCAGCTCTTGAAATATCATGCCTGATATATTTTTGCACTGTTTCTTGTATTTGTAATCCTAGTCCTATAGTATTCCTCACGAGATCTTTCATGCTAGTTGATTATGCTGTTTTATACTATGTAATCCACCCTGAGTCTCAATGAGAAAAGCAGACTATATAGTAAATAAAAAAACTAATAAATCTAGATAGACAAGATCTAAAGAGCCAGTTTGGTGTAGTGGTTAAGTGTGCGGACTCTTATCTTGGAGAACCGGGTTTGATTCCCCACTCCTCCACTTGCACCTGCTGGCATGGCCTTGAGTCAACCATAGCTCTGGCAGAGGTTGTCCTTGAAGGGCAGCTGCTGTGAGAGCCCTCTCCAGCCCCACCCACCTCACAGGGTGTCTGTTGTGGGGGAGGAAGGTAAAGGAGATTGTGAGCCGCTCTGAGACTCTTTGGAGTAGAGGGCGGGATATAAATCCAATATCTTCTTTAAAGAGCAAAAAAACTTGCCCTGTAGGTATGCTGATGCTGCAATAGATGAAAAGGAAAAACAGGCTGCTTATCTGTAACTGTTGTTCTACTGGTGGTCACCTGTGCATTCATATACTGATTTCTAGAAAAACAGGTTTCCTACCTGTAATTGATGATCTTCAAGTGTTCATCTGTGCATTCACACTCATGGGATGAAGTGCCAGCACCAATCCCCGATCGGTAATACCAAAGTCTGGGATTTTTCGCCGCCCGACAGCCCCATTGCGCATGCTCACCCGGTGGGCGCGAACATCCTGCCAGTTCCTTCCCACCGCCACCTATCTAAAGTACCCATGACCAGCAGCAGAGGGGAAGGAGGGCGGGCAGTGTGAATGCACAGATGACCACTCAAAGATCATCAGTTACAGGTAGGAAACCTGTTTATCTTCTTCGTGGTCTCTGTGCTTCACACTCATGGGAGATTAGCAAGCTAGGCTTACCTGGTGGCGGGAGCTGGCGGTTATGCAGAAGTAGCGGCTTGAAGGACCAGGGTACCTAGCTGTGCTCTGCAGCGCTTCCGGACATCCAAGGCATAATGTCACATGAAGACATGAGGAGATGCCCAGGTTGCAGCCAAACAGATGTCCACCAAGGAAGCACCCTTCAGGAATGCTGTAGATGTAGCCATAGCTCTAGTGGAATGCTCACAGAGTGGCCCTCGCAAGGTACGCTTTGCCAACAGGTAACAGAGTCTAATGGCCTCCGTGATCCACTTAGAAAGTCTCTGTGCAGAGATCTTGAAACCCAACCTAGGGGCTGCATAGGAGACAAATAGATTGGGATCCTTTCTAAATGGCTTAATGCGATGCACGAAAAACAACAACGCCCTCTTAACATCTAGGGCATGCAAACATCTCTCTTCTGCAGAGGAGAAGGATAAAATGTAGGTAAACACACCTCTAGATTAAGGTGGAAACTAGACCCCACTTTAGGGAGGAACAAGATGTCCGGAGCCAAAGAAACTCCATCAACATGGAATGAGCTGTATGGAGCATCACACCGCAGAGCCACCAGTTCACTTACCCTCCTGGCCGTATGGATGGCTACTAAAAAGGCAGTCTTCCAGGTGAGAAGATGCAGTGGGCAGGTAGCCAAGGGTTCAAAGGTCTGCCTCAATAGCCATTCTAGGACCAACTGCAGATCCCAAGCAGAAGGAGGACTCTTTGACGGCAGGTGAAGCCGCAGAAGACCTTTCAGGAAGCGCTTTGTATGAGGATGTGTGAAAACTGATATGCCATCCACGGGATCGTGATGCGCCGAGATTGCCGCTAGATACACTCGAATCGAGGAGTGATTAAGCCCAGCATCCACGAGAGTCAGTATGAACTCAAACTCAGGCTCCAGACTAGTATTACGGGCACTGATGCCCTTGTCCCCCAGAAATGCAAGGAACTTAGACCACTTTCCCTCATAGGAGCGGCAAGTTGATAGCTTTCTACTGTTCAACATGACATGCTTCATTCGGTCTGAGAATTCTGAAAGCTGACCCTCCAAGCAGTCAGTTTGAAATGAGGGATGTTGTAGTGAAACAGGTGGCCTCCGTGAGCCAATAGGAGGTCTGGCTCCGAAGGAAACTTGTGTTGACACCCTTCCGCCATGGCCAGGAGGATAGGGAACCAGTTCTGTCTCTGCCACCACGGAGTAATCAAGATGCACTCCAGACGCTCTTGGGCCAGTTTGTGAATCACTCTGGTGAGAAGAGACATGGGCGGAAACAGGTAGAGGAACTTGTTTGCCCATGAGAGTAGAAGACCATCCCCCAGGGACCCTGGGTCCATTCCCCATCTGGAACAGAATAGCTCGCATTTCCAACGGCTTGCCGTGGCAAACACATCTATCCTAGGATGACTCCAGTTCAGGAAAAGAGGTTCTGGATAAATCCAGTTTACCTCCCATTCGTGATGGGAAACCTCCCCCCTGCTCAAGGAGTCCGATTGCACATTTAGCTCCCCCGGCAGATGGGTGGCCACAACCAAGGTCTGAGCAGCTATGCAGGCTTCCCAAAGCTGCATCACCAGCGCACATAGCTTCCTGGACACAGTTCCCCCTTGATGATTTATATAGCTTACAGCTGTCATGTTATCGGACATCACATCCACAGTCTGACCGCTGATCAGGGGTAGGAATGATCTTAGGGCTAAGTGAACTGCCATGAGTTCCAAGAAATTGACGTGATGATGTGCGTTGACAGGGGCCATGGGCCGCCTATGCTGAGATCATCTAAGCGCGCCCCCCATCCCCACAGCGAGGCATCCATAGTCACCTTGACTGAAGGGAGCAGAACATGAAACGGTACCCCTTCACAGAGATTGGACTTCACCTTCCACCAGTCCAGAGAGCGGAGCACCGCCGACGGGATTTGAAGAACCTTGGATGAGAGATCCCTCACAGGGTTGTACATCCTGATAAACCAAAGCTGGAGGATTCTCATCTGCAATCTTGCGAACCTCAAGACACTGGTAGTAGCCCCCATGAAGCCCAAGAGACGTTGGATCTGCAGAACAGAAGCACATCTCACCGTTTGCAGGAGCTGAACCAGGGAGATGATATCCAGCACCCACGACTCTGGTAGGAACGCCAGATGCCAAGCAGTGTCCAGAACCGCTCCTATAAACTGAACTCTTCTCGCTGGAACCAGGTGAGACTTCTTCTTGTTCACCAGAAGCCCTAGTTCACCCAGGAGGTTGAGAATCACTTGCAGATGAGCCTGTAGAGATGCTTCGGACACTGCAACCATCAACCAATTGTCTATATAAGGAAAAAGGATGATATCCTGGAGACGAAGGTAAGCTACCACGACCACTATGGTCTTCGTGAAAACCCCGGGGCCAGTAGAGAGTCCAAAGGGGAGCACCCAGTATTGGAAATGGTTCGTCCCAATTGCAAAACAAAGAAATCTCCTGTGACTGGGGAGGATGCTGATGTGAAAATAGGCATCCTTCAGGTCCAGGGTAGCCATCCAATCTCCTTTGTTGATGAGTGGAAGAACACTCTGTAGAGTCAGCATTCTGAACTTTTGATAAGCGATTAATTTGTTCAGTCCCCTCATATCCATAATCGGACGAAGTCCTCCGTCCCACTTGGGGACCGTGAAGTATCTGGAATAAAAACCCTGACCCCTGTGACGGTTGGGGGCGGGTTCTATTGCTTGCTTGCTGAGAAGATTTTGAACTTCCTCCAGTAGAACAGCTGTTGGATGTGTGATTACCAATCTGGGATGAGAAGGGGGCTGAACAAATTCTATCGCATAGCCCTCCTCTATGATGGACAAGACCCACTTGTGGGTGGTAATCCGCTGCCATGCTTGCAAAAATCTGTGGAGACGGGGGTGGAGAAGGGGGAATGCCAAAGTCAAGTCCCTGCTTGGGATTCCTAGTATTCTTAGACTTTCCCATGAGAGAGAAGAAGGAAGAAAACTTGGCTTTGCCTCCTGCGGTGAAAGAGCTCTTGGCATCATGCTGTCCCACACATGGCTTCCAAGATCTCTCAGGGGATTTGGTCTGATAGGACTTCTTAGGCCATTGCTTGGACCAGGGACGAGGCTTGCTAGAGCGTAAGGAAGAAGCAGGTACACCCAGGTTACGCGACATCTTAATGCTCATCCATTTCTTGTAGGACTGAGTCAGTAGTGGAACTGAAGAGACCCTCTCCTTCAAAGGGGAGGTTCTCAACCCAGGATCTAGTGTCTAATTGGAGGGCGGTGCCACGAAGCCAAGAGCGACGATGCAGGGTGATGGCAGAGGTAAGCATTTTAGCTCCACCATGTGCTTAGAGGCCTGGAGTTGTTGTTTTGCTAGTAGCATCCCCTCCCTCTGTGCCTTCTTGGCCAGGATACGTTTATCCTCAGGCAGAGCAGCCAAAAGAGGTGAAAGCTGCTCCCAGAGGGAATATTGATATCCCGCCATACACGCAGAGTAGTTGGAAATCTTTATTCTGAGTGTACCCGCAGAACAGAACCACCTGCCGAAAGTATCAATTCTCTTCCCTTCCTTTTCTGGAGGCGAGGAGTGGGTTTTCTTAGCCTTGGAAGAGGACGATACCACCACAGAGTTGGGACGTGGGTGGTTAAAAAGAAATTCTGCGCCCTGTTCCTGGATTCTATACATGTGGTCCATACATTTGGAGGAAATTGGGGTTGAAGCGGGCTTAGACCAAGAGTCTTTAATGGCCTGCAGGATCACCTTCGTGATAAGAAGGGCTACAGCTATTCTGCATAATATCAAAAAACGTATCATCGATGACCAGTTGAGGCTGGACCACTGGCAGAGACAAAGAGCTCGCCATCCTTTTAATCAACTCCCCATATGATTTTAAGTCTTCAGAAGGAGAGACTGGGAGATCTTCAGCTATCCTGGATTCCGGTGAGGACCCTTCCTGCTGCTGACCCGAGTTGTCCTCCGCCTCATCATCCAAGGTCGATGGAGAGGATGGGGCACTGTCTTCAGATGGTAAGTCTGGTGTGTCTACCATAATCCTAGTAGAGGGAGTCTGCTCGAAGTCAGGGACGCTGGGAAGTGTCTGCTTCCTGACTAACTTCGGTGTCGAAGTCGGCATCGATGAGTCCTGTCGACAAGGTAGAGAGTGCGCCAAGACTCTGGAGCGATGCGAAGCTTCAGAACGCTGGTCCCAGTCTGGGTTCTGAGGGGGGTACCAAGGGTATGGAGCATGAAAGGGATAGCCCTCAAATGGATATGCCCACGGGCGTGGGTCCCAGTTGGGCAAAGGATGCGACTGCCACAAGGGGCCTGGAGTCTCACCAAACCAATCAGGCTGAGGTATCAGTGGCAGTTTCGGTGTCAAGCGGTCCTTCGGCTGAGAAACTTTGAGGTCCGACACCGAACACGGATCGCCGCCTTTCTTCGAGCATGCCGACCGCTGTGTAAGATCAATCTCCAGATCAGAGCCAGATAGAGAGGAGTGTTGAACATCCGTCAGACCCAAGGGGCTTTTCAGTCGAATTGGTGAGGCAAGGATCTTTACCAGAGGCTCTCCCAAACGATTGTCGGGTCCTTCTGTGGTGGATAAGGGGTCTGCAGATCTTGGCGCCGCTTCTCCTTCCTATGCTTCTTGGACTCAGCGGAGCGAGAGTCCTGATTCCCTTTGGCCTTCTTGGCAGGAGTCAAGGGTTTGGACTGGGATACTGAGCCTGTGCGCTTGTGAAGCCAGTTGGCTTCCTGGAGTGGCTGAGTCAGTTGGCTCGACAGCAAGACCTGAACCGATACCGATGCCAGAGTGGCCATCGAAATGCTGGTCGATGCTGATGTCGACATCTGCGGTGCGAGAGCCGATTTCAACAGTGCCGCCAATAGTCTTGGCACTCAGTTTTTCCTGGTCTGCTTAGAAAACTTAGAGCAATTATGGCAGGATTCCACTCGATGACCTTCCCCAAGACACAATAAACAGAGGAAATGTCCGTCGGGAGGAGGAATCTTGCTCTCACACTTAAGACACCGCTTGAAAACCCCCCAACGCTTTTCCATAGACAGGGGATGGCAAGAGGGGAGGGGGAAGAAAACCCCCAAAGGGTAGCAACAATAAACAGTCTCTTCTTCTTCTTCTTTTATAGAACAAGAACAAGGAGAAACCTGAAGAGAAAAAAAGGTAAGTGAACTACCAACTGGAGCAACTACGAACGTGTCTATCCGACGCGACGGTAAAGAAGGAACTGGCGGGATGTTTGCGCCCACCGGGTGAGCATGCGCAGTGGGGCTGTCGCGCATGCCCACCGGGGTTGGGCGGCGAAAAATCCTGTACTTTGGTTTTACCAATCGGAGATCGGCGCTGGTGCTTCATCCCATGAGTGTGAAGCACAGAGACCACGAAGAAGATCTACAGATGTCACGAAAATCCCCTCCCCTTGTCAAAAGGGGATGATGAGCCATAGCCTTCTGCTCAATTTCATGCAATTTGAGGATGTCACTCCCCCTCCCTCCAAAAGAGTCTATGTTAAAGTCTATATTAACTTGCAACAAAAAGGATGGCAGGCAAACAAGGGTCAGAAAAATACACTTGCTAAATTTGAATGCTTCAACTGAAGGCTCAGGTGCAAGGTCAGTTTTAAAAAGCACAACAACTAAATTAACCTGGAGACAGTTGCTGCAAAACTAATAAGTTTTCATTTAACAAGAGCTATGCTTTGAGTATGAAACTTCAGTTTTAATGAGAAAAGCCTCAAAGTGAAAGTGCGTTATTTTCTATGGGTGACTAGAAGCAGACGCATCACATTTTCTTGTTAACACGGAGAGAGCTGTTTACTGAAATCAACCTCTCTAATAGTATGTTTTCTCATTTCTCATTCTTAAGCGCAAACTACTTGGTGACACATTTAACCACTGGATGAGGTTCCCCATTTGCAGTCTTAATGCCAGCAATGTCACAAATGGGGGGGGGGGGGGGGGGAGAGAAATCCATTATGGGCCATATTAATCTGGCATCTTGCACATCCATGCAAACTGCACTGATTAACTATAAACAATGTATGCAAATCAGCTGCAGTGCTCCAGCTCCAAGGCCAAATTGGAAATGTTTCATGAGCTGAACAGCTTGTCCATCCTTGGCCTAAAATCTATGTTGTACAACAGTTGCTGTTAATTCCAAGGATGGCTGTACCATACATTGCATTTCCAAGCCATACATTAAGATTCTAAAAGTTCCACCCCACCCCACCCCCCAAAATAATTCATTCCAACTAATTTCATTTCATTTCATTCTATTCGATTTATATCCAGGTGGCTCAAGGCGGCTCACAAATTCAAAGAACTCAAAGAATTCACTTAGATTTCTTGTATAGAAAGAATGTATCCCTTTGATTTCTTTGGTCAGTTATTTAAAATTAGTCAACCATAGCATGCAAAACATTTCCAAAACCAGCAGTGTGTCTATTCCATAAGAAAAAAAACTGCAATTCTGCAACAGGATGATTAAAAACTGTCAAAAATAAAAGCTTTCAAAACATGTCTTTTGTCTATTTAAAACATTCTGTACTGTTTCCAGAAGCTCAAAGAAGTTAATCCATTTTAAAAGAAGTTTCTAAAACCGTAATTGAAACACCAAAGTTCAAATCAGCAAACTACTACCAAAAATACAAAACCACCAACAGACCCTTAAGTTAGCCAAATGCCTGCTGGGGAGAGGAATATTTTGTATCCCTTCTGGAAACATGATGGGGCTTTGCAAACCAACTCTGGAAAAGAGGGTCCAGAGTTTAGGAGCAGTAGCTATAAAGCTCTGCTTCTCATTACCACTGCAATTACTTGCCAAAATGGCGGCCAGCAAGAGCCAGAGCCAAGGTAGGCTTGACAAGGGTCAGGGACTTCTTGTGCAGTTAACATTTGCTCCCAGTCACCTGATATTTTTGCATATGGGAACTGTACACAGCAGAAAGTGAAACTACAGAAAGAGGAATTAATTTCGTAAAGTTCCTCATCAAAGGCTCCTTAGAAAGCTTGAGAGTCATGGAGTAAAAGGACAGGTCCTCTTGTGGATCAAAAACTGGCTGAGTAATAGGAAGCAGAGAGTGAGTATAAATGGGCAGTCTTCGCAGTTGGGGACGGTAAGCAGTGGGGTGCCGCAGGGCTCGGTACTGGGTCCCATGCTCTTTAACTTGTTCATAAATGATTTAGAGTTGGGAGTGAGCAGTGAAGTGGCCAAATTTGCAGATGACACTAAATTGTTCAGGGTGGTGAAAACCAGAGAAGATTGTGAGGAACTCCAAAGGGATCTGTTGAGGCTGGGTGAGTGGGCGTCAACGTGGCAGATGCGGTTCAATGTGGCCAAGTGCAAAGTAATGCACATTGGGGCCAAGAATCCCAGCTACAAATACAAGTTGATGGGGTGTGAACTGGCAGAGACTGACCATGAGAGAGATCTTGGGGTCGTGGTAGATAATTCACTGAAAATGTCAAGACAGTGTGCGTTTGCAATAAAAAAGGCCAACGCCATGCTGGGAATTATTAGGAAGGGAATTGAAAACAAATCAGCCAGTATCATAATGCCCCTGTATAAATCAATGGTGCGGTCTCATTTGGAGTACTGTGTGCAGTTCTGGTCGCCGCACCTCAAAAAGGATATTATAGCATTGGAGAAAGTTCAGAAAAGGGCAACTAGAATGATTAAAGGGCTGGAACACCTTCCCTATGAAGAAAGGTTGAAACGCTTAGGGCTCTTTAGCTTGGAGAAACGTCGACTGAGGGGTGACATGATAGAGGTTTACAAGATAATGCATGGGATGGAGAAAGTAGAGAAAGAAGTACTTTTCTCCCTTTCTCACAAGAACTCGTGGGCATTTGATGAAATTGCTGAGCAGACAGGTTAAAACGGATAAAAGGAAGTACTTCTTCACCCAAAGGGTGATTAACATGTGGAATTCACTGCCACAGGAGGTGGTGGCAGCCACAAGCATGGCCACCTTCAAGAGGGGGTTAGATAAAAATATGGAGCAGAGGTCCATCAGTGGCTAGTGTGTGTGTGTGTGTATATATATTTGGCCGCTGTGTGACACAGAATGTTGGACTGGATGGGCCATTGGCCTGATCTAACATGGCTTCTCTTATGTTCTTATATAAACCTGGGCATATGTGAATATTATATGTGGTCATTTTGACTCTTGTATAGTTTCACAGTGGCGACTTTGGGTTTCCAATGATATTTGTCAAAGTGCTTCTTGCAGCACATTTAGATAAAATTTTGAACTTTATGTATTCAGGCAGATTCAGGAACCTTCTGCCTCAGTCACTTAAGTAACTTCCTTGCATGCTTCCTGTCTCCCAATTTTCACTAAAACAAGGGCTAGCGTCCTATGACATGAAGGGGACACCAGGAGAAAACTACTGATTTCCCTTACCAGACCTCTGTTCAACATTTAGACAAACATATCTGCACCCTCCTAAACACTGTTGTCCATATTCTTTCCTGTACATTTATGGGGCCATAAGGACTAGAATTTTTTTTAAAAAAAACCTCAAGAAACTGAATTCTGCTTTCAAGTCATTAGGGAACAGTGGTTAGAGTTTCTAACTAGTATCTGGAAGTCCCAGGTTCAAAACCCAACTCTACCCTGGACACTTGGTGGGTGACCTTGAACCAGTCACAGCCTAGCTTGCCTTACTGGGGTGTTGTGAGGATAAAAGGGAAGAGGGGAAAGGGCTGAAAGAGAATTTGAGGTGCTCATTGGGAAGGAAAAAGTTGGGATAAGGGTTAAATGAAATAAACAAACATAGTATTTTTGCAGGTATTTTTGCTCCCCTGGAATCATGGGGGCTAAAATGATATTCAAGCACTTTATTTATTTACTTATTGCCCCACGGAAACACATTTTGTTCAGAAAAAAGAATGAGGGTGTTTTTTGTGCTCTCAAAATATCTGGAATAAAAATGCATAAATCTAGTCCAAGGACACTGACCTTGCCTATTAAATCTTCCGTGCCTCACTGTGGTTTCATGCTGCCAGCTAGGCCGGCCTCTGCAACAGTTTCTCAAATGAACAGCACATAAATTTTGCTTTGCAGCAAGTCAGGGGGCTGCTCACATACAGAGTAAGCAGAAAGGCTAAGGACTACAACAGCCCTTCTTCAAACATGCACGGAAAGACAAAACAGGCAGGAACTGATCTTAAGTGAGGCAGAAAACAAAGAGATAGGCAACGAGAATGAAAATCTCTTTACATCGTTTTCAAAAAAAAAAAAATTGCTTCTGTGGATTTGAATTCAATTATCCTAAAGAACCCAACATCAGGGTTTTTCTGTCCAGGTAAGATTTGTGTTGCTACAAGATGTCTAGGACTCCCTATGGCTACCAGCAGAAATGTGAAGGCCAGGGAGAGATTGCAAGGGGAGGCAGATTTTTCATTTCACTCATCCAATATGAGTTAAAATGTAATTTGGGGGATTCATTGAGGGGAGGGGAATCTGATGAAATATTTTACCTTTCAGCATGGTGAGTAAAGAAGTTTTATAAAGCAGTGTTTTAGCATCTTACTGCAGCTGAATCCACATTATTGCAAATATCTTTGATTCGATTTTCAAAGGCAGAAATATATTGCTACTGCCCTTGATCACACTCAAGTCTTGAAGCCAGAAAACATTTGTACTTTCAAATGCTGCAGCAGATTTTCAGGTGCTCTGTCCAGCTATGCAGTCCAGGAGTCTGTCAAGCATGTTATTTGCACACATTCAACACTGCCCCTGACTCCACTAGCTCCTCACTTTCCTAGAATTACTCCATGTTTAAACATCAAGTTGAAAGAGCATGACAAATATTTGAAAATTCAGCTCTCACCGAACATTAGAAATTCAACAGAATATTCTAATATTTGCTACTCAGTTATGTAGAAGGTTATTTATTTTATGAACTTCTCTAAAAATTGGTTATTTCCTGTTTTTTGTTCTATTAAATAACCACCTCAATTTTGTGCTATTTTAGTAAGAATATCAATGATTTTACTATTTTCCCAGCAGGCTAATATACGTGAGTACGTAAGGATACAACAACTTGCAGCTCTACCCCTAGCTAGGTAATTTTTTTTAAAAGGCATTTATACTTCTAAATTTCATTAACACACCACACGGTGAAATTCAGTGTGACATCCATGTTCTTAAAATAGCATACTAATTCATGAGCAAGCATCCTGTATCAGCTTAAAGACTAACAACATTTGTGGCGGAGTATCAGCTTTTGTGTGTCACTGCTCACTTCTTCAGGTATCCCAAGAAGTGAGCAGCAACTCACAAAAGCTCATATCCTGTCACAAATGTTGTTAGTCTTTAAGATGCTACTAGACCAAGGGTGACCAAACTGCGGCATCGGAGCCACATATGGTTCTTTCACACATATTGTGTGGCTCACGAAGCCCCCATCACCCAGTCTGCTGGCTTGGAGAAGGCATTTCTCTCTTTAAAGCTGGTGGCTTGGAAAATGCATTTAAAGTTAAAATTGCTTTCTTTCCATCTCCACCTCCTTCCTTCCCTTCCATCCATCTTGCAGCTCTCAAATATCTGACATTCATGTCTTGTGGCTTTCAGACATCTGAAGTTTATTCTATGCAGCTCTTATGTTAAGCAAGTTTGGCTACCCCTGTACTAGACTCTTGCTCTTTCTACTGCTACAGACAGACTAACATGGCTACCCATCTTGATCATACTAATTTATGCCTGATATGAGAGTACACTCTTTGCTTACAAATTTCTGGGAAGTGGGGTAGCCTCAACGTTTTTGGAGTTGTTTACATCTTCGGCTGCCAGTCTTCCTGGCAAACTTGTCCCAAGTTTGTTTCCCCCATATTTTATTTTCCCAGACAGAAAGGAGTCAATATATGCAATCAGTGCCTTCTCAAGTCTGGTGAAGAGGTCTAAATGATACTGTTAGAGGCAGTGGAAGCAAAAGGCTACAACAATGCAACCATTTGAAGTACTCTTCCTGAGAACTAAGAGGCCAGTTTAAAAGCAGGGGCTGGCTCAACAGGTGATAAAGCCAAAGGGCTATGGATGGAACATGATATTTCATCTTGGATTTGCATCAGGCATCGGGGGAAATTACCTGGTGATGACCCCAGCTTTATCTGAAGCACCTGCGCCAGAAACTGGCATGCCTCTAGCAGTAGCCTAGAAATGGCAACAGAATCGTAAAGCTGATCCTATGTCATTTCTGGACTTGCAATTTATACAATTTATCTTATTAGGCTAATGACCTCTGGGCTCTAACCGCACTGATAGTCCTAACAGTCCTAACCGCACTGATAGTCCTTACTGCAGACGCTCTTAAGAAGCGGACAGATGTTTCAGTTCACTTCATCTAGGATGCAAAGTTTCCAGCCTTGAAATTTAAACTCCCTCTCCTGCTTTCAACAAATTAATTCATGTGAATTCTGATTAATAATAAAAGGCCATGCCATCAGCATTCAGAACCCCAGCCGGGAATGTCATGGCTCAAAGGGCAGAAATCTGCTTAGAGCTACAAGAGAACCCAACTGAATTTGTGGCGTCTCAGTCTATGAATGTGTAAGCACTTCATCTGTTCACGAAAACACAATGTGCTGAGAGGCTACATGTGTTACGGACCAAGAGCAGGACAGGCAGGCAGAGTGCAAAGGAGGAGCTAACATGGCAAACAGATTGCACTAGGCTTGGCCACAAATGTGCATACCCCCCAGGTATTTGTTTTTTCAACAACTTCTCATTTTTTTAAAAAAAGAAGGGATTGCACATTGTATCCAAGCCCATTCTCAACACGACACAGACCTTATACCCCCTTCTCTCGCTCTACCTAACTGGTTTCTTCTTTAAACAAACAAAATTTCCACATATTCAGTGGAGCCTCAACACAGACAGGAAAAAGAGAGAAAAAACCTAGCAAGCACGACTACAACTGTCATTGTTGCAATAAAATGAAGTTGGGAGTCCAGTGGCACCTTTAAGACCAATGAAGTTTTATTCAAAGTGTAAGCATAATTGTAGAAGGGGGGGATTTCTATGTTTATAAACAAGGTGGGATAGAAATGGAAAATGAATATAACAACATTTACTGGATGGGACTAAGGTAATAATTCTATCTTATTAAGTTTAAGATAAATCAGAGTGCTGGAAGACTGGATATGTAATATTATGACTATAACTGAATGCACTATTAAGAGTTTTCTATAAGCTGCATTGAAATTGCAAATGTAGAACGGGGATAGCCGTGTATATTTATGTTTTGTTATTTCTTATTATTTTTCTTTCTTTATCTCTGAGTTCTTTAAAAAAAAAAAACAACCTTCGAAACACACACATGCAAAAAAAAGACCAACAAAGTTTTATTCAAGTGTGAGCATGCACACAAAATCTTTGTTGGTCTTAAAGGTGCCACTGAACTCTAATTTTGTCACTGTTAAGGTTTTACTTCTCAAAATCTCAATAATGCCAATGCATAGCAAGAAGGAACCTTTCTGGCATTATACTAGATTAGAGCGCTTTGGAATAAAAAACTGACTTGAGTTACACGGGAGAGTGCCTAAACGCAGAGAGAAATAGGAGTCTGTAGCACTTCAATTTCTCAGACAATAATAATAGTGCTCTGTGGTAAAAGTTGTCAAGGATCAGAGCTGACATTCATTTCACCAGAACTCCCTTAGATGAGCTATAAAGTAGTGGTCCCACTTCTGAAAGATAAACTTTAGTGACATTCAATTAGCTGTCGTGCAAAACCATTTCTAAACCCATTCCGTACATCACACTGGCAACGCTGCTGTTAAAATCAAAAAGCATTTGGGCATCCTTACGTAAGAGCAAGCAGAAAGGCTACCTAAGGCAAGCTGTGTACATCAAGAGGCTCCCATATGGCGCAGGCTGATTTTTACCATAACAGTAAAACCATGATCACAAACGTTTTTTCTCTAACAAGGTGAAGGTCTGTGATCCCCTATCAGCTATATAAGAGGCTTAAACAGAAAACAGGTCTTAAAATTCAATATGCAGATACAAAACAGGTGGCAAAAGGATGCAAAATCCTTAAGGGTTCCTTAATAAGAACTCCATATACACAACAGAAAACAGCACCACCATTACTTCATCAGAAACTCCTTGAACCAGAGTGAAACTACATTCTCAATATCACCTTACTATAGAGTAGCTATCCCTAACGAATTTGGGGTGCCAATAAGGAAGGTAGAGTGGGAGACTGATAAATCCAATCCCTGGGCTACAATTTACTAGGAAACTAACCCTGCACAAACCAATCCCAATTAAACAATGGAAACCAGCCAACAGCGCTGCTTCGTCTCTTCACACCCTGCTATTCATTACAACAAGGTTTGTGAAGGAAATCTTCCTACTGGCTTGTGTTCCGTGTTAATGAATGAAAGGAGGGGGCATGAGTTTTCTGTATCCAGCACCAACGTATTCTGGTCAAACCCAAATTCCATCTATGCACCAGGTGATTTTTGCTTAAGAGTAGCAGAGCTGGATGATGCTCCTTCAAGCTGCCTGCTTAAATTTAGTAGAATTAAGGCAGCTGCAAAGAAAGAGGGTGAAGATATGCAGATGTTACTATAAGATATTAGCCTGCAAGACTGATTAATTCTCTCCTGGCCCAATACCTTCTCATCTTTTGTATTCACATCCACTTTCTTTGATCGGATGGCTTTGGTTACATGCTCAATGTTGTTCTCTCTGCAGTAGTCAAATATGTTCTTATCTTCCTCCCTAAGAAGAAATAAGAAAAAAAGTTCTGCATCATTACTGAACTACACATACATGTTATATAACCATGAGATGCCAGTTTTGCCAGCATATTACATGCAAATAGCACTCTTCTTGTGGGATTATTCTCCTCATGAAACATTGCTCGCAGTACCTAGACAAAACCCACAAAGAGCAAAATTCCCAGAAATAGTAAACATCCTAGAATGGCAATATCGACAACTTAGAATTCAACACATTCCAGAAATGAAGTCCCAGATTGTAATGAGACAAGGAAGAGGGAGAAGGAGGAAGAGATTGGATTTATACCCCACCCTTCACTCAATCTCCTTTCTCCTCTCCTCTCCACAATAGACACCCTGTGAGGTAGGTGGAGGCTGACAGAGCTCTCAGGGAACTGCTCTGGCGAGAACAGCTCTGCTAAGAACTTGTGGCTGACCCAAGGTGATACCAGCTGGTGCATATGAAGGAGTGGGGAATCAAACCCGGTTCTCCAGGATTAGAGTCTGCGTTCCTAACCATAACGCTAAATGAGGCTCCAGATTATAATGAAACTAAGATCACAGTTGAAGAACTGAAGTTATTTGGGAACAGAACACTGACACCATTGCATGGTAACACACTTGAGAGACTAAGTTAAGACTATGTTAAAATTAGACAGCTGGCAACTTAAACACAAGGCAACTCAATAATTGGTGGCTTTCAGGTATCTCAAGATAAATGCAAAGCCTAAGAGGTTCTTTAAATGCCACATATCCCAGTTCTGAAAAATCAAAAATATCTTATTATCTGAGTTCCATATTTTCGCTAGATTTTAATTACCTGTTTTAACTGTCTGCTTTACTCAGTTTCATACTGAACGTTTAACTGAACTGTATTTATGTTCATCCACTTCTTTTGTATTTAATCTACAGGCATGTAAGATGCCTGACTGTCAGGGGAAAGGCACAGTATCCAAGCATTCTAAATAAAGGACTGAAATGGTGGAGCTGAATACTGAACAAATGAGTGCTGAGTACAGTTCCCACCCACCCCCATTCTTTCAACTTTCTATACCTCAAGATTCATTCTCTAAAATTCAGAGATTTCTCCTAGCACTGCACTTTTAAAATCAATAAGCTGACACTGGGATCTCACAGCAGAAAAAATGCTCTAGCACTCCTTGCATGGTTCAGTAGTTTCTGTGAACTGGACCTCTATGGAACACATTCCCTCCTTTGCACATGCACTTCCCTCTCACCTAACATCATACATTCCACACAATCAAATATTAAAAGCTATTTCTGGAGTGTACAGCTTCAGGGAGCAGGCAAATCATACGTTTGAACGCCTGCCCATCTGAAAAACTCTCTAGACACAGCGCATCAGGAACAGACAAGACCAAATCCTCCTTCCAGAAATGTTCACATTTGCATGTGCAGGGAGATCTTATTTATTTTATTAAATTTATATATCCTGCCATCCCTGCAAATTAACAAAAAATACAGAAGGACTCCAACACACAATTGCTTCAGCTACAATCGTAAAGCCCAGTAAAATTTCGTACCTTGATTCCACAAAATGTATTCACTGTATTGCATAGCATTTCACTTAAGATAGTTTCAGAGGGCTCTGAGGTAGAACTAGATTTGAATCTGATAGGATCCTGGAGGCCCACGAGATTTTCAGGGTATAAGGTTTTGAGAGCCAATGCCCCCTTTTGTAGGGTACCATCAAAGGGAGTTTTGACTCTTGAAAGCTTATCCCCCCAAAATCTTGTTCATCTCTAAAGTGTTACTGGACTTGAATCTAGCAATTCATCTAAAAGTCACAAGAACCTTTGGTCTAGAGCAGGGGTAGGCAAGTCTTCCCCCCATGCATGCCAAATGGCAGTGCAGCAGACCACTGCATACAGTTAGAAAGCTCTCTTACCCTACCATACAAGGTGAGGTGTAGCTGAGTCAGGATCATTGAGAAAAGAGCTCAGGAACATAGCTGGATCTAGAACACTAGTGACATCATCAACCAGAGCTCCTTCTAACCCTACCTTCAGAATGTCAGCAATGCCACCTGAATGGTTGGTGCTGTACTATGCAGGCCTATAGTCATTTTGGCAGACTGAGCCAAGCATGGGAGGGTGGGCTGGATGCATACACCATGCTTTCACCTCTCTGAAGAGCCAAAGCTAACAATGTTTGTCCCCTCCCTGACAGAGATCTGGGCAACCAAAGTGACGGCTGAGTCTAGTGCTACTTAAACGTTAATGCAAGCCAGGAGAACACTTACTGCATCTTATGCTCTCAAGCTCTTTCTGGCCCGTTGCCTTTGTCCACTTGGCACAGTTCAGCTTGACTGCAGGGGATGAGGTCCTTTCAGACCTTATCCAACAAGAGGGAACACTTGGAGGCCCCCACCTCGCACAGGACAGCCTCCTTATCCTTTTTTCCTGGCCAAATGTTGCATGCCTGAAAGGAAGGCTGGCACAAAGGCTTGTGGTGGAAAGTGCAGTCAAGTCACAGCTGACCGATAGTGACCTGGTGGGGTTTTCAAGGCAGAACACTCAGTGGTGGTTTGCCATTGCCTCACTCCATATCATGTTCCTGGTATTCCCTGGTGTTCTCCCATCCAAATATTAGCCAGGGCCAACCTTGCTTAGCTTCTGAGATCTGACGAGACTGAGCTAGCCTTACCTCCCATGAAAAGAAAAATATGATCTATACATACTCAATGCAGTACATTTGCCCAAGTACAAATTACATCCTCCTCCCATTCTTGTTTGCTGGCACATCATAGGTAGACAATGTACTTTTGTCGGCACTCTGGCCAGAAAAGTTGCTGTGATGGACTGTCAAAGATTAATGCCTAACTAAGTCTGAGAATCTTTAAGCGACAGGCTGCTCAATTGGAATTCTATGGAGAAAGTAAGTTACAATTGGGAACTGACAATTGAAGAAGAGAATTAAGGACTGTGGATTGGGAAGGAGGCAAAAGGAATGAGAGGGTCAGAGAGAATCCCTATTTAAGCTGAAATGGGAAACTCCTTCTAGTTAAAACAAGTAATCCCTGCCCTGTGAAAAAGGAGATAGCTCTTAAAAGAGGAGTGATTCTGGGAACTTGGTTGCTTTCTAGTAAAGTCAGTAAAACTCAGAAACCTATGCTTGAGTGTTTAAGCTGAAACTGAAAAGAAAGCCTCTCTCAAGGTTTTAAAAGACCTTCTTGAAAAGTAGAAACACTTACTTGTTGGCAACAAATTATCTGGAGCTAGCAGGATCAAAAAGTTTCCTCAGTTTTATTATCAGTTCACCTCATATGTCCTACTCCTGATTCCACCTGACCTTTTCTCCTGTAAGTTAAATAAAACATTTTATTTTGAACTTTCAAAAGCCTCTCACGTGCCATTTCAGAAGTTGAATGTAAGAAGGTGAATGTGTCTCTTCTCTCAGTTCCTTGGACTGGGCCAATATCAATATCTATATCTATATATTAAAGCTAGTGAGTGGGACAGCTATAAGCAAACAAATAAGATAAAACAGATATTGGGGCTGCTCAGCAAGAAAGAAGAAGAAGAAAGGGAAAATCCTGTGTATGAGGGAGGGATGAGGGGGAGATCACCATAGTTGCCTACATCAAATCTATAGGTTAGTGTTTACACAAGAACATAAGAGAAGCCATGTTGGATCAGGCCAATGGTCCATCCAGTCCAACACTCTGTATCACACAGTGGCCAAAATACAAACACACACACACAGAGTGGCTAATAGCCACTGATGGACCTCTGCTCCATATTTTTTATCCAATCCCCTCTTGAAGCTGATTATGCTTGTAGCCGCCGCCACCTCCTACGGCAGTGAATTCCACATGTTAATCACCCTTTGGGTGAAGAAGTACTTCCTTTTATCCGTTCTAACCTGACTGCTCAGCCATTTCATTGAATGCCCACGAGTTCTTGTATTGTGAGAAAGGGAGCAAAGGACTTCTTTCTCTACTTTCTCCATCCCATGCATAATCTTGTAAACCTCTATCATGTCACCCCGCAGTCGACGTTTCTCCAAGCTAAAGAGCCCCAAGCGTTTTAACCTTTCTTCATAGGGAAAGTGTTCCAAACCTTTAATCATTCTAGTTGTCCTTTTCTGCACTTTTTCCAATGCTATAATATCCTTTTTGAGGTGTGGTGACCAGAATTGCACACAGTACTCCAAATGAGACCGCACCATCGATTTATATAGGGGCATTATGAAACTGGCTGATTTGTTTTCAATTCCCTTTGTTTTCAATTTCCTTCCTAATAATTCCCAGCATGGCATTGGCCTTTTTTATTGCAGTCGCACACTGTCTTGACGTTTTCAGTGAGTTATCTACCACGACCCCAAGATCCCTCTCTTGATCAGTCACTGCCAGTTCACAACCCATCAACTTGTATTTGTAGCTGGGATTCTTGGCCCCAATGTGCATTACTTTGCACTTGGCCACACTGAACCTCATCTGCCACGTTGATGCCCACTCACCCAGCCTCAACAGATCCCTTTGGAGTGCCTCATAATCCTCTCCACATCTTTAAGATGCAGGTAAGCATTCCTTTATTTGGTCTCTGGGGGTCTAGCTCATTTAGTAAAATGTCAACTTCCTAAAGAGGTACTTAGCTCTTTCACAATACTATTAATTGCAAGTTGTTTCTTTAGTGTTGTTAATTATGTATAAGTTTGCTGAACAAAGAGGTCATCATTGCATTTGAAATATATGATGTTTGGCAGCTGCATTTTTGAATCACTCATCGCCTGCATCATGCTCTATACATTTTTTGGACAAGGAGGCCCATGTAGGCCAAAAGCAGGGCAAGGCCACATCAACAGACAGCAACTTGCCAGAATGTACCCAAAGTGCACCACTGCTGTTTTCAAGATTTGGCCATTACACCTCTGATGATCCAATGCTTTAGATGCTCACACAGGAGAGAAAGAGTATACTGGTGCTAACCAATTAGTCCAAGCATGAATAAAGGGCACAGAAGACATTTTATTCAGAGTTGTAGTATCCCCAAACGCTTAAGGTAGTACATCAAAATAATGTGTTCTACCATTTAATATTCTATTAAAGCTTGACAGAGGTGCTATACATTTAAAATACCAACCCACTTATAAATCTTGTAAGCCAGAGTGGATAGCTTAACCGTCCACTCATACCACTCCCTGGGTGACCTTGAGTCAGTCACTCTCTCTCAGCCAACATCACAGGACCAATACTCCCTCTAACCTGTGGAGCCTTGTGAGCAAAAATTGTACTTTGTGAGCTACTGGCATTACATTTTATTTATTGTTTATTTTATTTTATTAGACTTTTATCTCCTATTTAAAAAAAAGACTTATATCTCCGCCCTCCCCACTACTGCATAAATTAGTTTGCTTTGGGGCCATTTTTCCTGAGCTAAGACAAAAAAGTATGAGCCGGAGGCTAAAAAATTGTGAACTAGCTCACATTAACTCGAGGAGGAGATTGGATTTATACCCTGCCCTTTGCTAACTGAAGGAGTCTGAGAGGATTACAAATCTCCTTTCCCTTCCCCTCCCCACAACAAACACCCTGTGAGGTAGGTGAGGCTGGGAGAGCTCTTCCAGAACTGCTCTTGAGCAGAACAGCCTTGAGAGAACTTGTGGCTGACCCAAGATCACATCAGCAGATGTGTGTGGAGGAGTGGGGGACCAAACACGGTTCTCCCAGATAAGAGTCCGCATACTTGACCACTACACCAAACTGGCTCTCAGAGGGAACACTGCACAGAACTATCATGAGGATAAAATGGATTGAGGGGAAATGATGTAAGATGTAAGCCACACTTCTGGCTGTCCTCAGAGAGCTTTTGGTTCCCCGCTGGGGAGAAAGGTGGGGTACAAATGAATTAAATAAATAAGCCTCAGTGGGTAGGGACTGTATCACTAGTTTCCTAGGCTGGTGTAGCAGCAATGCAATTTAGCAGAAGCAAAAAATTGTTAGTGAGAATGCTGCAGAAAACAGTGACAATGGAGTACAGTACAGAAAATGGAGACGCATAACCTCCCTAGTTGTGTTATTTGTTCAGTGCCAACAAACTGTTAAAACCTGACATACTTAGAAGAATTCTGTAAGTTTAAAACTTGCTTTATGTAGTCATGTCTTGTTTGTGAAGGGGAAATCGCGCCTCTCCAACCCCATGCAGACGTCTGTGCTCAGTGAAAAGACAGACATTTTTCTCAAACTATTTCTTTTCGTACACTGTATCAGCAGCCTGTGTCATCCAAGGAAACTTGCAGAAAGCACAAATAAGAGATTCATATGATTTTTTTTTTTTTAAAAGGCCTTCTTTCAGTGTTCTCTTTAGCAACTTCAGGAACACTGCACAGAATCTCCCATGTCTGCCACCTTTGTGTTGTTGTGTCATCTTTGAAACTGAATCACCAACTGCCGAGATGGCCAGGTTCCATCACTATCTCTTCCCCCCCTTTTTCTTCCTGGATAAGTCTAATTGTTATGGTAGAGGAAGCTATGAAGAATGTTATCTTCCCCAGGAGGGTTTGCGCACTCTAAACAGGTGGCCCTGCCGGTCTGCCTGGCACTGCGCCGCCGAACACACTGAAGCGCAATGAAGCGGGGAAAGAGGAGCAAACAGGGGAGGCGAGACACACTTGCAACAGTTACTGTTTATGTCAAGACCTTCTTACCCCCAAGAGACCCATCTTCACATAATCTATAATTATCTCTTCGTTTAATCGCCCCGTCACTTCTGAGGCTCTCCTGGGCAGGGGGAAAAGGAAAAGCTCATTAACTGAACCTTTTCTCCTCTCTCCAGCCACCCATAGCTTTTAATTGCTTGGTGTTGTTATTATCTATCAGTGCAACTGGGATCATTTTCATAAGAAAGGGAGGGCGGGAGGCAGAGAAGCAGGCACGTGTCCCTGAGGTACGCATGGCAGACAAACCTTTGCTTTCTCAATTATTTACACCAGCTGAGGTTTCGCAGGCTGAATAAATCCATAACTCAAGTTTATACTGATCAGCCGGGTTTCCCAGGGGGGAAATGCTGCCCACTTGCCTGCACACTTCTGGCTGTCCTCAGAGAGCAACCAGGATGTAACAAGACATGTGTCAGCCAATTGCCCATGCATGACGAAAGTATGCACCAAATTTAAGTTAGCAAGAAAGGATGCATTTGGAAAGCTATATAGCTCAGCCGACACACACACAACCCATCCTCTGATGTGGCATGTTTTTCTTCTAAGGCAAGGAAATCTATTCTTGGGTAATACTTTATCCTGATTTTTAAAACGCACACACACACACACAATGCTAAGCTCATAAGAAAGAGAATATGCAAGCGAAGCCCAAACGATTCATGCAGATAATCAGTTCCATGACATACTACTGTGCCACCCTCACCCCCAATCCTTTGATGGCCAAGGACATATAGATATTTTCCCTTTGGGACAGAACTGTTAATGGCAGAGCCTACTTTAAAGGTAAAAGTAGTCCCCTGTGCAAGCACCAGTCGTTTCCAACTCTGGGGTGACGTTGCATCATGACATTTTCATGGCATTTACGGGGTGGTTTGCCATTGCCTTCCTCAGTCATCTACACTTGACCCCCAGCAAGCCTATTTTAGATAGTACTTAAATCCCAAATTGCTATTACTGTTAAAAGTGAATTCTCCCCTCTGCTCTACTGTTGCTGGGATTCAAAAGGTGCCCGATCTGTTCTTATGCAGCTACTGTATGTTGCATAAGACACTGCTGACGCCAACAGGTTCCTTTAAAGGTGGGCGGCTTCCCTGTTCTCTTATGACACAATGATACATGGACACAGAACATTAAAAATAGCTGATGGTTTCCACCTTTCCACTGCAGTCTCCGCACTGAGCAGAGGTCTGCTCTGTTTTTGCTGAAGAAGAAAGGAAGAAGAAAGAAGGGAGGAGAAGGGAAAGGAGATGATGATGACGAGGATATTGGATTTATATCCCACCCTCCACTCCAAATCTCAGTCTCAGAGCAGCTCCAAATCTCCTTTATCTTCCTCCCTCCCTGTGAGGTGAGTGGGGCTGAAAGGTCTCTCACAGCAGCTGCCCTTTCAAGGACGACATCTGCCAGAGCTATGGCTGACCCAAGGCCATTCCAGCAGGTGCAAGTGGAGGAGTGGGAACTCAAACTCGGTTCACCCAGATAAGAGTCTGCGCACTTAACCACTACACCAAACTGGCTCACTTAAGGGGCAACAGGTCCCTTGGAGAAAGGCCCTGATAAACACTGAAGCAGTTATCACACTGTTGTTGCAGGATCAGGACTACAAGCCAGACAGTACAACGTGAAAAGATGCTGCTGCTGCGGTTCTTCTAAAAAAAAAAAAAGGCGGTACAAGTTCTGCTAATCTATAAATCGTGATAACATTCAAGTCGTTCATTTTAGAGAAGATGAAAGCTTGCTATTCCTAAACAATGAATTTATAGTGGGCAATCAGTATACCTGCTCAGTTTAAGACACTACTCTAGCCTTCTATTGGATGGCTGCAAGCAGCTCAATTCTTTATAGCGCAACATTCGTTGTGAGTGATATATGTAGTACCTACCCTTCATATGCTTTTGCACACAACAGCAAGAGAAAAGAAGTGCTATATCCCTGACATAATATTATTTATAGAAAATCTTCATATTTAATAATCAGCCAGAGGCACAGGTACAATGTACTCTTAAGTGCTTGGATTTTTAAAAAAAATCAGATGTTTTTAGTGGAACTTTGCAACTGTTGGGAGAAGCTGCTTTTTAAAATTCTGCAGGCCTTTGCACCTGACCACATGCAGTGACCTCTGGTATTCTCTGCCAAAACAGTTCATTTGTCTCTCAGATCAACTAATCAATTCCAGAGCCATCAATCATTCTAGTTCAGTACTACTCTGGTCTAGCTCAGAGAGTGGGCCAGATGGCTGCCTCTGTTAATGGGATTAATAAAATTCTGATAGATTACATGGCATCAGACGACAAAATATGATGGGAACTATCAAACATGCTAGACAAGACTGGGGGTGGGGAAGAGACAACAACCCATCGTTTGTTATTTTGGTCCTCTTTCAACCCGGTTACAAAATCCATCCTTTACTTTTCAACCTAGTCCTCCAGGAAGTTTGTCTTAACTAAAGAAACTGCTTTGAATATGAATATCTGGATTTCTTGTAACTAGTAAATGAATTGTTCAAGTGTCCAGGCAAGAGAATCCAAAACTTTACTCCAATTCCTAATATCTAATGTGTCAAACAAAAATTGCAGAAGCAACAAGCAGCACTGTTTTGTTTAAAGGGGGGGGGGCAAACCCTCTATCATGGTTGGTGTAACACTGCCCCACACTGAAAGAACTGTTATGAAATTGTGATTCAATACACTACAGTATCCTGTACTAATTTAAAACAATTAACAAAATAGTCAAGACACCACATACAAGAACAAATTAAAACCAGCAAATCCCGTAAGACTAAAAGCAGAAGATCGTAATACTCAAAAAACATCACAGCCTAATTAAAACTATAACTTAATTAAAATAGGCTGTCGTAATTTAAAAAAAAAATACTCCAAGGGATTTAAAGGGCTTGAGAGAACAAAAATGGTTTCACCTTGCACCCAAAATAAATATAAACTTGGCACCAGGCTGTAGAAATATAACTCCAAACACAGACAACTGAGAAAATCCTGCCTCTGGTCGATCCATTTAGCTTTAAAATATTGCTGGTGGGTCGAGGCACAGTTCATTGTAGTCGTTCAGCCTGGATGTAATTAGAGCATGGGTTACTGTGGCCAAATCCTGTTCTTCAAGGAAAGTCCACAGTTAGGCAAACCAGACAATTCTAGTTTAAGATGCTATATACCACAGAGGAGATACATACCTCTCTTTTGCCCTGCACTGAACCCCTCCCAACAGCATACTTACTCCTAAAAGGCGGGGGTGTAATTATATCCACGGTAGGAAGACCCCACAAAGTAAAACTGGCTTTGTTATCAACCAGTAGTACCTCAGCTTCTGTTTTTTCAGCCCTCATCCATTGCAATCGTCAGACACTCGCTCAAGATAAACACAGTGTCATATGCTAAACAACAAAAGTTGTGCTGGGTGTGTAATCCACAGTCAGGTGGCACCTCAGCCCAAATCTCCGGAAACCTGTCTCTAGCAGTTTCATGCTGAACAGCCAAAATAATCAAGGAGAACACCGTATTTCAAATGGCGAGGGACACGTTGCTGTCCCTCAGCACCACACTCTGCAACTGATCAGCTAAGCGGAAAAACAGGTTTCCTACCTGTAACTGATGATCTTCGAGTGGTCATCTGTGCAGTCACACTGATAGGAGTAGGCCCCAGCGCCGATCTCGATCGGTAAACTTCAAAAGCTGTGGATTTCTGCGCCGACGTCCCAGTGCGCATGCCCAGAAGCCCCACCGCGCATGCTCACTGGGACGGGAGCGGACATCCCGCCAGTTCCCTCTGACCGCCGCATCAGCCCCTCAGGAGGGACCGTCAGCAGCGGGGAAGGAGGGCGGGTAGTGTGACTGCACAGATGACCACTCGAAGATCATCAGTTACAGGTAGGAAACCTGTTTATCTTCTTCGTGGTCTCTGCGCATCACACTCATGGGAGATTAACAAGCTCAAGGTCTACCTGGAGGAGGGTACGACGGTCCATCAAGAGGAGACAGACTGCAGCACAGCACGGCCCACGGAGGAAGCTTGTCTACGCCTCAGGTCCAGCGCATAGTGTGACACAAAGGTATGCGCTGACGCCCACGTGGCAGCCTTGCAGATGTCCTGCAGGGGAATTCCCCTCATGAAAGCAGCCGAGGTTGCCACCGCTCGCGTCGAATGGGCCCGAAGCGGACTGGGAAGAGGCGTCTTGCACAGAAGATAACACAACCGGATCGTCCCCGTGATCCACTTGGACAACCGCTGAGAGGAGATCCGCTGACCCAGAGAGGACGCAGCATAGGAGACGAACACCCTGGAGTCCTTCCGCGAGGGTTTTGTACGATGAAGGTAGAAGGATAGTGCCCTCTTCACATCCAGGGCATGCAGGCAATGTTCCGAGTCATTAACCGGCGAAGGAAAGTACACCGGTAGGAAAATTTCCGAGTTAAGATGAAAAGGCGAAATCACCTTAGGCAGAAACGTGACATCGGGGCGGAGCATCACCCCCTCCGTGGAGAAGATCAGGTAGGGGGCGTCGCACCGTAGCGCCGCCAGCTCCCCCACCCTCCTGGCAGATGTAATGGCCACCAGGAAAGCCGTCTTCCAGGCCAGAAGGTGAGGAGAACAAGAGGCCATTGGTTCAAAGGGCTTCCCCATCAGCGCCTTAAGCACCAGAGGTAAGTCCCATGCTGGAGCAGGTGCCTGCACCGCAGGGTACAGCCGCGCCATGCCCTTAAGGAACCTTTTGGTGTCCGGGTAAAGACTGATCGGCCATCAATTTGAACATGCTGTAAGGAGACGGCCGCCAAATACACACGCACCGACGACTGCGCCAGGCCTTTGTCTAGCAAAGCAATCAGGAAGTCGAAAATCACGGGCAGGCCAGCCGTTTCGGGCCGCGATGTACGGCTCGCTGCAAACTCTGCAAACTTCACCCACTTGGAAGCATATGACCTCCTCGTAGAGGATTTCCTGCAGTTCATCATGATGAACTGAGCCCTCTCGGAGACCCGGGAGGCCCCAGACGCCAAGCAGTCAGCCGTAGATGAGGAACATCGTGGTGCAGGACCTGACCCTGATGGGAGAGCAGGAGATTTGGGACCTGAGGAAGCTGATGAAACGTCCCATTGGATAGGCGCAGGACCAAGGGAAACCAGTGTTGCCTCGGCCACCACGGCGTCACAAGGATCCCCTGTGGACGCTCCCTCAACAGTTTCTGCACCACCTTGGTGAGCAGTGGGATGGGTGGAAAGAGGTACACTGTGTGGAAAGTCCAGGGTACCAGGAGACCGTCCCCAAGTGCCAAGGGGTCCGCTCCCCCCCTGCAGCAAAACATCTCGCACTTTGCGTTGTGACGTGTGGCGAAGACGTCCAGCACTGGGGTCCCCCACTTGTAGAAGACCAGACTCAGGAACTCCCAGTTCAGCTCCCACTCGTGGAACAGGGCTCTCCCACGACTGAGGAAGTCCGCCTGCACATTCCACTCCCCTGGGAGATGGGCTGCTTGAATGAAGACTCCCAGCGACCTGCACAACTCCCAAATCCTCATGGCTAGGTGGCAAAGTCTGCGTGACACCGTGCCGCCTTGCCTGTTGATATACGCCATAGCGGTGGTGTTGTCGGTCATCACCGCCACTGACTTGTCCTCCAAGAGAGGCTGAAAAGAATGAATGGCGTGGAAGATGGCCAGCAACTCCAAAAAGTTTATGTGTTGCTGAGCAAGTTGACCGGGCCATCGGTCTCCCACGCACAAGCCCCCCATGTGGGCTCCCCAGCCCCACAGGGGTGCGTCCGTCGTGATCATGAGGGCGGGTGCTGGTCTGTGGAAAGGCGCCCCCTCCATCAAAAGCTGTTTCTGTCCCCACCAGTCCAGAGACGCCAAGATGTCTGGCGGCACTGTCAGCAGGCGAGAAGGTGGTTCGAGATTGCACTTGAAGCTCCGTAAGAACCAGAGCTGCAGAGTCCTCATACGGAGTCTCGCAAAGGGAATCACCGCAGTCGTAGCTGCCATAAGTCCCAGAAGGCGCTGCACCTTCCGGGCGGTGACTGTGGGATTCCGCTGGAAAGCCCCGACCATCTGGACAATGGCTTCTGCCCGATTCGGGGGAAGAAATGCCCTGCACTCCCGTGTGTCCAATACTGCCCCGATGAATTGCACCCTCTGGGCAGGTTGGAGATGGGACTTCTTCTGATTGATCTGAAGCCCCAGCTCGTCCACCAAGGCTAGGGTGACGGCTATGTGCTGCAACAACGACTCTCTTGTCTCTGCCACCAGGAGCCAGTCGTCGATGTACGGGAAGAGTGTTATTCCCTGCAGCCGCAGGTGGGCGGCAATCACCACCATAGTCTTGGTGAACACTCTCGGAGCCGTGCATAACCCAAAAGGCAGAGCCCTGTATTGGAAGTGGTCGTCGCCGACTGTGAAGCGGAGGAACTGCCGATGGAAGGGATGGATTGAGATGTGAAAATACGCATCTTTCAGGTCGAGCGTGGCCATCCAATCCCCTCGCCCCAGAAGAGGAAGAATATAAGGCAGAAAGGTCATCCTGAACTTGTTGCATCTTACGAATCCGTTCAGAGCTCGCAAGTCCATGATGGGCCGAAGGCCCCCATCCCTTTTCGGGACCGCAAAGTACCGGGAGTAGAACCCGCGTCGCAGTTGGTTCGTGGGGACCCTTTCGATGGCCTGCTTGACGAGGAGGGAGTGAACCTCCTCCCGAAGGGTCTGCGAAGGAGCGGTAGAGATGAAAGTCGGGGTGGGAGGGGGGTAGCAGAATTCTATTCCATAACCCCACCGGATTATGGACAACACCCAGTGGTCCGAGGTGATATGGGACCATGCAGGGAAGAACCTGGCAAGGCGGATAAGGTCTGAGTCCACAGGGCCACCCAAAGATGGGAGGCAGTCAAAGGCCCTGCTTGTGCTGCTTGGTGCCCTTCTGCCGAGGGGTCTGGGCAGAAGGAGGGGAATATTTGGGCTTAGACTGGAACTGAGGTCTGGTAAACGTCGCCTATTTCGAACGCCACCGTCTTTCCGGTGACTTCGAGTAGGGCTTCTTTTGCCACGTCTTCAGCCACTGACGCTTTGCTGGTGTACGGGGCCCCGAGACTCCCAGATTCCTGGAGGTTTTAATACTTTTGTCCAGCTCCTGCAGGACCGAGTCTGTATTCGAGCTGAAGAGGCCCGTGCCATCGAATGGAAGGTCCTCCACATAGGCCTGCGTATCCTGCTGAAGAGCAGTGGACCGTAGCCAGGAATGTCTGTGTAGAGAGATGGCTGTAGTCAAAGCTTTGGCGCACGTATCGCCCGAATGTTTGCCGGAGTTAAGTTGCTGCTTTGCCAATATCATGCCCTCTTTCTGTAGTTTCCTGAGGGCAGTTCTGCTCTGCTCCGGAAGGGAACCCATGATGGTGGATACTTGGTCCCACAGGGCGTATTGATACCTGCCCATGTAGGCTACATAATTTGCAATCTTGACCCCCAGGGAACCCACGGAGTACACCCTTCTACCCATCGCATCCAGCTTCCTGCCCTCCTTGTCCGGGGGTGTGGAATGGGTCTTTTTCGCCTTGGAGGACGATGACACCACTACTGAGTTCAGCTTGGGATGGACATAAAGAAACTCAGCCGATGGTTCTTGGATCCTATACATATGGTCCAGCCTGCGGGAGGACACAGGCATGGACGCTGGCTTGTCCCAAGAGGACTTGGCAGTCTGTAACGTAACGTTAGTGAGTGGCAGAGCTACGGCAGTCAAGGTGTCCTGTTGGACAATGTCAAAGACTGTGTCTGTGACTACCGGCTGTGGTTGCACCATCGGAAGGGAAAGCGTTTGTGCCATCCTCTTTATAAGATCACCGTAAGACTTAAGATCTTCCGACGGCGAAATGGGCTGCTCCTCCGAAGTCTTCAGTGGAGGAGACGGCTCCCCATGTGAAGAGGTCTCTCTTTCAGGCAACGAACCCTCCAAGGACCTAGGAGACTCTCCTGGGGAGTCGGACAGCTCAGACTGCTGAAGCGGCTTAGGAGACACCGGGTCGGCCGGGGTGGACTTGACCTTCACCGACGGGGTGCTCTGATCAGACTCCCTCCGACACACCTCCGGGGGCTTCGACACCGACGGAGCCTGCTTCAGGGTTCGAAAAGACGTACAGGACTGATACGAGGTCTCCGATGCCTGGTCCCAGTCCATCTGCCTCGGAGGAAGCCAAGGGAAAGGTGGCTGCATGGGGTAGGCCCCGTACAAGTACTGCCACTGCCGTTGGTCCCATGGGATCAGGGCTGCAGCTCCGCATGGCGAGCGGTCCCCTTCTCTGTAGCGAGGAGAGCGGCTGCTTGAAGAACGATCTCGACGCCGATCTCGTCCTCGAGCCGATGGGCTACTCGCATGCGGGGTGAGCCGACCGAGTGGGCTTCGATCGGCACCGACACGTTGGGCCAGTTCGATCTCTGAGTCCGAGATAACTAGCTGGGTCGACCTCGATTCCAACGGGGTGCTCTGTGGCAGACCGGGGAAGCGAAGAGCTTGAGTGGCGGAACGACCGGAGCCGTCGGATCCGATGGAGACGCCGGGGCTGACTGCAGTACCGATTTGCCGTGTCTCTGCTTCTTGGACTTCTTCCACTTGTCCGCAGGCGCCCCTTTGTCCTCCTTATGCCGCTTCACTGGCACTGAGGACTCCGAAGTCAAAGCCGAGCCCGATCGTTTCCGAGGGCGATCGGAAAGGGGTTCGTCGGTATCGACCGGTTTCGATGCTGACTGGTCCGACTGACCAGCTGGCTGTTCAGCCTGTTCCAAAAACAGCCGACGCGGGGACAGTGCCTGCTCCATCAGCGCTGCCGCAAGTCGAGCCGCCCTGTTCTTCCTGGTTTGCCACGAAAACTTGGCACAGTGGGCACAGGAAACAGGCCAATGCTGCTCCCCCAGGCACAGCAAACACAACGCGTGCCCGTCTGGTGGGGCAATTTTACTCCCGCACGAGGAGCAGCAGCGAAAAAAACCCCACCGTCTTTCCATACGAGGAAAGATAGCAGCGGGAAAACGAAAGGAGGGAGAGGGGGCCCCGAAGGGCGGGAAAATATACCCCGCTCTCCTGCAGCTAACAACTATCTATCTAACAGCTAAACTAACAACTATACTATAACTATACTATACTACAACTATCTAAACTAACAATAATACAAGAATAGCAAAAAGACAAAGTTCACCGACCATAGCAGAAAAGATCGACTGATCAGCGCGGCGGTTAGAAGAGAACTGGCGGGATGTCCGCTCCCGTCCCAGTGAGCATGCGCAGTGGGGCTTCTGGGCATGCGCACTGGGACGTCAGCGCGGAAATCCGCAGCTTTTGAAGATTACCGATCGAGATCGGCGCTGGCGCCTACTCCCATCAGTGTGATGCACAGAGACCACGAAGAAGATCTGGAACTACCAAAATAGTGCCTATGACATCCACTTCTGCTAACCATTCCAGAAGGACACCATGATCAATGTCAAAAGCTGCCAAGAGGTCTAGGAGAACCAGAAAAGCTACATTACCCTTACTTGTTAGCAAAGATCCTTTTTGCTTGTTCCATACCCAATTCAGACTGATCCAGATATTCCACTTCAAAAGAGTTTGGAATTATATGGCCAATGCCTAACTGACCACCTTGTCCACCAAATGGATATTTGCTCACTAGTCAATGATTGTTTAGATCCTGAGAGTTCAAGCATAGCTTAAAGAGGGATCTCATCACTACCTCTTTCAAGAATGTTTTAATAACCCCCTTCCTCAATGAAGCATGCATCGCTCCAGAGATCAAACCAGCTACCTATCAGGCAAGATGAACAAGGGTCAAGCATAGATAATAATAAATTTTAATTTATATCCCGCCCTCCCCGCCAAAGCAGACTCAGGGCGGCTTACAAGACATAGTACATCATACAATGATACAACAATAAAATTCAAAGTGATTAGCAATTAAAATAGTTACATATAAAACAACATTTAAGTTAATAATATAAAACCACAATATAACATAATATGGTGCTACAGTCTTGATGTGCGTATAAACATAGTTTTTATTGTGATGATGCAATGGTTCCACCTTAAAAGGCCAGCTGACAGAGGACGGTTTTGCAAGCCCGTCAGAACTGACTAAGGTCTCGTAGGACCCGTACCTCCTCTGGTAGCTGGTTCCACCATTGGGGTACTGTTATCGAGAAGGCCCGCTCCCTTATCGCTTTTAGTTTGGCCTCCTCTGGCCCAGGGATTTTCAGCAGATTTTGTGAGCTAGATCTCAGTACTCTCTGGGGAACATATGGGGAGAGACGGTCACTAAGGTAGGCAGGTCCTTGGCCATATAGGGCTTTAAAGGTGATAACCAGCACCTTGTAACGAACTCGGTACACAATTGGCAGCCAGCGCAGTTCCCACAGCCTAGGCTGTATATGTTCCCACCTAGGGAGTCCCATTAACAGCTTGGCTGCCGAGTTCTGCACTAGCTGCAGTTTCCGGGTTCGGCACAGGGGCAGCCCCATGTAGAGGGCATTACAGTAGTCTAACCTCGAGGTGACCGTTGCATGGATCACTGTTGCCAGGTCGCCACGCTCCAGGAAGGGAGCCAACTGCCTCGCCCGCCTAAGATGAAAAAAGGCAGATTTAGCAGTGGCTGCTATCTGGGCTTCCATTGTCAGATGTGGGATGACACACTCCAAGCAATCTGAACTGAACAACTATAATTTGTACACATTTGTACAAATGGTCACCAATATTTTACCTGCAAAATACCTAGCAAGCAGCGCTCCTTCTAAGCTGAGTCTGTTGCGGTGGTGGGGGGGGAGGAGGTAAAGGAGATTGTGACCACTTTGAGACTCTTGAGATTCAACGTTTAGGGCGGGATATAAATTCAATATCATCTTCTTTTCCCAATTACTTCGGTCTGTCCCTTTGGTAGGAACCTACTGGTGAGCTCATTTGAAGGCCTCCTGACCAAAAGTCAATAATCTAGGTATCCCATTTTCCTTGTTTCATCAGTCAGGACCCCTGATGCCACCCAGATACCTCCAACTCTTCCTCCAACAGCATCAATGGGACTTCATTCTCAAATTCATCGCTAGAGTGAAACCAGAACACAGCTCTCAGTCCTCACTGTAAACCGTCCTGCTGTGATATTAATAGACCTTTAAAGCTATTTAAAATGGTTTCAGAACTACTTAATGATTAAAATACATCACAGCCTTTAACAGGAAAACTACAGATCCAAATACATGCAAGCTGTTAACTTCAAATGGAGTCTCTTGAAAAAATTCTGAAGCATGTACTCTTGATTTCCAGTCACTTGATAGCTTGTCACACCTCAAGGCTCACACACTGTTACAACCAGAGTAGATAAAAATACACAGAGTAGATAAAAATAAAATCAGATTTGGCTTTTTTTGATTTTTAATTTTTTTAGTAACTACAGAAAAATCATTTCAAAAAGCAATTTTTTAAAATGTAAAACTATCAAACGAGCTGAATTAAAGGCTTGTTGCTTACATAAACACCCAAATAACTACAAGGAAAATATTTGCTTTCTGAAGTCAACCATACTAAATATTAAGAGTTTACTGTTATTATTAGATTAATCCTGGGTGGCAGTGATTTGCAGCACCATCCAAAGAAGAGTTACACAGTTCTAAATCCACTGACTTCAACAGACTTAGAAGGGTGTAAATCTGCTTCGGAGTGCATTTTTAAACTTACAATCTATCCACACTGGCAACTATGAAGACAGAAATTTAGAAAAGGAAAGCTGAAATTTTCTTTTTTTAAAAAATAACCTGCAAAACATAAAAGTTCTACCGGGTCATGCTGCCCACACCTTCAAAATTTTAAACAGTATGGTTGTTTTTATATCCAAATTGTATTCCCTTTGTCATTTCATACATGTCAAAACTTGGGTTCAAATTTGTGCTCTCTTATGAAGCTTGTTCAGTGGCCCTGGGACAGTTGCTCTCTCTCAGCCTACCTTATCTCAAAGGGTGAAGATAAAATGGAGGTGGTATGTGCAACACAACAAAAACAAAAATCACTCTTTGGAGGAAAGGCGGAATGTAAGTGCAATTAACATAACTTACTGTGTAAAACTGAACAGTCAGTCACAAGACGGAAGGAAGGAAGGAAGGAAGGAAGGAAGGAAGGAAGGAAGGAAGGAAGGAAGGAAGGAAGGAAGGAAGGAAGGAAGGAGGGAGGGAGGGAGGGAGGGAGGGAGGGAGGGAGGGAGGGAGGGAGGGAGGGAGGGAGGGAAGGAAGGAAGGAAGGAAGGAAGGAAGGAAGGAAGGAAGGAAGGAAGGAAGGAAGGAAGGAAGGAAGGAAGGAAGGAAGGAAGGAAGGAAGGAAGGAAGGAAGGAAGGAAGGAAGGAAGGAAGGAAGGAAGGAAGGAAGGAAGGAAGGAAGGAAGGAAGGAAGGAAGGAAGGAAGGAAGGTAGGTAGGTAGGTAGGTAGGTAGGTGCTGGCTGGGAAAAGTGATTTAAAGAGAGAAATGAGGGTATGGCTGTAATCGCCCTGGCAAGCTATGATCTTTTTCCATTGGGGAAGAATAGCCCCAGCAGGAATAGGTGCCTTCTGAATGGACACGATAGCTTACATTCACAATAAAACTTTGTTGGTCTTAAAGATGCTACTGGACTCCCAACTCTGTTCTATTGCCTCAGTCCAATACGGCTGCCCACCTGGTTCTGACTGCAGTGTTTTCCTCTATGTACGTGTGTGTTTGCCAAATGAGGTTAATGCTGCATTCATCTGATGAAGCAAGGCTCTAGTTCATGATAGCTTACACCACAATGCCTCTGCTAGTATTAACAAGCTGTGAGGCTGTTACTTTGTTTAAACACCAAAATATAATAATATGTTGCTCTATGATATTGGCTTATCTGAATGTGTTACTATCACTAAGGAATAGATGTGCTGAAATTCAGCTGTGGATTTCTGTAATTTTGTTGTCATTAGACAATCAAACAGTAAAAACTCTGAAAGGCATGTATTAGGAACTCTTTCCGAACACAAGTTCCAGATGCTAACTTGGGTCACATCTGTGACAAACATGCCAGGTACTTTTTCCAGGAGACCAATCTCTGGTTTGACCTGGATACAGTAATTTAATCAAAAGGTGTTTAGAGTGGCTGCCTATCATTTGTTTGGCTCTACTTCAGCCTGCTTCATTCATCAGATGTAGACCACTAGTTTGAAGTGCATGCAATTACATGCAGTTTATATCATGATTTGTTAAAGGCGCTCTAGTAAAAATGGGTGGGTTTGTAGAGGGATCATTAATAGATACAGAGAAAGACTGCTACACAATAAAATTGAAAGAAGGGATTATTAGCCACCTCTGCTCAAGAAAACATCTTTGTTTGTTTTAATTACTGCCTGGCCTTCAAGTCTTCCAGGTTGTTTTTTTTTGGGGGGGGGGGATTATGGGAACATGTGGCTGCAGCAAGACTCCAAGCTTTCCTGTATGACACAGATAAAACTGATTTGTAATGACAAACTGTGGTTTGTTGTGACAGGATTAAGCTGAGGTAGCAGCTTGGAAACTAACCATTTCTTTTTTTTTATTTTGCAGAAGAAAATAAAATCTTAAAAAATATAACAAGCTTCAAAAAAATGCCGTCTTAGTGGCACTGTGGGGGCTGCCAGGGAACCACAATAATACTGCCAACCTTCAAGCCTTGGTTTTTAATAAAAGGCAGTGGGAGGATGGTAGGACTTTTACCAAGGCTATGTTCAAATCCCAGTCTACCCCTTCTCTCCCCCAGCCCATCCTAGAGGGAGGACTCATTGGGTCAGGTCTGGCAGCAACCACCAGGTGACTCACTGCCACGTGACTTGCACAAGACACCTTGACTTGGTGACTCATTACTATTTGACAACAGCCACTGAATAAAACCAGTGCAAAGTAGTAGTAAAAGTATTAGCCTAGGATCTGGGTGACCCAGGTTTGAATGCCCACTCTGCATGAATGGGTGACCCTGGGATAGTCATCACTCACTTTCAGCATAATCTACCTCATGCGGTTGTTGTGAAGATAAAATGGAAGGAAGGTGACATAAGTTACTTTGGGGAGAGAGGCAGGGTATAAATGAATTAAATATATAATAAAGCAGAAGGCTAAGGGAGCAGATGAGGTGGGTGGGGGAAGGAAAGAAGGAAGCAGAGAAAATATGGTTGCCCGTAGGGAGAATGAAAGAGGAAACAAATTGAGGAGGGGGAACAAAGGAAAGTGAAGGACCCCCTGTAAGTCCTTGTGGGTTCCTCTCTTGTGTTCCCATAATGTCAAGCTGATTTTTTTTCATTATGTATAAGCCATGTTATATTTTTCATCCGTCCATTTCAACCTGACTCTCAGTCTGGGCACTAAACTATTCTTGCAAAACTTGGATGAATATAGACATATCTATTCCTTTGGCTGCAGCTATATTTCCCTGCTTCTTTCCCCCAAAATTATATCTTACAACTCCAGGAAAATAAATACAAGTTGTAAAAATAATGAATAGTAGTAATATATTAAATTATCATAAATGTACCAAAACCCGCCTCGTTCACAACATAAAACTCTTTGAACTTTTAAGGAGAATTATGGATCACACCCTTTCCTTCACTACTCACATTATCCTCTTCTAATATTATCCTTCCTCACACACTTCCATTTATTTAAATCAATAAGTGCATATTGATCTAAATTTAAGGGGTTTATCCATCGATTCTCCTTGAGACTCTACAGAGCATATAAATGGTATCCAAGTAAATAACAAATCTGAGATATATGCAAGGCCATTTGGAACTTTAAACTGATGAGTAAATTTTCCCTTAACAACCATGTCCTATTCTTTCAAACAACACGGATGCTTAGTTAGTGTTCTGAGTTTCCCCCCCATCACTTACTGTGCTGTTATTTAGCTCTCTTGTTAAGAAAATATGACGTCTAAGCTTATCATATTTGTGTAGTGAATTCTGGATGTCATTCTCTTCCAGGTGGATAGAAATAGGCAGAAGAATCTGTCTCACTCATATTATTACTGCCACATTGTCACACACCCTGGCCAAGGTTTGCATCTTTGGGAACAATTGTCGATTTCCCCCCTAGATCAGGGGTGGCTAATGGTAGCTCTCCAGATGTTTTTTGCCTACAACTCCCATCAGCCCCAATTTTGGCCATGCTGACTGGGGCTGATGGGAGTTGTAGGCAAAAACATCTGGAGAGCTACTGTTGGCCACCCCTGCACTAGATTATTTTGGTTCTGGCATAGTATTCTGAGATTTAAAAAGAAACCACACTTTTTATTTTAAAATTACTAATTCCTGCCATAGCTCCAAAAAGGCCAGTGAGGTTTTAGTAATATTTTCAGTCAATTAATTGACACATTAGTTAAAAGTCAGTTGATAAACCAACTAAAAAATTAACCCAGTGCAATTCTAAGCATGTTTACTTAAAAGTAGTCCATTCAAGCGAAATGGAACCTGACTTTTAGTAACTACACATAAGATTGTAACCTTGAGTTGGCTAATGAGGGTATTCACATTTTGCCTTCATCATTTCAAAACAGATGTTACCTAACAGGAAAACAATCCATTTGTGTTTGCAACATCAACATTTCTGTAAAAACCCTAAACTTTCAATTTCCTGGTTTCCTTCATTGAACGGTAACTTCCACACTGCATCAACATAGATTTTCCAATTTAATTTCCTTTTATCTTTTATTTCCAAAGCTGACCTCAATTAGTAACCTTACTTTTACTGTGTAATTTTTAAAACATGCTGCCTTTGTTCTCCTTGACCAGCAGTGTTTAATAGCAGCATCTTTATCCATAATCTTCAAACAGCACTTTTGTCAAGAAACCGTGTCTTAGATATTGAACATTTAGAAGTAAAAGGATTTAATGCAGAGTACAGTTCATAAATGGAAAATGGAGACATATTTTAAAAGTCATTACAGTACCAAACCAGAACTTTCCAGAAAGATAATGGTAAAAAAGCTTTAAACAAAGTTGTTGGGGTTTTTTTTTAAAAAAAAGAATAACTAGAACATAGAAAAAGCATACAAAACCTTACCCAAACACCCCACTCTAAGTAAAGATCAGTACCTGGCAGCAATACAGACAGCTATTGATTTAAACAATTACAAGCCTAGAAAGTTCTTTCGTATTGTTTTTTTATCTTGCTGGAAAGCAACACAATGTTTGCATGATATCCAAAAGAAGTCCTGAATGAAAATGAAGCCATAAAAATACTACTGAGATTCACCTGATGGTTTCTTCCTGATAGAGCGAGCTGACAACTGGGCCTCCAAAGCTGGCTTTTCCTTCTTTCCCTTTCTTTTCTACAACCTGGGGAGGAAGCACAGGCATAAAAATAGGTTTTCCACATTTGGTTTCCACTACCACACAGTTGTTGCATGAGAGAAATCCTCTAGGATCATTGTCTATCATTATCACCACATTCAATTAAGACAGAACCATCATTTCATTAATGGGCTAGAAACAGAAGCATTCAATGAAGTTCCTCAAGAAGACTAAATTAGATAATGAATATTTTCTCCATATACAGTGAGTAATTAGGAAAAATTCCTTCAGTCATTCAACCTCATATTCTGGGGGATTCAGGAATTTGCAATGTGTGATGCTTTTTCTTAGCGGTAATAAGGTATTGCATTGTTTTTGGAATTTCTCTTATGCGCTAAGATGGCTGCCTACACTTGTCTGTTCTGGAAAATACTGTATGATTGTGAAATGGGACTTTGTTTATGGCAGGGGATAGGCTGCTTGTCATCCAACCACTGGGTCATATTACCTATGTTAACTTCTATTGACTCTTTTCCTCTAGTTCATCAGTGAAAATTGATCTCCAGCTTAGTTTATATAAAGACTACCACATTTTTCTAATACCCTCTGCCTTACAAAGGACCAGTGTATTCCAATTACTCCTGGGAAGATAGCTGATTAACTGCTTGGCTTTTATATTCTCAAAGGGAAAAGGGCTATTTGTTTGCTTGCTGTCCCTGTAGCCTTTCATGCCTCATGAAACCCAGCACTAACCCAATTTTGCACCCAGCACTATAAATATATCTAACTCTCCATGTGGCCCAACCTGTGGAAACTTAAAGCCGGAGACTGGAGTAACAAAACAGGAAAACAAATCTTTCTAAAAGCCTGAAAAAGACAGGTTTACGGAACACTCCGAAATTTAAAAAAAATTGGCAGCAGTGCTGTTGTAGCCTTTCCGAGAGGACTCATTGGGAGCAGGCTTGGCAGTGGCCACTAAAGAACTGGATGCAACACGACTCACTGAGGACCAGCTGCTTGCTACTATTCAACAATTACCACCCCACAAAGGCCAGCATAAGTAGTGGTCAGGCATTTAGACAAGGATCTAAGAGACCCAGATTCAAATCCCTATTCTGCCATGAAAGATGACGGGGTAACCTTAGGCTAGTTACACATTCTTAGCTTAACTTACTTCACTGGACCGTTGTAAGAATAAAATGGAGGAGAGAATGATATACTCTACTTTGGGGGCCCCATGGTAGATAACAGCAGCCTATAAATTAAGTATATCAGTACTAAATACAGTTGAAGATGGATGGCAGATAAAAGCTTGAGTGGGTGGGAAGGGGAGAAAGATGCAAGAAAAGGATATGGGAGTTGCCAGGAGGAGAGAAAGAGAAAATAGTGAACAGAAGAGGATATAGGGAGGAAATGAGGTGCTCCCAAATACATTTGAGTTCCCTGCCACACAACTGGGCTTGGCCTAGAAGCTGGCAGCACATACCAGGGACATGGTTTCCCAGGTAGAGAGGGTGCCAGGGAAATAGAAAGAAATGTAGGCTGGCCAGTGGGGGAGGGGGAGGGGAAGCTACAAAGGAAGCCAACTGGCTTTAAAGTGAAAAATTGTGCTTAACCTCCCCACGCTGGGAACAAGAACTGATAAATGAAATTGATCTGTGAAGAAGAGGCGAAAAAACAATTGGGACGGAACTGCAAATAATTAAGCTGGAAAAAGGAAAGATGAGATGAACTTTTAAAAGGTAAACTAGATCCAAGAATCCACAGGAACTGCAAATGCATACATTTTTAAAAATAACCACAAAACAGGTATAAGGAAAGACCGAATACAAACAGAAAACACTGGAATGCAATAAACTGATATATCGTCTGTAAAAGCTGAATGAACAAATTGGGCTAAACAGTTAACTGAACTGCTAACTGAACTAACTGTAGTTTGCAAAGTATTTTAGAATGCCTATTAATATACTATAAACTCCATAATGCTTTGGTACATCTTTTCTTCCTCTGCCCCATTTGGTGTGTTCTTGTTTTGCACTAAACATCCAGCTCGGTAAAGTGTTCTGAAGGGCCTAGAAGATTGCTCGCTATTTTCTTGATGTGTTGAATGGTCCTATTAAAAACCAACTTCCTGAAATGGGAAGGAAACATCATAATTGTTTTATAATAGATGCCCAGTATGATATCGTGGGCAAATGCAAGCAGTGTGGTAGAATAGCTACAATGTCAAACTGGAATCTGGGAGATTCAGGTTCAAAACTGCCATAAAGCTCATAGGATAATGTTATACCCTTATGCCTCATACCCTCAGACTAACCTACCTCACAGAATTGTTCTGTGGATAAAATGGAGAACAATGAGATATGCTGTTCTTAGCTCCTGCTCCTTGGATGGTGAAATGAAAATAGACAGACAGATACTCAAGAGAATCAAGCAGCTGTATTCATTAAGCTATTATTCAGCAATTCTGCACAGCAGCAACAACTGGAAACAAAAAGCCACATATCAATTTTATCAAGACCAATCAAAACAACACAAGGGCATGTGTGAAAAGTTTTGAGTTCTCTAGAATTCATCATCAGCCCAAATGCTTATTTTTTTAAAGGCAGCTGGGTAGGGGAATGTGATTGTTGGCACTGTAAAATCCTCACAGCAAATTTAATACATACTTCTTAGATGTCCATTAATGATACTCTACTAAAGACTAGAGATACCACTGCATATGAAGTGTTGTGGGTAGGGATGGACACAAATGGAATTTTTGTGGTTTGTTTTGGTGTGTGAACCAACCAATCAGTAGCAGCTTTTGACCCCTGCTTTCTATTTCTCACCAAAAGTGGTAGGAAACAGAAAGCAGGGAGATTAAATGGCTCAGAGCCATTTAAGCGTCTGCTTTCTGTTCCTTGCCAAAAGGCAATAGAAAGCAGGGGTTACATGACTCCAAGCCATCTAACCCCTGCTTTCTTAACATAAGAACATAAGAGAAGCCATGATGGATCAGACCAATGGCCCATCCAGTCCAACACTCTGTGTCACCCCCAGTGGCCAAAAAAAACCAGATGCCATCAGGAGGTTTCATCAGTGGGGCCAAGACACTAGAAGCCCTCCCACTGTTGCCCCCCCCCCCCCCCCAAGCACCAAAAATACAGATAATTACTTGTCCCAGATAGAGAATTGCATCTATACCTTGTGGCTGATAGTCACTGGTTGGCCTCATGTTTATCCAATCCCCTCTTGAAGCCCTCTATGCTTGTAGCTCCCACCACCTCCTGTGGCAGTGAGGTGAAGTACTTTGGCAGTCTCTGGGTGAAGAAGTACTTCCTTTTATCTGTTCCAACCCAACTGCTCAGCAATTTCATGGAGTGCCCACGAGTTCTGCTCCCAGCCACTTTAACATGGAGCAGAAAGCAGGAGTATCCCTGTGAAAAGTGGTGGGCAGTAGAGATCAGGGGTTTAAATGTCTCCAAGCTCCTGCTTTCTGTTCTTCGTGAACTGCTTAAAACTGCTTTAAAATTCATGGAAGTTCATGGCAGCAATTCAGTTTGCAAAGCACAAATCAGCCAATATTCATCATGAATGTATATTCGTGAGCCAGTTTGTGCCCATCCCTAGTTGTAGAGCCAAAGAGTGATTTTAGACTAATTGATTAATCAATTAGTCTAAAACTGTATTTTCTTTCTAGAGCATGGGAATATAAACTTTCATGATTCTATAAGACCATATGCATTGCTTTCTTTGATTTGGAGTTAATTTTTTAAAACTTAGAAATGGAATATTGGAGAGCCACTACAAAAAAGCAACTAGTAAAGAAATGAATTCATCTGTCACCGCTGAATGGATTAAAGCTGAGTTTACGTATAAGCAAGAAATGATAAGAATTTCATGCATTTATTTTTATGTTATGCAAAACATTCTGATGCAAATTAAACTTTGTATGTCCACTGACAACTGCTAGGATGCATACAATAAAATATTTGCTGAAAATACAAGTGCCACAGTGAAATTTCTAGGTGTTATGGCAACCTGGTACACCAGGGATTTGTTGAACCCCACCACCTGAGACATATCCAGTTACATCTAGCATTATCGTTTCCTTCTAAATTTTAACAAGCAACAAATCCCACAGAAAATTAATTACTACTCCCAGATGTAGCAACTGGGGCTTGCCCTTGTTTAAAAAAAAACCCTGATCTTGCCACTGTGGTGCATGTCCTAATAACGTCGAGATTAGGCTACTGCAATGAGCTCTACAGATGGGGCTGCCCTTGAATAATGTCTGGAAACTACAACTAATACAGAATGCTGTGGCAAGAATAGTTGGGTGTGCGGGTCTATCAGGCCCATATCATTCCAGTCTTGTTCTATCTACACCAGCCTCCACTCTACTCAGAATTCTACTAAACTCTGATCATCAATGGGACTTACTCCCAGGAAAGCGTTCTTCAAATTGAACAGTTAGAGCCCCTTTCCTTGAAAAGAAAGTTAATCCCTTACTTGCCTCTCAACACATGCTGAAAATCTCCCCCCTGGTAATAATTACTAAACTTACAACATGCTCTATAGCAGGGGTGGCCAAACTGCAGCTCGGGAGCCACATTTAGTGGCTCTCAAAGCCCCCACCGCCCTGTCAGTTACTTTGGAGAAGGCATTTCTCTCTTTAACTAACAGCTCCAAGCCAAGTCAACATTTAAAGGTGCTTTCTTTTTACCTCTCCTCATTCCCCATCTACTTTCCTTTCTTCCTTCCAACATCTGACATTCATGTCTTGTGGCTCTCAAACATCTGACATTTATTCTATGCGGCTTTTATATTAAGGAAATTTGGCCACCCCTGCTCTATAGGGTCCTGGGAGCCCGTAACCCTATTCATTATGTAGCGATGTTACTGTCAGGACAATTCTTGCTTCTCCACCTTCTTGAAAAGAGATGCATTCATGGCTAGACTATAATTGTCAACTCTCATGCAGACGCCACAGATTTGAGAAATTCCCCTCCACTCCTGCACCCTTTGGAAGCAATTATGCTGATAAAATTGATCAGAAAACTGGGCAGCAGAAACAGAGGTTCACTCAAAACAAGAACAGCCAAGGGTTTCCATTTCTGGCTCAATGCAGTGTATTTTTCAATAAAAGAATAGCTGGATTCAGAGTACAATCAGATCCTGACTAGCTGTCACTGGCAATGGTGCTCCGGAGGACTACAAGTCTGAAAGCTGTATTCCAAATGGAATGGAAATACAGGGAGTCATATTTGCTAACATCATTAATTCACTTTTGCCTCTACCCCTCCTTATTCTTTTATACACGATGTCAAGATATATACTTTTAAATTGTTGTCAAGCATAAAAGAGGTGCCACATGTCCCACATCAGAGGTTAACATATAATGACAGACACATTAAATACCCTGTCCAATGCCTCCATGACGATTTTTAGCTCCATCTTACCTTTAAAAAGAGACAGCAACTCAAACACAGTTATGCGCTCTAACAATATTAAAATTGAATTGTGATTGAAAAATGAAATATCTGAAAAGGATGGCTCTATCATACAAAGCATTGCATAAAGGAAGGAAAGATTCATTATAACAGCACTGAAATAGCTTCCCTCGCAAGGTTCTCTGATCTTTCAGCTTGAAGTCTGCTTTCTGATGCTTTAGCACAACTGTTTCTCAACGCATGTTCTGGGCAGGGCTTTTTTTTTTTTTTTTTAGCAGGAACGCACAGTTCCAGCTGGCTTTGCATCAGGGGGTGTGGCCTAATATGCAAATGAGTTCCTGCTGGGCTTTTTATACGAAAAAGCCCTGTGAGAAAATGGTGATGTCAGAGGGTGTGCTCTAATATGCAAATGAGTTCCTGTTGGTTCTGGGGAACCCAAGTATTCCTCATTTGGAAAATCAAATATGAAAAACCACTGCTTTAATGTAAACAGAGATGCAGCACGTTAACATGCAGCACCCCAAACAAGGAAGAACCCCTATTAAAGCAGGCCATGACACATTTTCTTAGGCTGCAGGAGTCACCCCAACATTTAGGAGCCAAAGTCATTTCTCAGTCTTTAGAGTTTTGTATATTAATTACTGTATTTTCTAATTCTAATCTCTTCACAGTTTCTTGTTCCTTTATTAAAGCTATGACAAAAAAAGTGTCAAATAAAAATAAATCTAGAGATAGTGCTGTCATTGCTATAACAAAAATCTACCCCCTAACCCCAGCTTAATTTCTCCCCTATTTCTGATAATTCATTTAGTACTTTAAAAGCTAAAGGTAGTCCCCTGTGCAAGCACCACGTCATTACTGACCCATGGGGTGGCGTCACATCAGGATGTTTTCTTGGCAGGATTTTACAGGATGATTTGCCATTGCCTTCCCCAGTCATCTATGCTTTACCCCCAGCAAGCTGGGTACTCATTTTACCGACCTCGGAAGGATGGAAGGCTGAGTCAAACTTGAGCCAGCTACCTGAACCCAGCTTCCGCTGGGATCGAACTCAGATCGTTAGCAGAGCTTGAACTGTAGTACTGCAGCTTAACACTCTGCGCCAAAGCTCCTTTTAATTGAATACTGGCACGAGAACAGAAAGCAACTGGTTATGGAATGAATTCATCCACCACCACTGAATGGTTATGGAATGAATTCATCCACCACCACTGAATATGTGTACAGTCAACATATATAAGCAATGACAAGATGTTTGCACACATCTATTTTTATGCCATACAACAAAACACATTCCTGATATGAAATAATACACTTTGTATTTCTCATTGAGAGACATTACAGTAAAATTCTGCTAAAAAGTCATCAGGCATCACAGCGAAATTTCTAGGTACCATGGCAACCTGGTGCCTGGGATCTGGCAAACCCAGCCTTAAAGGCTAACCGATTTATTGTGACATGAGCTTTCAGGAGCTAGAGCCCATTTCATTAGATTCATAAAATGTTACACTGATTTGGTAGAGATACACCCAAAGCTATAAAAGGTATTAAGGTGGGTGGGTGTGCATGCACGTGGATTATCGCAAAGGAGGAGGAGGAAAGGAGGAGGAGAATTTATACCCCACCCTTAACTCGGAGCAGCTTACAATCTCCTTCCCTTCCTCCACCTACAACAAACACCCCGTGAAGTAGGTGGGACTGAAAGAGCTCTCAGAGAACAGCTCTTGAGAGAACAGTTCTGCAAGAACAGTGGCTGACCAAGGTCATCCAGCAGCTGCATGTGGAGGAATGGGGGATCAAACCCGGTTCTCCCAGATAAGAGTCCACACACTAAAACACTACACCAAACTGAGAGAGAAGAAGAAGAAGATATTTGGATTTATATCCCGCCCTCCACTCCGAAGAGTCTCAGAGCGGCTCACAATCTCCTTTACCTTCTTCCCCCACAACAGACACCCTGTGAGGTGGGTGGGGCTGAGAGGGCTCTCACAGCAGCTGCCCTTTCAAGGACAACCTCTGTCAGAGCTATGGCTGACCCAAGGCCATGCTGGCAGGTGTAAGTGGAGGAGTGGGGAATCAAACCCGGTTCTCCCAGATAAGAGTCCGCACACTTAACCACTACACCAAACTGGCTCTCCGAGAGAAGACTCATAGTGCCTCCGGACAGGCTACATTACATGACAGTGTGGGATACTGACAAAAACAAGATTGAGTTGAAAGAGTAAACACTCAACTCATAGTGCGTGTGATAACTCATTAATATTGCTGAAAAAAAATAGGATGAACCTGAATAGCATATATAAAACTATAAAGATTAAAACTGCTTCTTTCTGATTGTCTACCAGTGGCTATCTTGATAGAGCTAGAATTAAAAATAAATAAAAATTTAAAGTTTTATCAGAACAGGAGCAAAGATCATAATCCAAGGACACACATGTACATGCAAACTTCATTTTGAAGATAAAAGCAGTTATATGTAGCATTTAGCAGACCAGTTCTAAGAGGCACTGCATAAAACTGAGTAAAAGACCTCATCTGTTCAGGTGTTACATGCAAAACAAGATAAAATAAAATAAATGAAAAGATATCTGCCCCTTTGAGTACATTTTTGTCAGCTTTCTCAGGTGCCCAAAAGAAACTTGAGAAGAGCTGTAAGGTCCTGTGAGAACAAAAACACAAAATTAACTTTAGAAGAGAATTTAATCAGGAAGGGAAAGTAATCTAGATTCCTAGTAAAGCGTGATCTGAGGAAGAAGCAAAACATTTTTTTTTTATTGCTGACTGAAAGTTCTGTAGGTGTTCTGTAACCAGGGCCAGATTTACGTATTTTTTGAGAAGGGGCAAAATCAAAAAATGGTGCACCCACTCAAAAATTGGGGGGAGCCAAATGGCTGCCTTTGCTGCCTCCCTGCCTTGCAGAGAGACAGCAAAGGCAGGCGATCTGACTCCCCCTCCCATTTAAAGAACTCGCCAGCCAGCGAGGTCTTTAAATGGGGGCAGAGCCATGGGGCTGCTTTTGTTACCTCTCCGCAAAGAAGAGGCAGCAAAAGCTGCCAATCTTTCTCCCCCCTCCTGCCTGCTCTGGGAGGGTGCCCAATTCGGCACCCCCCTGGCAGCGCCCAGGACAAATGCCCCCTCTGCCCCCCCCCCCCCCCGATCTGGCCCTGTCTATAACACACAAGAAGCTGATATCCATGTAGCAGAAAAGGGTGATTAAAAACAGTATGTGGATGGTTACAAATGCTGCCATTAAAGCACTTCCATGCAACAAATGTACATAAGAGAAGCCATGCTGAATCAGGCCAATGGCCCATCCAGTCCAACATCTGTGCCACACAGTGGCCAAAAAACCCAGGTGCCATCAGTGGGACCAGGCCACTAGAAGCCCTCCCACTGTGCCCCCCCCCCACAAGCACCAAGAATACAGAGCATCACTTGTCCCAGACAGAGAGTTGCATCTATACTGTGTGGCTAATAGGCACTGATGGATCTCTGCTCCATATGTTTATCCAATCCCCTCAATGTGAAATGCCACAAATGTCTACACTACAATTCTCATTCCCAAAAATAACTGTTTCATCTAAAATTGAATAAAACTTGTATTCAGCCTGAAGACACTGTTTGAGCATCTATGATTCCACAGGATTACAGAACGGTCAGGGTGCTTCAAGCTGATTCCACAGACTGACAGAGCAAATATTTTTATTTATAAAATGCACTCAAAAGCTACTGCACAATGGTAATATCTGAAAACGGTCAATGTGTATAGAACTCTGCCATGGAATGAGTCACAAAACTGAAAAAAAGACCTGGGTCCATTGTCCAAAAGCTAGGTATCTAGGGTTATGATAGAAGACAAGGAAGCTCCTTCCCACAAGCAGGTAGGGATTCCTTAGATTAATCCAGATGTTAATCAGAAACAGAAAGATACCTTGCCACACATTTACAGAAAGAAACACAAAATATATACAGGCAACTTTTGGATTCTCGTCAGTTCCCTTTCTACTCTGATGACACACCCTGGCTCTCTCCAGGAAACAAACTTGGTCAGACACTAATTGCATTTGACAGCAACAATTACACGCCAGGGTGGAGATTTGAAACTGGTTAATTGTGTGCACCGTAATTGCTGTCACCTCTCCTTTACAAACTAAAAAGCCCACGCCAGGGCAGTCAAAGCGAGAGAACGCATACTTCACCCTTTGAAATCAGGTGGCCTGAGATTGCAGCCTAGCAAAAGAAGGGGGTGCACAGCTGTCTTTATTAGGAAGCAATGGAAACAATACAAGGGTGTGTCTTTGACGGGGTACCTAATGAGGCATGTAATGAGAGCAAAGCAAGCACTATTCTAAAGATCCTTCCCACCTGTAGGTAACAGTGCTGGGCGCGTCAGTCACCTACATTCAGTAAGTTCACTGCAGCAGTTTCCTGTTTTTTCAAATGTGCATACATCTTAGAATTCTGGAGACTCTTCCTAGAATAGGAAATCAGTTTATATCCAAACAAGATAAAAATGAATATGTTCAGGCGGTATCTACCTGATGAGACTGTGTTCTGTGAATCCACCTCTTGCGGCGGGCTATTGTACCTCTGTCACAAAGACGATTAGTGACTGTCAGAAACATCCTGCTTTAATATTCTGTTCTCAGCAATCCTTCTTGGCTTCCAATGAACAGCCACAGCAACTGTAAGGGCAAGAATCAGTACCTGGAATGTTCTCAAAGGACCGCTCATGCAATTTTAGCAAACCGTCCTTTCCACTATTTAAGCAACATAATGTACTCCTGCTTTTGTTCACTGCAATGGCTCACGTTAAGATTCTGCCAACACTACCTACTTACCCAAAATTTAACAACACATTTTAGTGTTGTACAAAACAACCCCTTCCTCTTTCCCATGCAACTCCACAGCTTAAGAGTGAGTACAGACCATGGGATAAGAGAATGGATTCTCTTACGGGTTAAAATTGGTTAAATGAGTAGGAATAAATGGACAGCTCTCACAATGGAGAGAAATAAGCAGTGGGATCCTACAAGGATCAATACTGGGGCCAGTACTATTTAATTTATTCATAAATGATCTTGCACTGGGGTGAGTAATATAGCAGTCAAGTTTGCAGATGACGTAAAATTATTCAGGATGGTGAAAACCAAGGCTGACTATGAAAATTTCCAAGAGGATCTGCACAAACTGGGTGAGCAGGCAACAATGTGGCAAATTTAGTTCAATACTGGTAAGTGTAAGGCGATCCACATTGGGACAAAAAAACACCCCAACTTCAGGTATAGGCTGATGGGGTCTGACCTTGCCGAGACTGAGAGGAGAAAAGATCCTGGGGTTGTAGTGGATAGCTCAATGGCAAGGTCAACCCAGTGTACTGCAGCTGTGAAAAAGGCAAATTCTATGTTAGGGATTATCAGGAAAAGGACTGAAAACAAAACAGCCAATAACATAATGCCCCTGTATAGATCAATGGTGTGTCCTCACTTGGAATACTGTATACAGTAGTTCTGGTCACTGTATCTCAAAAGAGACACTGCAGAGCTGGAAAAAGTACAGAGGAGGGCAACCAAGATTATTAGGGGTTTGAAGTACCTTCACTATAGGATGAAGAGTCAGGGACTTCTCAGTTTAGAAAAGAGATGACTAAGGGAGGTTACATGATAGAGGTTAATAAAATTATACATGGGGTGGAGAGAGTTGACAAAGCTAAATTTTCCTCTCTCCCAAAATACTAAAACTCAGGGGCACCCAATAAAGCTGATGGGCAGTAGATTCAGGATGGACGAAAGGAAATACTCTCTTACACAGAGAGTGATTAAAATGTGGAATCTGCTGCCAGGGGATATAGTGATTAGATTAGAGAGATTATAGGGATTAGAGAGATTCATGGAAGACAGGTTTATCACCAGCTACTAGCCATGGCGACTTGAGGGGAACCTCCACATTCAGAGGCACTAATCCTCAGGACCCCCAGAGCCAGGAGGCAAGATCACAGGAAGGCCTCGGCCTCTATGCCCTGTTGGCAGCCCTCTAGATGAACTGGTTGGCCCCCGTGTGAGACAGGATCACTGGTCTCACCCAGCAGGGCTCTTCTTATGTTTGCTAAGGTACACATGCACTTTAAGCCCTAGCAAAGTACCCTCAGGGAAACAGCATACAGTATTAATTCTCTGAAGATCTACATAAAGAGGGTATGTGGGTTAACGTAACTGAAAGATGAGCATCTTATACCATACCATAACATAGCATAACATGACATAACATAACCCGTAATATGTTCTCAACTAAACTAGCCAAAGGACGATACAATGCTTTACCTAAAAATGAGCCAAGAATGATAGCCAGTTTGGTGTAGCGGTTAAGCGCGTGGACTCTTATCTGGAACAACCCGGTTTGATTCCCCACTCCTCCGCTTGCAGTTGCTGGAATAGCCTTGGGTTAGTCATAGCTATCACAGGAGTTTTCCTTGAAAGGGCAGCTGCTGTGAGAGCGTCCTTAGCCCCACCCACCTCACAGGGTGTCCGTTGTGGGGGGAGAAGATATAGGAGATTGTAAGCCGCTCTGAGTCTCTGATTCAGAGAGAAGGGCGGGGTATAAATTAGTAGTCTTCTTCAGTTCTTTGAAGATAAATTTAGGACCATCACACCATACCACAATTCTGTTGCAAAGATTTAGGGTCATTTGCTCAGAACACCCTTGCTTTCTATCCATATGATATTCCGTTCAGTTCATTATTACAGTCAATGTAGTTCGCAATTACTAATTACACTTTAGTTTCATTTGTGGGATTAACCATGTAGTATCCTTGAGAAAAAGGGCAGAACATTATTGAATAACCTCAGGGTAAAAACAACTTCACTGTACTTCCTAGAATAATACCAACATGCATACTATACAACAACTTGGACCATTGTGGTTTACAGTGCAAATTTCTGGCAGTGCAGACTTCTTTGCAACTGATTCAATGTATTATTACATCTGCCTGTGATATTAGCTGAGTTTTAAATTGTGCAGTTGACACCTCAAAAGCATGCCAGCAACAAAAATGGGAAGTTATTTAAATGGCCTGGTTGCTACGTTTCCCACACACTCCCCCCATGTTTGAAGTTTAACAACCACATTAATGCCTCTACATGAAAACAAGCTGTTCTTCCCTCTCAGACTGCCATCTAAAACTAAGTCATTTATTGAAGATGAATCCTTCTCCTGTTCTGAGGAGCTTGAAGTAGCACATGGCACATTATTCCCACAAAACCCCTGAATGGTTTGGTTAGGGAATGGATAATAGGGTAAAAGGTAAAGGTAGTCCCCTGCGCAAGCACCAGTCGTTTTTGACTCTGGGGTGATGTTGCTTTCACAACGTTTTCACGGCAGACTTTTTACGGGGTGGTTTGCCATTGCCTTCCCCAGTCATCTACACTTTCTCCCCAGCAAGCTGGGTACTCATTTTACCGACCTCGGAAGGATGGAAGCTGAGTCAACCTGGAGCCGGCTACCTGAACCAGCTTCTGCTGGAATCTAACTCAGGTCATGAGCAGAGCGTTGACTGCAGTACTGCAGCTTTAGCACTCTGTGCCACGGGGCTGGTATTCAATTGCTCAGGTCTCAAGTTCAGTACTGCCCATGATGGAACACTGGTTCTTTTGGAAGGTCTCTCACTAAGCCCTCAGTTTTCAGCAATAAATATGAAGTGTTCATTGAGTATGAAGATTCTTTGCCGCAGTTGCCACCCGCAAAATCTTGGCACATGAAACGTAAATGCCAATTTTTTTTTATGTTTTTGTGGTTTTAATGTTAGCTACCTTGAACACACAGTCTTTACTTCAAGAAGCAGCAGCAAACAGTAAATACAGTGAGGGGGCCATCTTCCACTCAGTACAAGCATGCACAGCAATTTAAAACTTTTTGCGTACAATACCGGCGGGCTGGCTTACATTCAGGGTCATCTACATTAAGCTAGTTCATATGCTCACTGCCTGAGAAGTCATCTTAAAAAAACCCAAACCTACATGTTTTTCACTATATCTTTCGATTGCAACCTATGAGTTGTGACTCCTGAGCGGATGCGACCCCTATAGAGCTATCGTTTTCTTTCTGATGCTCTTTGGAAGGCCCTGCTGCCAGTGAGTGTGTGTAGGGAGCAAGGGTGCATATGAACTAACCAAATGAGCAGGACAAGAAAACTCATCAATGGAGAGGTTTCTTTTCAGTAGAGGTCAGGTCAGACAGTAACCCAAACTCTCTGCAACCCTTCCCCCCCTGCAGTTCTCCCAACATGGCACAGCCCGGCCCTGAAACTCTTGTCTGACTGGTCCTCCAACGTTTCACACTTATACACAAACGCAAATACTGTTCTTTGCCTTCTCCTGGCATGGCCTGGCCGAACCACTACCACAGCTGTCAGTCAGTCCCAAGTTTACATGCAAAAGCTCTCCTTTGCCTACTCTCCCTTCGCATGGGCTGGCCTCGGCCATTCTCTACTGTCCCACTTGATCAGGGCACACATTTTTGGCTAACTTATTATCTTATGACTTCAAACACTATGCAAGGTTATGAATGAAGACCAGCAACTGTTCCCCTATATTCTGGCCATATTCATGACAGTAGTCTTTAAAAGCACTTACTTCAAAAAGAGAAAAAATTTCAAAGGAGGGTTTCTTTCTCCCAGTGCTCTGTCAAATTTTCTTGAAATAATCCCCCCCCCCCCACACCGATTTAGAAAGTAGATTTTTAAAAAGACATTAGCCCTGCTGATAGCCTCAATCAAGAATCAAATTGACCATACATGTTTTGGCCCACTGGACTGCCTCAGCTGTCAAACAAATGATATTGCAGAATGGCTGCTGACATTACAATGCAACAATCATTTCTTATAAACTGGCCAATATTACTTTTTTTAAATGATTATTATCTGTGACTGAAGGCAAAGATAATCAAGAGGCCACATTCTTGATAGTCTGCTGCCATGGTTAGGTACATTTTTCTGTAGTAAGGCTTCAACTGTGTACCTTTCTTGCTTGGTCAGAAACATTCAATGCAGCTAGTGGTGGTCATGGGGATGTAATAGTTACATATTCCCTCTTCACCTCTTTATCTTTACAATAAATAACAATTAGTCCAAGGTCACCCATGAGCTTTTTAAAATCCAAATATCCCTATTCCTTGTCTGACACTATCAATTACCATGCTGAGAGCCAGTTTGGTGTAGTGGTTAAGTGTGTGGACTCTTATCTGAGAGAACCAGGTTTGATTCTCCACTCCTCCACTTTCACCTGCTGGAATGGCCTTGGGTTAGCCATAGCTATCGCAGGAGTTGTCCTTGAAAGGGCAGATGCTGTAAGAGCCCTCTCAGCACCACCCACCTCACAGGGTGTTTGTTGTAGGGGGAGAAGATATAGGAAATTGGAAGCCGCTCTGAGTCTTGATTCAGAGAGAAGGGCAGGGTACAAATCTGCAGTCTTCTTCTTCTTCTTTCTCAACATTAGGAACACAGGCTCTTATACGGACACAGATCAAGCCTGCCTATCTTATGACCCACCAAGAGGAGTGTAGCTCACCAAGAGCTCAATAAACTGTTTTTGGATGACTACCTGGAACTGAAATAGAAGGTCATTAAATACCTGGGAAAGCTACCATATATATCTGGTGGGATGCACTCAGTTTGATGGATTACAAGTTCCACAAGCCTGATATAAATAAGAAAACTGCTATGAATCTCGTGAGGTGACCTTGGGTCAGTAACTATCTTGCGGCTTAACCTTCCTCACAGGATTTGGGGGAGGAGATGATGGAGGGGTCAGACACACTATCCTGAGCTCCTTGAAGAAAGGGTGGGATGAAAATTAAATAAGAGATTGCTACTTTACCTAACAGTGTGAAAGACTGAATAGAATGAGTCCATATCACACTGTGTATTGACTGTTTGTCATCCCTCTGCTGATCTTACACAACTTATTAATGTGAATTATCAAACAACTTCCAATGATTTGCCTAGACATTCCTTGAGATTTTTTCTGACATGTTTTATAACCTCCATATTGTGACAACATACACACACTTAGTTTGAATCCATTGGCATTACCTATCTTAGAAATGCTTTCACGATCTAATATTTGTCTTTTAGCATGGTCTCACTACAGATGTACAAAGTGTCCTTTACCCTCATAGCACTACCAGCATCTATCCTATTCCACATTAATTATGTTTAATATAAAGGATATGATGCATCACTCTCATTAATTTAAAGTCATTCTCGTTAATGCTTACACAGTGATCATCATTTTTTTTCTTCACAGAAACACAAGGACATCCAAACGATATACACCTTGCTCCCACTTATTCATACGTAGTTTATCAGAATCCATTTCCTGTAAACATTCTGTATCTTTTTTATTAAATGCTTTTCTTCACTTATATCTACAATTTCCCCAGACCTATGAGACCTTCACATCTGCCTTAGTCAGAGGAAAAAAATTGCCTTAGAAAAAAATACAAGCAGGCAAGTGGACATCCAATTCTCCCCCTCTCTTGCTGTGATAAACAGTAGTTTGGAGCGGAAGGCATGCATGGCTTGCTTTCCACTCTAACCCCCACTCCCTGTCACCACTGGCCAGGTGATCAGGGGACTGGGCCTTGAACAGAAAGCACAGCAGATGCACTATCTGCCCAAACCGGGGTGGGGTGGGAGTCTTAGAGAAAAAAGCATATACAGACATTTTCTACTTCAAAGACCAGCCCATCTCAACTGGTCAAAGCTTGGAGTAGAAAGTGTGCAGCATGGCCTTCTGTTCCAAGCCTAGGTCAAGACAGTGTCTAAGCAACTTACAAGATTTCACAAGGTTATATTTTGCCTTATCCATTTGCAATGGGGTTTAAACCACCCCAATGGCTTTCATTTTGGTATTTTTTTGTAAACCTAGGGAGTTCCCTAAGCCTGTAGAATAATTCTCCTCCTGCCCCAACCCCAAACCTGTACATGGGCTTCCTGTGCAGATTTCTGGATCTGCATTCTAGGCCCATTTTAGAATTCACAGGCAAGAATCCATGCCAAGCATGGGCAGAGGGGAATATCACCACTGCCACCACCCCTTCATGACTACTCATGTACCCAGCCTTCTGTCTCAGGAAGGAAGGAAAGGAGGGAGGGAGGGGGAGAGAGGGAGGTTATTTCCTCCTCCTGACCACTATCACTTACCCACATTTTCTCCCCAGCAGGATTGGCAGCTTTGTACACTGCCCAACTTATTTTCTGCCTTTCTGCTGCTGCCAAACACCACTAGCATCCAGTGCCCATGTCCCCTCCCCAGCTTTGTCAATGGATGTTGAGAGCTGCCGAGTACCAACACTGCTTGGAATGAGAAGATGCCTGTGACTGCCTAGGTTCCCTTCCAGTTCAACCACCACTAACATCACTCTTGCTTCTCCCAGCTGAACCTTTCTGTCCAGCATGACAGCCCCCTCCCCAGGCAACGTGCCAATGCTTTGCACTAGGCAACCCCCAAGATCACAGCTGAGGATCCTGCAATATGGTTTTCAGGATCTAACTTTTCTTTAAAGGGAATTTTAATTTCCCCCAATCTTTGAAAAATTAAGTTTTTCTGAAAACCCTAGGAAAACCCCCATGTTTGTAAAAAAAAAAAAATCTCCCATAGCTGAGCCAGCCGCACTGTATAACTTTTATTATCCACATCTTGAAGTCCAAAGTTCAGCATTAGATACGCTGATTTATTATATATTCATCAGCTGGAAATGTTTACACCATTAAGTGTTAAAACTGAGGTTTTTACTTTTGACCATTTTACAAAGTCACGAGTGATTAAAAAAAAAATCATTTGCTAGTCACACGAGATTGTGACAGAACCCACACAGCTTTTATTTTGACATAAACCCCCCATAATTGAAAACCTCAGCACAATGTAAAACAAGAACAGATGGCACTGCTCATCCACACAAAATCATTAATGCTTACTGCAGTTCTCATGGTTTTAGATGGCCTCATTTAAATAAGTTTTATTTACAGAAGGGAGCCATGTTGAATGGAGTTCTCTCAAGATTTTATGGGTGTTACAATATCTGTTTTCTATCAGTAGGTAACATAGGACTTATTGTATAACACAAGATACAAGAAGAGAAATAATCTTTCTACTTTGGGGATCAAGCTGTACTCCATTTGTAAAACCGCAGACAATGGGCAAGGGGGATGCTTCCGGCGCAGACGCAGAAAAGAGAACTCAGAAAAGTAGCAATCTGGTATTTCCTATAATACCAGTTTTCCCATACAAGAACATGAGTTTTAAGCTAGAAAGAACCTTGGGTTTGGGAGGTAGTTTAGGGGATCTTTGCAAATTTTAAAATCTAAGATTATTGTAATGTAATTAACAGAAAACTTCAAGACTATCTTCTGCATACAAAAATGATTTGAGCAAGTCTCTTTTTTTTTGTTGCTGTTGTTTTTAATTTCAAGACAGTTCAAACTCCAGGAGCTGGAGCTGGTCTAGCAGTATTTTATTTCAATTAACTGCCAGAATGAAGAAGACTGCAATGTCATAAATAAAAGTTAAGAGTCCATAAATTTAAAGAGGCATAAAATCAAAGAAAAGAAACAAACAGCCTATAAACCCAAGCCAAAAAAAAAATAATCTCCAACTGCATATACAGTTTTCCTTATGTTTACTAAGTCAAAGGTTCTTCTTTTCAGTAAAAAAAAAAAAAAAGAGGGATAAAGAAGTACAAGTGGTCAGCAGCAGGTCAATCCATGGAAGCAAGTGGAACATTTCAAATATCTAGGAGTTATTTTTCAAGTAAACCTTTCTCGGGATGTGATTTATTGCATAAAGGCATTTCATTCTTTTCTTACCATATGGGGTCCTGTGATTTGAAGTCAATCCCGAGAAAGACTCAGATGTGCTTCTGTAAAGCAATTGGTGTTTATGGATACCTCATTATAAATTGTAGCAGCATTAGCAGAAAAATCCCTGTTATTTGTCAAGAGGGTGTATGGAGGGGGAGAGGACCCAGAAAAAACCACTTTTAGGAATGCCGATACTACCTGTGACATACGGTTCCTGAGACAATTTAAGTGCTAGAACCCCAACTATCCACAGGTCAATGGAGGCCGATTTTAAAAAGTCAGCTTACCAAAGGACAACTGCTAGGTACCAGTTTATATATAGCCATTGAGAGAACCCATTCTTCTGTCACCTTCAATTTAAAATCTGTTCACTAATCAACCTGAAATTTAGTGCTGTGTCACTGGCATGAAAAGTGTATGTTAAATAGGAGTCTCTTTAGAATAAAAATTTACATTCTAGCGATCAGAAAATACATACATAGATAATCCCACGCTGTAAATGCAAATCACTTGGCAAGTATGGCTCTCCATTTCAGTGGCACAACTTCTTCACAACATCTTTTCTCCTCAGTCTCATATTATCAGTTTTTTACTTTCCTATCACCACAGTGCAAGCACCAAATCTGTTTGCTTCCTTAGCACGGGTTTACTGAATAATGCCCTGAGCTATTTTACAGTAAAATGTTACCATTGTGCCTTATAAAATTGGAACAGGCAATAATTTTAAACAAGACAAACTATTGTCATTGCAACCTTTTCACCATTACAAAAGCTGCCTGATCTCCGAGCTACTACTATAACACACACGGAAGAAAGGTAGAGATACTGAGGAAATGTGTTCAAAAATTCCATTTTTCGTGCTTCTACCCTTTTCAGAAAATTTAAAATATGTACCTAAGCTGCTCTGAGCCCTAAGATTTATATCCTACTCTATTCCAATAAAATGGAGAGGAAGCCATGCTGGCACATGAGTAATCTGGAGAAAAGACTGACTTCTGGCATAAGTTTTGTTAAAATATACAACTCATAAAAATAATTTACAAAAATATTACCATGGGGTAAAGGAAGGCTTAACATGTTTAGCAACACTCTTCTCATATCTTTTCCTGGACAGACTGTGTTGAGGAATTAATCAAAGGCCAATTTCAAAACTGCACAGATGACATCAGCTCTGCAAACTGAAAAATGGGTGTGTTCAGCAGTGGCTGAATGCTACACAACTGTAATACAGGGTGCTAATTGTAATTTAGAGCCCCGTGGCGCAGAATGGTAAACTGCAGTACTGCAGTCCAAGCTCTGCCCACAACCTGAGTTTGATCCCGGCGGAAGCTGGGTTCAGGTAGCCAGCTCAAGATTGACTCAGCCTTCCATCCTTCCGTGGTCGGTAAACTGAGTACCCAGCTTGCTGGGGGTAAAGTGTAGATGACTGGGGGAAGGCAATGGCAAACCACCCTGTAAAAAGTCTGCCATGAAAACACTGTGATGCGGAGAGATGGTGGCTCAGTGGTAGAACATCTGCTTAGTAAGAAGGTCCCAGGTTCAATCCCTGGCATCTCCACTAAAAAAGGGTCCAGGCAAATAGGTGTGAAAAACCTTAGCTTGAGACCCTGGAGAGCCGTTGCCAGTCTGAGTAGACAATACTGACTTTGATGGACCGAGGGTCTGATTCAGTATAAGGCAGCTTCATATGCTCATATATGTTCATATGTCACCCTAGAGTCGGAAATGACTGGTGCTTGCCCGGGGGACTACCTTTACCTTTTAAATTATAGTTTAATATTAGGGACAGACAATTGGAAGCCCAGGAGTCCCGTCTGATAAGGGGATACCCCATATGGCTTCCAGAATAGCCTTCAATAATGAAGACCCTGCCCCATCTTTATAATGTACTTTCTCGCATAAGGAAAAGGAAAAGATCTGGCTTCTGGAATTTCCTCCTTAATGATCAGCATTGGAGGCTCTGCCAGAGATTCCTCTATTAGTCACCTCAGCTGCCATTCCCCATCAGACAGCTAGGGCACAGGCAAATAAAATCTGTTGCATGGCATACCATAATGCATGGTCTTAATGTGTTCCCACAAAACGGAACAAGGAGCTGATAAATGAAGGGCAGGCCAGTGAAACCATCAAATCATTCTTTAAATGTGAAAGAACACTGAAGAGAACGAAGAATTGTCAGCTGCTCTTTTATACTGCTTTTGAAAGATTTCTCATTATAACCTGCACAGAAACAGGATGAGGAGCAAATCTTTAATAAATTTTGCAAGATGGGTAAGACTCATCACAGGGAACTTTCTACTTGTTTTTGCTTTCTTAAGAACTAACAAGGTGTAGTAGTGTTAGTGTCGGACCGGGATACGGGATCCCCAAGTTGGAATCCCCACCCGGCCATAGAAACTTGCTGGGTGACATAAGAACATAAGAGAAGCCATGTTGGATCAGGCCAATGGCCCACCCGGTCCAACACTCGGACACAGTGGGCAAAAACCCAGGTGCCATCAGGAGGGCCACCAGTGGGGCCAAAACACTAGAAGTCCTCCCGCTGTTGCCCCCCTAAGCACCAAGATTGTCTCTTACTGAATTAGTCTGAGCAAAACTTGAATTAAAATAGTTAGCTTTGCATAATGTATATGTTTGTGTACACTATAAAACCGTACTCTGGGCAGGTCTTTCAGGCTTGGCTTTGATATGCCATATATGTTGTCTTCAACGTCCTTTCACATTTAAAGAATGATTTGAGGGTTTCACCAACCCACCCCTCATTTATCAGCTCCTTGAGTCAATCACATGCTCTCAGCCTAACCTACTTCAGAAATCTGTTGTGAGAATAAGATGGAGGAGAGAACGATGCAAACTGCTTTGGGTTCCTACTGGGGAGAACGGTGGGATATACAAAAAGTGAATAAATAAATGAAGTCTCTGGCATAATGAGAAAAAAAACTAACAAGCAGGGAAACATTGACCTGGACAGCGCTCCTATAAAGTAACATTGCAATATTATTTTAGCTGTTTTTCAAGTAATTTTTATTTACTAAATGCAAGTTCCTCCCTAGAGGCATCTATACAGCCAAGTTCAAGATTGATGGCAACCCATCTGAAGACTACAAGAACACCAGTACTTTAAAAAGTGCACAAAGATTTGTTAGATTTTCAGAGCGTATCAAAGCCTAAAACACCTGCCCAGATTATAGTTTTAAAGTGTGCATAAACATCTACATCATGCAAAGCTAACTATTTTAAGACAAGTTTTGCCCAGATTTTAATAAGAGACAGTCTTTACCAACCCGAAAGAGACCTGAAGGAAGCTCTGCAATAATTTGTCTAAGCACTTCTTTCCTTGCAGATGAGACATCATTAGTGGAGTCATTCTTGTGGTAGCAAAATAAAGATACCAGGCAGGATATAAAAGAAGCCATAGATTAAATTAGGCCATGACCCAACACATTTTTCCTTTGTTCTCTTTCCAACCTCTGGTAATCCTGACCAAACCACTCTATTCTCCTCACTACAAATGATGGCTCATTGGGCAGATTAACAAGGTGGCATCTGTTTGCGTGATCAAAACAGGAAGACATGGAGGGTCTGGGTTTGCCTGCAAACCACCGCTCAGCTAATGTGTTGTATTCCTCCTTGCAACAAAGTGCTCTCCAGCATATGTTTATTTTCAGTTTACAGAAGCCTGCCCTCACTCTGAACTCCTCCATTTGTTGAGGAAAAGGTTAGGGATTAGCCTGCTAGGCAAACTCTTAGAACCTCTTCCTTCCTTAGCATGCAGTTTTAAATAGCATGCAGTTTGAAAAAGGGAGGGGGGGGGAGAGAACACCCCTGATTTTATTTTTTTAAATCAAGGCCTGGATTACAAAACCCACATTTAAGTTCCAGTCAGGGTGCAATTACATGCTTAGACCAATGCATTCGGCATGACTTGTTAAAGATGACTGATCGTAAGTACACACAATTTATTTTAGTAAGGAGCAAAATCCACAGACCATACAGCAACTACAAGACTGGTGCCACTTATCTTATATTGAGGGCTGTTTACAACTGCAAAGAAGCAGCAGCATAAGGCTATTAAAATACCTTGGATCTGGGGATCTGGTTAGAAAGGCATCATGAGGCACTAATTAAATTATCTCTATCCCTTCTAGTTGCAACCCAGACGTTTGCCAGTTATGATGCTATGCAGCCAACACAATCTACAAGTGTTATCAACGGGGGGGAAGCAGTCATTATAAATAAAGACGTGGCTTTCCTTCATTATCACTGGATGAACTATTCAGCATCATAGCTGAAGTTTGGGAATTAAGAAATTATTTCTCTGTCAAATTTTAAACATTTTGGACTGCGACAGACATTTGAGAGCAGGTGGCTGCGACGGCTGGCTGGCCACTTTATGAAGCAGCGCCATCTGGAGGCTATTCTCCAGGAAAGCAGGAAAAGCCTTTCCATTGGGAAATCTATTCACTTAGGTCTAATCTAATCGGTTCCTGTAGCTGGTTGGTTCTCATTACCACTTTATTTGCCTTGAAGCCGGTCTGGTTTGTAAGAGCACACTGGCTATGCTAAGTGTTTTCTCCATTGCTAATACCAGATGCAAAACCAGGGCCATATTCTTGTTTTCTGAAACTAGAAGCACTCTTCACAATTTTTTATAAAAACAGAATCAGATATGGAGCAGCAGTTAGTGCTCCCCCCCCCCCAGGTTCATCATTAGATTTTCAAAACCCAAGGGAACTGGATGGGTAGAGGGGGTGAATTAACAGTGAGTGATTCTGAAGAAATTTTGAACCATCAATGCTGTAAATTTTAAAGAGGTAGACTGTAAGAACAGCCTTTGGATCACAAGTAAACATTTCTAACAGTGGCAACCCAGAAGCTGCTAGTGGCTAACAGCCAATTGCAACAAGACCAGTACCACAGATCACACAGAGACAAGGTTATGATTTCGACATACTTTGAAGACTTCCCGGGTATACAGAAAAATATGATTAAGAAATTAATCAGGAGGACCACCTCATCCCAAAACAGTCTGATTAGGACTACACAGGACACCAAGACCAATGAAAGCAGCCAAGTCAGTGAAGAGAGGGAAAAACAAAGGGAGTCAGGAAACTGGCCTGCTCAATCCCCAGAGAGTTTACAGAATTCTGAAAGGGGATAGATGAATTTCCATGTTATTTGCACTCCCTGCCCCCCCTCTGATTACTTAAAATCCCCCTCCCTTGTACTTTTCATTACAATTCTGAGAAAAGGCCACCCTCTTCATACCCAGCTTGTGCTTTTCCAGAGGCATCAGATGCTGCTATTGCAAACGGGATGCAGCTACAGATTCCTGACCTTGCCCCGACCTGGTGGAACATGCTCCCACCTGAGATCAGGGCCCTCTGGGACTTACTACATTTCTACAGGGCCTGTAAAACAGAGCTGCTCCGCCAGGTTTTTGGCTGAGGCAGCAAATGTTCAACCATTCCAGTCTCCCCCATCCATGGCCCTTTTCCCAGTGCCCCTACTGCTCTGGATACTATTTGGGCACTGGAGTTTCCTGGGGTACCTATTCCTGCCTGACATTTTTTGCTATTAGCTGTTGTTGCCATTCATTGTTTCGTTGTTTGACGGTTTTATGTTGTAAACCACCCCGAGCCCACCCCTGGGATAGGGCGGGGTATAACTTAAATAAATAAATAGTAATAAATAATACATTACATGGGCACTTTGTCTGATTAAGGAAGGCAACTGCTATGTTCCTGCTGCAAAGAGGAACATGAGAGATCAGTGGCTTTTCCCACCTCAATTTTCTATTTGTCCAAAGGCTACTTGAACTCTCTGGATTAGCTATAGATCTGAATGTGAAAGCAGGCAATGTTGCAGACACTTATCAGTGTCCCCACAAGCTTCTAAATTAAAATGTGGAGCTAATACGTCAAGCTCTGCAGTCCTATGACATTAGGCCTTTGCTCACTGCTAGGATCAGAGCTCCCTCAAGTGGCCCAAGGATTAACTAGTCAATCTCAACAACATCGAAAAACGAAGACACTAAGAAAGAAAAAACATGGCTGTGGTTTACAAACCTCCTAGTAATTCCCACCTAGAGCTGCTGTTATCAGTCTTAAGAGTACAAAATACAACTTGGGTTCTAAGGACGGCATAACTGCATAATGTTACTACTGTTACTACTACTAACAGGTCAAATCAGTCAACCCTAGAGGAAATCAACCTTGACTGTTCCCTGGAAGGTCAGATACTGAAACTGAAGCTCAAATACTTTGGCCACCAAATGAGAAAGGAGCACTCACTGAAGAAGACCCTGATGCTGGGAAAGACTGAAGGTGAAAGAAGGAGACAGCAAAGGATGAGATGGTTAGACAGTGTTATTGATGTAATGAACATGAATCTGAGCAAACTTAGGAGGACAGTGGAAGATAGAAGGGCCTGGTGTGATGTGGTCCATGGGGTCGTGAAGAGTTGGACTTGACCATGCAACCGAACAACTACTACTACTAACAAGCATTAATATATTCCACTGCAGAGGGTTAAAGCACTTTACATGCATTATCTCAATGCAAAGTAAGTTTGTGTTATTATCCCCTACTACAGATGGCAGGGTTGCAAGAACAGTTTTTGTCTAAGCACCCACCCCCACCCCCGGACTTCTCCGATCGCACAAGGCACTGCTTGCACAGCTTCAGGCGTATCTCCAAAGCCATAAGAAACTGACTTTTTAAAAATAGAACTCAAGAGCTGCACTTGCATTGCTCACATGCATCAACAACAAATATTCAAAATTATGCGCTTGGTTCCTGTCAAAAACATTGCATTTATTCAGTTTTAAATATCAATGAAAAACAAAAATGGTAAACAGGTAGCTATACAAAATAGAAAAGTAACCTATGCAAAGAAAGATCCACGGGGACAGCCATGTTGGTCTGAAGCAGTAAAGCAGATTTTGAGTCCAGTGGCACCTTTAAGACCAACAAAAGTTTATTCAAAGTACACAAGTATACCTTGACTAAACGTTGGTCTTAAAGATGGCACTGGACTCAAAATCTGTTTTATATGCAAAGAAAAACATGGACAAAGGTTGTGGTTTTAAGAATGCCTAACACTGCTTATAAACCGCTAAATGGAGGATCCCATTTTTTAAAAAAGTGCATATTTAAATTACTTGCAAGTAAAAAAAAAATTATCTTGAATCTGGGGCACTAGGGAAAGGAAAACAGGTTGCTTAACTGTAACCTGTTCTTCAAGTGGTTACCTGAGCATTTACACCAATGGGCTTGGATCTGCCCAGAACTAGCATTTGGAAACTTCTAAAGCTAGCTGTCATGTGCAGAAGTCTGCCCCCAGATTTGTAGCTAGGAGTGAGCATGCTCAGCGGGGGAGAAGCCATGCCTTCCTACTCAGTTCCTTTTAAAATGTGTAAGTATGCTACAGCAAATTATAAAAGCACCTGTTGCAGGGAAGGTGGGTGGGTTGTATGAATGCAGAGACAACCACTCAGAGTACAATAGCTACAAGCAAGTGATCTATTTTACTACTTCACGGTCTCCAGGTATCACACTGATGAATATAGATTAGCAAACTGACCTCCCAGGAGGCGAGCACAAGTGCTACAGTTAAAGAGAAAACATAGTACCACTAAGCCAAAAAAGGCAGCTGTAGCCCAATGTCAAGGGCATAATGCTCCAAGAGAAAAACCTCAAGGAGAAGATTCCCAACTGATGATGTTGCCACAGCAGATGAAAGAGAACTGAGCAGGAAGGAGAGGCTTTTCCTGCACTGGGCACGCTTGGTCTAAACTGTCGCCCTGAGTAGGAGATCTCTTCTCCTAAAAGCTAGCTCTACAAGTTTCCAAATCCTAGCTCCAAGTAGACCCAAAGAACACCAGTGCAAATACACAGATGATCACCCAAAACAAAAAGTGTTCATATTTGTTATCAAACCTCTGATCATTTTCTTCCAAATTCATCAAGCCAGTTAATATTTCACTTACCAGCTACCCAACTTCCAAAGCAATGACTCTTCTGACTCGCTATATCTGGGGTATCAAACATGCAGCCTGGGGGCCAAATCAGATCCCTGGAGGGCTCCTATCAGGCCCCCAAGCAACTGGTTGTCATCTGCTTCCTTCTCAATCACAGCTTGCTTTGCCAGGCTTGCTCAATCGCACAGGAGCTACAGAGCAAAGTCTCTATTTTCTCCATTGGCTAATGGAGGAAGGGGGGAGGAATAGCTTGCTTTGCCAGGCTCTCTCAATCGCACAGCAGAGCTACTGAGCCAAGCCTCTCTTCCTTCTACTGGCTGAGGCTCCTCCCCTCCTGGTCCCCTGGGGAAGGAAGGAAAGAACCAGAGCTTCCTTAGCCCAGTTCCCTGGATTGCACGAGATACAAAGAAAGCACCTTAAGACCAATGAGTGCTAATGTTGTAATCATTATTTATTTTCACTTTTAAAAAATCCTTGTGTTTGTCTGTGTCCTTTATAAAGTTTATATCTCTGCTACTTGGCATTACATTTTATGTCACACATGGTCCAGCCTGACAAGGTCTCATTTATGTCAGATCCGGCCCTCAAAAAAAATGAGTTTGACACTCCTGCGCTATATCCTCACTAATTGTTAGGCCAGGCCTATGCAAGCTATGTTCCACCAAACCTAGTGAAACCATGTATGGCAACCTTTTAGATAACTAACCACTCCCATTTTTTCAAGCCCAAGCAGGCAGCAAAAATAAGAGGTCTGCTGAACCCGATGAGCAACGATGTATGGCTGGCAGGTTGCATTCCATTTACTGTCCACAATACGAAACTGCGGAGCTAATTAAATGTACCTGTGGATTCCAAGTAGGGTCCAGTTTCTTCACTGTGGCAATATATTCCCGCATTGCCTGCTCAGGACTTGTGTCACCCAATGCTTTCCAAGCTTCCCTGGATCATATGAGGAAAGGAAAAGGAACCAACATTCAGCAGACGTTCAACAATCAACTCCAGACTTCCTTCCTCTCATTCAGCATCCTTGATTGGGCTCTCATAATTCTTTCCATATCCATGATCAGTTTCTACACACAATTGTGCATCATTATTTGGCCCCAGTTCACCTTATGGCAAAAATCTTGAAAAGGTTCTGTTTAAATCTGTTTCCTAATGGTACAGAGCCAATAAACAAAAAGAAACAGTACAATTATTTTTAAATACCTTCAGTATTTTAAATACTTCCAGCTTTTTATCACTGCCCTGGGCATACAGGGTTATCATGTAGAAGGTAGTAATACAGAAGCGGCACATATAATTCTTTTCCTGTAAAAGCCCTGAAGCTTGACAAACTTGTTGAGAAACTTGAGATTCAAGCTGGCCCTCCAATCACCATTCCTCTTGGAAACTGTGAATAAGGTGGAATACACTCCCTGATCCTGTTCTGGAAGGGGAATGGGCTGCATAACTCAGATGTTGGCAAAATGTTGTATGACCTGTTCAGCCGCTGATTTGGGCCTTTTTAGATACACACAGTTAGCTTTTCTCTCACTCTGGATGGAAACAGTGGTGGCAAAATGATAATCTAAGCATCATGCTAGGGAATCAATGGGTACCACAGCACACCTAAAGCATGAATATACTGCAGCTAATGCTAATTTTTAAAAAGGTTATTGTTGCTAGTATACAAATTATCAGCTAATCAGTTATATACGGCTAACCCCCTATTGCAAGGGCAAATGTAAGAGAACAATATTCACAAGATGCAACAATTACTATTTGGCTTCCATCCACACTCCCAAAGAAATTACAAAATATGTTTAAAGTGAGTTCTAAAGTTAACATGCACTTAAAGAATGATAAAAATCACTTTATAAATGCTGTTCTGATTTATGGCGCAATACAGGAGGTGTCTGCTTCTAAATGAAAAACAGTATCCATCAACTCCTGCACAGCTAAGGAGGAAGTAGACTTCACTCTTGCCTTGCTATCAGATGACAACCTGATGAAATTAAAAAGACAGATGGTCACCTATACAAGAATACTCCCATCTTCATGAAATATGATACTATTTGACACCGTTTAAGTAACAGAGATTCCAATGTAATGACTAGAGCATCTGCTGTATGTTAGGCCATCTTAAAACTTTTAAGTTTTCCTGCAGGGCATTAAACAAAAGCTGGTTCCACACTGGAATGCTTTGATGACCACTATTACTTTCTATCCATCATAACAGAACACACAATGTCAAGGCATGGAGAAACGCAAGATATGGCTGTATAAATTCACCCTGATTCCTTCAGCAATGGATCAGAAACAGACTAATTTTAGCATCTTCTAAAGGGGGGAGTGGTTCAATAATAACTAGGAGTTACTAGGCATTTCTACTTACCACTTCTGTTTTCCTTCAAAGTCAAAAAATCCAGGCTTAGGGGTGTTGCAGCTGCCACATTTTACCTGAAGAAAAAGTGGGAAACAACATTCAAATTAAATCCAAAGAAAAACTAGGCCGTTATTCTGAACTTTGCTGATGTGAACTGAATTGGCTGACGAAATAAACGTGCCTTCAGGTTTTAATTTTAGGTCAAGGTGGGTAGGTGCTTTTGTCCAGTAGTAGAAAAGAGCAAGAGTCCAGTAGCTCTTTAAAGACTTCACAAAATTTGTGGCAGGGGAGGAGCTTTCGTGAGTCAGTGCTCTTCGAATTAATTCTTCAAATTAATTTTGTTGCAGCCTGAGGTTAAAAATTGCCTTCCTGGATCAGATCAAACACCACTCAGTCCATCACTCCAGCTCCAACCAGATGCCTCTGGAAAATCAAGCTGCGTATGATGATGATGGATGGCCAAGCATCTTCCTGGCCTTCAGCACGCAGCAGTGTACTGCCTCTGAACACTAAGGCTCAACTCACACTTGTTAATGGTGATGCCAAGCGCATGAGAAAGCTATTTTTGTTTACAGACACTTTGATTGCCAACTACAGCCAACGCCGAGAGAAAAGAAACAAGAAAAGCCTAAAATTAAGCACATCCACAAAGACTATGGCTTCCTTTGAGAGGTATTACACAATAGCACAGAAAGGATACACACACACACACACAATAGTGAGGTCAAGCTACAGGAACTGCAGAACCCCACAAGGAGTACCACCCACGCATTTCAACACTCTTCTCATGACAAGTATAAAAAGGCAAGAGGTAGCGGGTTAATGATAGGACGTTGGTGGGGCACACATTCAACACATGGGCCAGAAAGGCAAGAAGCTTGAGAGTGAAAGAAATGAACACATGTTAAGAGTCAGACCTTCTGGTATCCAGCAACCCCAGTATCAGAGCAAAAACCATTTCAATAAACACGACTTTTCCCAAGGTTCTTGGGAGAGCACTTTTATCTTCCAGAGAGGTCTTGCCACAGAAATCCAGCAACACAACAGCAGGGATATTACATTAAATCTACGTTAATAGAATTCTGGAGGGTGTCTGATTGATGTGAATCACCCATCCTAAAATGTCCTTCCCCTTCAGAGAGAGAACTGAGAACTACTGTCCTTGTGGGAAATGGAGACAACCAAAATATACAGGATTGCTCAACCATACGCTTGAGGCAACACTCTACACAATACCATATTTTCATTCAGCAAACGTTCCACATGTGGTTACCTTTTAAACACTTTTGCATCTCAACAACCGCCAATGAACAATGCTAAATACTAATACATTTATTTATTCAATTCATTTGTATCCCATCTTTCTCCCCAACGGGGACCCACAGTGGCTTACAGCGTTCTCTCCTCCACTTTATCTTCACAACAACCTTGCGGTGTAGATTAGGCCAAGAGAGCATGACAGGCTCATGGCCACCCAGAAAGCTTTCGTGGAACAAGTGGGGATCCAGGCCCATGTCTTTCTGATATTAGAATGCACTATGAAGTCATAAAAAATTTTGGGGTATGTATCTGTGGGTTTCCTGCATTGTGCAGGGGGTTGGACTAGATGACCCTGGAGGTCTCTTCCAACTCTATGATTCTATGAAAACAATATTAATTAGAATTATTGCGGCTACCATATAACCTGGGACACAGCAATCCATTCTTGGTCCATTGCTGTTCTCCATAACAGCTAAAAAATGGAACACTGCTGCTTCTGGTACTGCTACCATTGTATGTATTTGTACCACTCTTGCTACTACAGAAGTAGAGAGGCAAATGAGCAAGGCCATGGAGCTATCTAGCTGGGGAAGACAGCCTAAGCCTTTGCTAACTGTGAGAGATCAATCACTGAAACAGCAGAACTTATCCAGAAGTTGACTATGACTGAAGGGCACCTGCATCAATGGCTTCCGGGTAACTTCTTTAGGTTTTACATAATTTCTACCATCTCCACCCATTGTGGTAAATCAGTGAAAACCCCTAATCCTGGGGACAACTAAGCCAAAATCTCACCTTCCGAACCTATCCTGAAGGAAAAGAGGCATTGTGCTGCTAAGCAGTGGCTCTGCCCATATGCAGGTGGCTTCCATTAGTTGCCTGTTCCTGGGTTCAGGGGATGATTCCAGGACACCCATTCACAGAGGGCAAAGCCTAGGCATGGGTTAAAGGGTGTGCCTCAGTGTCCCCATATTCAGTTGGGTTCAAAGGCAGGTGCCCTCTGTTAGCTGTAGTTTCAGACTCCTCACTAAGAGGTTCTTCTGCAGGACAAAAGTATTCAGCAGGCTCCCCATCCTCTTCCAAAGAGGTTATTTTCCACTCAGGCTCAAGAAGATGAGTTTGTTGTAGCCTGTTCTAGCCCCATTAACTTGGACAAGGCACAAAGACTGAACTAGTACCTTACCACCACCACCATCCCCAGTTATGTACAGCTTGTTGTATTTCCCCTTAGGTGTGCTGAGGGAGTACTGCTTGAGTGATAACCACCAATATTATTTGGGGTAATCAGTGAACAGCTGCTTTTTACCTTTTTTTACGCTGCTATCTTCAATTCAACTGAAAAGAATTGTGTATTACTCTAGATCAGTCAAGCTGTCTGTAATGTCTGTTGTTGCGGAATCTGCCAAAAATGCAAATATCTGAGCAGCATTAGGAAAAATACGTCAAGTGCTCCGACTCATCCTTTTACCCCTTCCATTAAAACTGGACACAGTGTCAAAAGGCCTGGCATGTGTTGAAAACAAGGAGAGTCTTCAACTTTTCAGGGCTAAGGCTGCTGGCAACCTTGCGGGATGCCATGTATCGTAAATTAGTGGATACATCAAAAGCTATCCAAAGATCATCAATGTCCGGTTTTTCCAACAGAGATGCAGTTAAGACTACCGTGTCAATATCCACTGAGTGCACTCATCCTTTGTTGCATCTGCCACGTCTAAAAAAATGCAGTGTCTGCTGCTTTATAAGCTCACAAAGACAGACAGCCACAAGTATTGCTGATAGAGAAGCTGCAGATTACCACCTGGGGCTGTTTCTACTATCTACTTGCCTCCTATCAGCTGCTCACCATCATTTTAAGCAAAAAGCGGAATAATTTGGTTTTGCTGTCACCAATATGTAGGAAGCTCTGCCAGCTACCTCAGCTACTTGCACGTGCACCGAACCCTTTGCTTATAAATCAAATTAATAAATAAAACAATTTCGGTGCTTGCACACCGCAATTCTAGGAGAAGACTGCAGATTTATACCCCACCCTTCTCTCTGACCCAGAGACTCACAGCGGCTTACAATCTCCTATATCTTCTCCCCCCACAACAGACACCCTTGTGAGGGGCTGAGAGGGCTCTCACAGCAGGGCAACAACCCCAATCTGATTATCCCTCCAGACAACCCAGTCTTGCATACGATCTTAGATGAACCTACTGGAGTCGAAGGAATCACTGACCCTGTTTCCCTGGTAGAAGCTTCAAACGTATGACAGCCAATTCAGCGTAAAATAGAGAAGCCAAACCATCTTAAAATAATCTCCTGGAACATAGCTGGCTGGGCCTGCCTGAGAAGCCTAGATCATCCCTCACTTTAAGACATATGACATTTTATTTCTTCAAGAGACCTGGACAGCTGGGGAGCTTTTATTGGATGGTTACTATGGTTTTACTAACAAGGCTACCCCTGGTGAAGGCACTGGAAGGCTCAAAAGGGGATTGGAAATTCTAATCTCCTCAACAATTAAAGGTAAATGTGTATATTTAAATAATGCAAACCCATGGACATTGGCAGTTCTCCTTCATTTTAACACAGAGACTATTTTATTCATCAACGTCTACTTACCTCCCCATCAAAGACAATCAGACATTCTTGCAATCTGGAATGATTTCGAATCTCATTTAGAGAATCTTCTGAATGATACTCCAGCTGATATGATCCTAATGGGAGGGGACTTTAATGCTCGACTAGGCCCTCATGATGAGATCCTTATTGGAAAGTTTGGATTTCCTACTTTCATCAATGAGGTGAGTCGCCATCCCACTCTCCTTCGACGCCTTTCAAAAGACCCCAGGGTAAATTTTGCAGGGGCTTGCTTAGCAAGGATGGCTAGAAGGTTTGACCTCTCCATATTGAATGGCCCCATAGTAGGCGATTATCCTGGGGAGATCACCTTTCTAGCCGGCACTAGATGCAGTACTATCGACTATTTTCTAGCCAGCCCAAGATTACTTTCGAAGGTTCTTCACCTACAAGTTCTACCCGAACTAGAAAGCGATCATCTTCCACTATTACTCACTCTAGCTCCTTTAGTTCCAGAGACTTTTCATAGTATTACGATGGGCCCACATTTGGTTCCAGTCCAACAAATGAAATGCCGCGCCAAGTGGTCCGATCAGTTGGCACAAACAGTGAGGGGAGCCCTGGAGAAGGAGGATGCTTGCTCCAATAGAAAATTAATTATGGATACTCCCCGTGACTTGAACCCTCTGATCCCCTTCGGCCATCTCCTCCAACTCATAAAACCATTACTGGTTCAAGATGCTTCTGTTCAACATCGTAGATTCAAAAACGTCTCCAAGCCCTGGTTCGATAAAGAATGCAAGCAAGCAAGAAGAGATCTAAAATCAGCGTATCATGCATATAAGAACTCTGAGGGCCTCGATTCTCTGTGTGCACAATACCATCTTTCATGCTCTAAGAAGTTATACAAACAACTGATTGCCACAAAGAAGCATGAGGCCATGAAAGTGCTGTGGAATAGCATTATACAGTCATCCAAGGAGAAGATCTTGACAGGGTTTTGGAAATTGATCTCGAGCCACTCCTGCAGAGACATCTCCCCCATTGACTCATTTGTCACCCCCAAGAACTGGGAATCATTTTTTCAAGTGCTGTATTCTGATCCCCACCATTCTGCAGTTCCCCAGATTCATGAGGCCCTTTCAGACCTGTCACCTTGGCCTCCAGTGACGGCTGGAGAAGTTAGATCTTTGATCAGTAAACTCAAGAGAGGCAAAGCTCCAGGCCCTGATTTTATTCCCCCAGATCTATTGAAAGATAATATAGACTGGTGGTCCTCTCTCTTGGCCCCATTGTTTACATATATAGATTTGACAGGGGATTTACCTGAGGCCTGGAGAGAGGCTATCATCACTCCTTTTTTTAAGTCCGGGCAGAAGGATAATCCAGCCAATTATAGGCCAATCAGCCTCTTGAGTATTCTGGGCAAACTATACGCTAGCCATCTTCTAGAGAAATTGCAGTGCTGGCTGATTCAAGAACGGTATTTGGTAGATGAGCAGGCTGGGTTTAGGGAAGGACGATCCACGTTGGGACATAATTTGATTCTATCACATTTGATAGAAAAATACGGAACCAGCAGAACGGTTTCTCTTTATGCAGCTTTTATTGACTTAAAATCTGCTTTTGACTCCATTCCCAGAGGGAAATTCTGGGAGAAGCTAAGTGCCACCTCAATTGACAGGAGACTTTTATTCCTGATCCAGGCATTATATACCAACACGTCTATTAGGGTCAGGTGCAATAAGCAAGGTCTCCTTACTGACCCTATTCCAACTTTAAAAGGAGTCAAGCAAGGCTGCATGCTGGCCCTTCCCTTTTTGCCATCTTTATTAATGATATGATCAGCAACTTCCATCTAGTTGATACTCATCCCCCCTCCCTGGCAGATAGGCAACTGGTAGCCTTACTCTTTGCAGATGACACAATCTTGCTGTCTAGAACACCAGTAGGCCTTAAAAGGGCATTAGCTCAATTTGGTCTTTATTGTGATCATAACCTCTTAGAGATTAATTATCAGAAAGCAAAAGTAATGGCTTTTGGCCCAAAACCCAGGCTAAGGAGATGAACATAAGAACATAAGAGAAGCCATGTTGGATCAGGCCAACGGCCCATCAAGTCCAACACTCTGTGTCACACAGTGGCAAAAAATGTTATATACACACATACACTGTGGCTAATAGCCATATTTTTATCTAAACCCCTCTTGAAGGTGGCTATACTTGTGGCCGCCACCACCTCCTGTGGCAGTGAATTCCACATGTTAATCACCCTTTGGGTGAAGAAGTACTTCCTTTTATCAATTTTAACCTGTCTGCTCAGCAATTTCATCGAATGCCCACGAGTTCTTGTATTGTGAGAAAGGGAGAAAAGTACTTCTTTCTCTACTTTCTCCATTCCATGCATTATCTTGTAAACCTCTATCATGTCACCCCGCAGTCGACGTTTCTCCAAGCTTAAGAGTCCCAAGCGTTTCAACCTTTCTTCATAGGGAAAGTGCTCCAGCCCTTTAATCATTCTAGTTGCCCTTCTCTGCACCTTCTCTAAAGCTATAATATCCTTTTTGAGGTGCGGCGACCAGAACTGCACACAGTACTCCAAATGAGACCGCACCATCGATTTATACAGGGGCATTATGATACTGGCTGATTTGTTTTCAATTCCCTTCCTAATAATTCCCAGCATGGCATTGGCCTTTTTTATTGCAAACGCACACTGTCTTGACACTTTCAGTGAGTTATCTATCATGACCCCAAGATCTCTCTCTTGATCAGTCTCTGCCAGTTCACACCCCATCAACTTGTATTTGTAGCTGGGATTCTTAGCCCCAATGTGCATTACTTTGCACTTGGCCACATTGAACCGCATCTGCCACGTTGACGCCCACTCACCCAGCCTCAACAGATCCCTTTGGAGTTCCTCACAATCCTCTCTGGTTCTCACCACCCTGAACAATTTAGTGTCATCCGCAAACTTGGCCACTTCACTGCTCACTCCCAACTCTAAATCATTTATGAACAAGTTAAAGAGCATGGGACCCAGTACCGAGCCCTGTGGCACCCCACTGCTTACCGTCCTCCACTGCGAAGACTGCCCATTTATACTCACTCTCTGCTTCCTATTACTCAGCCAGCTTTTGATCCACAAGAGGACCTGTCCTTTTACTCCATGATTCTCAAGCTTTCTAAGGAGCCTTTGATGAGGAACTTTATCAAAAGCTTTCTGGAAGTCAAGGTAAACAACATCTATCGGGTCTCCTTTGTCCACATGTTTGTTCACCCCCTCAAAGAAATGCAACAGGTTAGTGAGGCAAGATCTTCCCTTGCAGAACCCATGCTGAGTCTTCCTCAATAACCCGTGTTCATCAATGTGCCTACTCATTCTGTCCTTGATAATGGTTTCTACCAACTTTCCCGGTATTGAAGTCAGACTGACTGGCCTGTAATTTCCCGGATCTCCTCTGGAACCTTTTTTAAAGATGGGGGTGACATTTGCTACCTTCCAGTCCTCAGGAATGGAGGCAGATTTCAATGAAAGATTACAGATTTTTGTTAGAAGATCCACAAGTTCAACTTTGAGTTCCTTCAGAACTCTCGGATGTATGCCATCCGGACCCGGTGACTTATTAGTTTTTAATTTGTCTATCAGTTGTAGGATCTCCTCATTTGTCACCTCAATCTGACTCAGGTCTTTCAACACCCCTTCCAAAATTAGTGGTTCTGGGGCGGGCAAAAAGTTCTTGTCTTCTACAGTGAAGACGGAGGCAAAAAATTCATTTAGCTTCTCAGCCATTTCCCTATCCTCCTTCAGTAATCCTTTTACGCCATGGTCATCCAAGGGCCCCACTGCCTCCCTGGCTGGTTTCCTACTTCTAATATATTTGAAGAAAGTTTTATTGTTGGTCTTTATGTTTTTTGCAATATGCTCCTCATAGTCCCTTTTTGCCTGCCTGATCACAGTCTTGCATTTGATTTGCCACAGCCTGTGTTCCCTTTTACTAATCTCACTTGGACTGGTTTTCCACCGCTTAAAGGAGTCCTTCTTACCTTTTACAGCTTCCATTACTTTGTTTGTTAACCACGCAGGCCTTTTCTTATGCCTGTTTGTGCCTTTCCTAACTTGTGGTATGTATTTTATCTGAGCTTCTAGGATTATAGTTTTAAATAGCGTCCAAGCTATAGCGTCCAAGATGGAATATAAATGGCCATAGTCTACAACAGGTAACAATATACAAATATTTGGGGCTCATGATTCAGTCCTCAGGGTCAAAGAAGGCTCACCACAAATATGCTGCCAATTCTGGTCACAAATCGACCCAGGCCACCATTAGGTTTTTTCTCACGAAAGGGGGGCATTTTATACCAGTTGCATTAAAACTCTACTTGGCCAAAACAATACCCCAACTCACTTATGGAACTATGTTGGGTCCATCCTTATCAAGTTTTGATCCCCTTGAGAAAATTCAGTCCAAATTCTTGAGAGCCATTTTCCACTTTCCAACCTGTGTTTCCAATGCAGTACTATGCTTGGAAACTGGCTTGCTAAGGATAGAGGCTAGGGTGAGCCTACTTTCAATCACCACTTGGCTTAATCTCAGCCATTGCCCCACGAATATCACATCATTGATTTTAAAGGATAGTTATTGTTCCTCTTGGGTTATAGCCATCCATCAGAAATTGTCTACGCTTGGCTTTTCACCTGAATCTCTCCAGATAATGGCCCTGGATCAAGCCAGGGCCATAGGCAAACAGAGACTACAAGACATTGAGAGACAGAATGATATTGCCAAGGTCCCGGATTATCTAGCTCCCCCTTTAAGGAGATATATGTTAGCTCCAGCCCCCTATCTCTCAACTCTAACAATACCATCCCACAGAAGGGCTTTTTCTGCTGATGGACGGCCGGCCTGACTGCGTCCCTGAGAATTTAGACCGGGCCTTGCAGGATATGGCAACGTGGTTGAGGGAGAGTGGGCTGAAACTGAATCCAGCGAAGACAGAAGTCCTTTGTCTGGGTCGGGGCGCCCGGGAAGGGGAAATACCTCTGCCAGTCTTCGACGGGGCGCCGCTGAAAGCGGCGCACCGGGTTAGGAGTCTGGGAGTTCTACTGGAGCCTTCATTATCAATGGAGGCCCAGATAGCAGCCACTGCCAAGTCAGCCTTTTTCCATTTGAGGCGGGCAAGGCAGTTGGCTCCCTTCCTAGAGCGCCAAGACCTGGCAACGGTACTTCATGCAACGGTCACCTCGAGACTGGATTACTGTAATGCCCTCTACATGGGGCTGCCTCTGTACCGAACCCGGAGGCTGCAGCTGGTGCAGAACGCAGTGGCCAGACTGTTGCTGGGGCTCCCTAAATGGGAGCACATACGGCCTGGGCTGCGCGAGCTGCACTGGCTGCCGGTTATATTCCGGGTTCGTTACAAAGTGCTGGTCATTACCTTTAAAGCCCTATATGGTCGAGGACCTGTCTACCTTAGGGACCGTCTTTCCCCATATGAACCCCAGAGAGCACTGAGGTCAGCTGGAAAAAACTTGTTGACCACCCCCGGACCAAGAGAGGTGAAGCTGCAATGCACCCGCAATCGGGCCTTCTCCTCTGTAGCCTCGAACCTATGGAACCAACTTCCAGAGGAAATGCGGGCCCTGCGGGACCTTGATCAATTCCACAGGGCCTGCAAAACTTTCCTCTTTCGACTGGCTTTCGCTGATGAAGAAAGTAGTTGCTAATGATTACCGCCATCATAAAAAAGAACAAGCAGCATTAGCACTTTTATTATTAATTAATTAATTAATTTTAAATTTATCAGAATTTTAATGTTAAATGTAACTTTGTTTTTTGTATAACTGAATGATGTTGTTAGCCGCCCTGAGCCTGCTACGGCGGGGAGGGCGGGATATAAATAAAATTACCTACCTACCTACCTTCTATGGCCCGTTGCAATATCTTTCCTTTAGCAGTCGTTGAGGGACGCTTTAGAAAGGTGCCTATGGCTGAGCGGGTTTGTCCTTGTGGTGCAGATAAAGTTCAAACGACTGACCATGTTTTGTTTGGATGTGGCCTATACCCTGGCATACGAGCCAGGTACATTTATTCTTTGTTGGAGGGATGTCTCGGGTTTTCTGATTTCAAAATCAGAAATATGCTGTTATCAGATTTTAACCCCCAATTCGTAATTAATTGTGCCAAATTTATGGTGGCAGCTAGGAGAATTTGTGAGGATTATGTAAAGAAGGGGTCTTGAACTGACTGTTTTTTGAATATTTCCAAGCTTGTATTTTATCTTTTCTTAAATGCCTGAGTACTCTGTATACCATCACAAAATGCTCTCACAGCAGCTGCCCTTTCAAGGACAACCTCTGCCAGAGCTATGGCTAGCCCAAGGTCATTCCAGCTGGTGCATGTGGAGGAGTGGGGAATCAAACCCGGTTCTCTCAGATAAGAATCTGCACACTTAACCACTACACCAAACTGGCTCTCTAGAATGCTGCAATTCTACTAGCATGCTGCAGTTGCTTACAAATGCTAGGAAAAAATAACACAAAGAACATACTTTTGAAAACATGTGAGAACATTCCCAGTGGCTGCTCTCCCCAGGATAATTATGTCTGCTGACTCATCCTTATACAAAAGAACCAGGCAGGCTGGAAGCTCAGATTTGGTTCCAAGTTGCAGTTCTCCCAGCTTCGAAAGCTAAGAGAGAGAATCAAGTTCTGATTCTTGAATGGCTCCTCAGCATGACTGCAAGGATAATGAAGAGCAATTAGTCTTTAATAAAGAGCAACTATTCTTTAATCTTGGCATTGCTTGAAGTTTCACTGGGCAGCAGTCAAATAGCAGAAGGTTATCTATCCTAAAGGAATCAATTAGGAGTGCCATGGGCTCTTCCAGACTTACTGACACATTCCTAGGTTCCACCTGTGATCATCAGGCTGCCACCTAACTTACGGTGGCCCACCTGGCATTGCTCAGAACCCAGGCCTTTTCTGTTGTGGCTCCCACTCTGTGGAATGGGCTCTCTGAAGAGGTAAGAGGAGCCCCCCTCAAAGGAGAGCCTCGGGAGGCACTGCAAGGTTCACCTGTTTACTACGGCTTTTGATGAGATATGATAAACAGCAAGCACCTTTTAGCAGAGGGAGGCGCTGGGTTTTTTAAAACAATTATGCAGTTATAATCCATAATATTTTCCCTGTAAGTCGCCTTGATTCAAAGGGAAAGGTGAGGTATAAACAGGGTTGCCAGCTCCAGGCTGGGAAATACCTGGAGTTTTTAGGGATGGCATGAAGAGAGGGACTTCAATGGCTCATGATGCTATAAAGTCCACCTTCCAAAGCAGCCATTTTCTCCAGGTGAACTAGTCTGTCACCAAAAGCTCAGTTGTAATTCCAGGAGATCTCCAGCTACCACCTAGAGGCTGGCAACCCTAGAAATTTTAAATGTTTTAATAAAAAAAAATCTCAACCTAAGTCCCCAATTTTCCACCTAGTGGCAACTGCAGACTGTGGAGTGACCTTACGTCAAGGACAATTACCATTTGGCTTGAGATTCCCCTTTTCCTTGATGACTGCTACAAGTTTACGTGCATCAATTACCAACAGACGTACCTTCACAGCTCATTAAATAAGCTCTGGGTAGCAAAATATTAAAGTTGCACTACTATAACTTGATACATATGCCTTGTTCTTTTGACATGGGCCCTTTCAGAAATGATTTAGCCATGCTATGTGATGTAATCTTGGTTTCTGTAATGGCCACTGTTGCTGTGCCATCTTCCAAAGGGGGAGGAGGAAGGAATGAAGGAGGAATAAACCTTTTGTTGTTCAGTTGCACAGTCGAGTCCGACTCTTTGCGACCCCATGGACAAAGTCACGCCAGGCCCTCCTGTCTTCCATCATCCAAATCTGCTCAAATTCATGTTTGTTACATCAGTAACGCTGTCCAGCCATCTCGTCTTTTGCTATCACCTTCTTCTTTTGCCTTCTGTCTTTCCCAGCATCAGCATCTTCTCCAGTGAATGCTCCCTTCTCATATGGTGGCCAAAGGATTTGAGCTTCAGCATCTGACCTTCCAGGGAACAGTCTGGGTTGATTTCCCTTAGGATGATTTGATCTTCTTGCAGTCCAAAGGACTATCAAGATTCTTCTCCAGCACCACAGCTCAAAAGCATCTATTCTTCTGCACTCGGCCTTCCTTACGGTCCAACTCTCACGGCCATACATTACTACTGGGAATACCATCGCTTTGACTATATGGACTTTTGTTGACAGGGTGATGTCTCTACTTTTTATTATACTGCCTACATTCACCATAGCTATCCTCCCAAGGAGGAAACGTCTTTAATTTCATGGCTACAGTCACCATCTGCAGTGATCTTGGATCCCAGGAATGTGAAGTCTGTTACTACTTCCATGTCTTCCCCTTCTATTTGCCAAGGAGTGATGGGGCCGGATGCCATGATCTCAGTTTTTTTGATGCTGAGTTTCAAACCTACTTTTGCGCTCTCCTCTTTCACCCTCAACAAGAGGTTCTTTAGGTCCTCTTCACTTTCTGCCATTAGAGTGGTATCATCTGCATATCTGAGGTTGTTGATGTTTTTCCCTATGAGATGGGTGGGGCTGAGAGCTCTGACAGAAACTGCTCGAGAGGAACAGCCTCCGACACAGAATTATGACTGACCCAAGGTCAATCCAGCAGTTCCATGTGGAGGAGTGGAGAATCAAACCCAGTTCTCCAAGATAAGAGTCCCTGAATTACTTCAGATAAGGGGTATATACAAATCTGAAATACCACATTATTTGATAGGGATTTTTTTAAAGCACTCTCTCAGTTTTTAATGTGTACTTGTTGAAATGCTTCTAAGATATATAAAATAATGTAACCTTCAAAGATAGTGTTCTTAAAATGGAAAGCACGGTCCATATTCTGTACTGCCCCATTTAAAGTGGGAGTATACAAAAAAATAACAGAGTAGCCAGCTTTGTTCTTATTGCAGGTCAAGTCTTAATTATCTGTTTCAGCAAAAGATTTTTTCAGATTCAGATGCCTGTCTCAGCTGCAAGATGTTCATCTAATAAAACATGCTAGAGAAACAAAGAAGAGTAGTTATCTTTGACCAAGCATTGTTTTTAAAAAATCACTTTGGCATAAAAATTATCAAGAAGGGGGGGGGGGGGGGAGTACTAGCTGAAGTTGTTAAACTTCTAGCTGGTACAAGAACAGTAAACATTTTTCCAGAAAATAAAATCAGTGGAAAAAATAGCAATATTGCTTTCCTTGGGGAATATATTCAGTAGGTCTTCTAACAAAGAAAAAAAGTGACCCTTTATGCCAAGGAAAGCTTAATTCTGTGACCTTATAGACATTTAGTACATTCACACAATTTCATTTATTTCTAAATTCCTTTTAAAAAAAAAATCCATTTTGAAACATATTAAAAAGTCATTCTGGAATCCAAGGCAGCAGAAACATATTTTCCTGCCATCTGGAGATTCACAGCATTTATTAAATTCCTGAAAAGTATATAACAATACATTATCCGAAGTAATTCATATTCATACAGTTCAGCCATGGTACACTATTGCAAAACACATTCCATGGCCAAGTCTGTAACTCCTTGGAGGCCTTCGTGTACATATGGTGTACTTAAGCATGATTGGTTGAGGAATCTGTTCTTAAAAAGCTCTCATCTGGCCTTGTCCCATTATTCTACATTTCCACACAAAGAGAGATTTTAATGTGAGAAACATTTTAGCCATGCAATTCTTCACTTGTACTCTAAAGTCTTGGTCCCAGGAGAACCCCATATGCCTTTTCTGAACATATGAATCTGTTCTTAACCCTTCAAAGCATACAATAACCCACAGCTAATCAAGCAAATTTAAGCTGCATGCATCAGATTATTGTGAAAACACTCTAGGCCATTTAGCCAATTAGATTTCTTCATCAGCTAATGCTCTCTCACCTTTAAAAGGCTACTTAAAAGGACTGGAATCTATCTCTACTTGAAGAAATGGAGAGCTTGCATTATTTTTAGTTTAAAAGTACAAAGCATCAAAATGAAAGAGGTTATTGATAGAGGAGAACACTTGCTAAATCAAATACTGTAATTTAAAGCAACTGACAAAATTTGCAAGATATGTGCTTTGTCATAATGTGCTGTTAAAGAGACCTTTGACTGATGGCATGTTAGCAAAAAAAAAAGCTATTCTATAATTTAGGGTCCACATCTTTGTGCAGCCCAGTTTTTAAAAAAATCTCAATTCCAGAGTTAGAAAGTGGGGGGGGGGGGTGGAATACAAGCACTACTAAGGAAGAACTGTTTTTACACATCACTGTCAGATTGTACAGCCCCCTCCCCACGTATCTCAAAACTATCAGACCCAGGTTTCTAAGCCGTGACATTAATGGGACACTGGTGAGGCAACAGCAATTGCCTGCAACTTCGCACTCACTCAGCATCTTGTTTAAAATGTGTTACAACCCATGCAAAGCAGCTATCCAGCGGTGTCAAACTCATTTGTTATGAGGGCCAGTTGGTGATCATATCAAGTCTCAGTCATCTTCTCTCCAGGCTAAACGTTCTGAGCTTCTTCATAGGACTTGGTTTCCAGACCCCCCTCACCATTTTTGTTGCCCTCCTCTGGACACGTTCCAGTTTGTCCTTAAACTGTGGAGCCCAAAACTGAATACAGTCCTAGGTGAGGTCTAACCAGAGCAACGGAAAGTGATACCATCACTTCACATGATCTGGACACTATACTTCTGTTGATACAACCCAAAATTGCATTTGCCTTTTTAGCCACCACACCACACTGCTGACTTATGTTCAGTGTATGGTCCAATAAGACCCCCAGATCCTTTTCACACATACTACTGCCAAGACAAGTCTCCCCATCCTATAAGTATGCATTTGATTTTTCCTACATAAATGCAGGACTTTACATTTATCCCCATTAAAATTCATTTTATTTGTTTTGGCCCAGTTTTCCAGTCTGTCAAGATCATTCTGGATCCTGTCTCTGTCTTCTACTATATTTGCGACCCCTCCCAATTTAGTATCATCAGCAAATTTAATCAGCATTCCCTCTATTCCGTCATCCAAATCATTTATAAAGATGTTGAACAAAACAGGTCCCAGGACAGATCCTTGAAGTACGCTACTTGTCACTCCTCTCCAAAAGGATGAGGAACCATCCACAAGCGCTCTTTGGGTGTGATCTGTCAACCAGTTACAGATCCACCGAACAGTAACAGGATCCAAAGCACATTTTGCCAACTTGTCAACAAGAATAGTATGTAGAACTTTATCAGAAGCATTACTGAAATCAAGATAAACTATGTCTACAGCATTCCCCCTGATCTAGCAAGGTATTAACTTTAAAAAGGAATAAGGTTAGTCTGACATGACTTGTTCTTGAGAAACCCATGTTGGCTCTTAGTAATCACAGCCATCCTTTCTAAATATTCCAGGACTGACTGATGATTTGTTCTAAAACTTTTCCAGGTATAGATGTCAAGCGGACAGATCAATAGTAACCCGGATCCTCCTTTTTCCCCTTCTTGGAGATGGGGGACAACTCCTCCAATCTTCCGGCACCTCACATGTTCTCTAAGAATTCTCAAAAATAATGGACAGAGGCTCAGAAATTACATCTACAGGTTCTTTTAGTATGTTTGGACACAGTTCATCTGGCCCCAAGGACTTAGTTTCATTTAAAGAAATTAGGTGTTGATATACTATCTCTCTGCTGATCCTAGGCTAATAATTAAAATGGAACTTCCTAGCAAGCAATTACTATTATTTTAATCCTGGAAAATTAGGAGTTCATTTTACTAGCTTTCCCCCCTACTAGTGTTTCTCATGCAGAAATATGGATGATGAAAGTGTAATGCCATTAATCATAGTTCTGTATCTTTAGAATCTGTGTTAGGCATGCATGAAGTTTTGAGTAGACAGCAGCAGAAATGAGGTGGCTGAGTAATTGATCTGCTCACCCAGGCTTAGTCTTTCTACATAATGCCTACTTTTCCATAGTATTTCCAGGTCATTAAAAGAACATGAACTTTACTCCTTGCAAGATAAAATGCAGACAAAGTGGAAAATAGAGCTTGGTTTTTCCCATTTTTTTGATGGGTAGAAGAAGGAAAGCTGTGTATGTTCATAATGTGCTATGAAGATCCATTTCATATTTTCCTCTGGGTCTTAGACTCAAAGCATTGACCGTAAGATTTTTGTAATCAATATCACTAAATCAAAAGTAGGTTTGCAACTTACAGATACACACATGAACAACACCTGTGCAGCGTACTCAAGATTGCAGCAGCACAGACACTGTCTCCAGATTTTGATGCAATAATTCAGAGCAAAGTTATCAGAGACTGTTAAATAAACAAAATATTGCAAGAGTGCACTAATCTTTTAATGTTTTACTTTCAGTTTTTAAAAAATCTTTAATTGCATTTGTCTGTGTACTTTATAAATTTTGTATCTCCACTACCTGGCATTACATTTTATGGCACACATGGCCGAGCCCGACAAGGTCTCATTTATGTCAGATCCAGCCCCTCATAACAAACAAGTTTGACAACCCTGGTTTAAATATTTATAGAAACATTCAAAAACTCAGTTCCTCCAAGCCTTTTAATTCAAAGTGAAGGTGTTAAAAAAAAAACTTGAAAAGACTTCCAACAAACAGCAATGAAAACTCAACAAAGAGTGTTTATTTAAGTAGTTCAAGATAAATAGCATAGTGTCTTAACAGACTGCTCAGCTCTTATGTCAACTTTAAAAAAAAAAACAGGGATTGTTCCCTTTTAAATCACAGCTTTTAGTGACAAGAAATACTGAAGTGAGGAAAAATAGGAATGCTGAGTTAAGAACAGCGAATGGATCTGAGTCAGCACCTTTTGTTCAATGGAGATACTACTGGCCCTGAAGTAATATTTCATTAGCCTTTTATGCAGATTGTATGACTTACATGATTAAATTAAGGAAAAAGTTGTGTTAGGTAGTAAGGCCTTGCTTTAAATCAGCAGGACTATCAATTCAAGATATTAGGGCCCCTTTCATACTAGACAAGCACGCACTAAGCTTCATTAAATGGGATTGATGTGCGGAAAGGGACTGCATTATTTCAGCTGTTCTAGACCACAATATTTGAGTCGTGGTATACTTGACAGCAAATCTTCAGAACATTTTTAAAAATTATGAGAGAGAATACTCAAAGCTACAAAATAAAAGGGCAAATTCATATTATCACTTCAAGTGACACAGCAGGTGGGCAAATGGACAAAAATAGTGAAATAAAACAGAGTTGCATTTAGCTATAACTGTTATTCACCAACGTCTTCTGTGCAGATATACACTGGGAGGACTGTACCTGCACAGGCTAGCCACAGACATTTTCTTTTTAACTTAAAACTCAAAAAAGGGGCACACCACCCCATTTGGAGTTGGCACCTGTGCAGCATTCGCCACCCAACGCATCAAGAGCTCTAATGGTAGGTACATGTAAATTCTAACACACACTCTTCCTTCAGACTCCTTCCCCTCCCCACAACAGATACCTTGTGAGGTAGGTGAAGCTGAGAGAGCTCTTGAGAAGAACAGCTCTGCGAGAACTGGTGACTGACTCAAGGTCACATCAGCAGGTGTATCTGGATGAGTGGAGAATCAAACCTAGTTCTCCCAGAGTCCACACACTACATCAAACTGGCTGCAAGGAAGCTTTCTAGTGCACTTCATTGATGTTCACCATCATTGTAAAAAAATATACATCTCTCTCTTTTGAAGATCTGTCCTCAGCCAGCCTGTGCAGGCACAGTCCCAATGTGGGGCTTCACAAGAAGATGGATGATGAACATTGCAATCTGAAGAGTAGTAGTTGTGCCTCACTCCCCAGCCAAAAATTATGGAGTTACCATAAGCTGAACATGGCTGTAAGAACAGAGTCAAGTCAAATTAGAATGAATAGGGAGAGAATACAATCTCTAGGCATCAGCTTTCTATGTTAACGGCAACTCTTTCAGTAAGCAGACTAGCAGCGAGCAAAATGGCAAGCCTTTGACATCTAACCAAAAGGTATTCTGTTTTCAGTCCTCAGAAACAAAGAAAATAAATTTGCGTGCAATGATGGGCAGCTTCGGACTGGTTTGCATCCAGGTTTCCGCACCGTCTAGAAGCTGATGTACTTGATGTTTTGATGGGAGAAATTACAATTTTGCTCCGCAGAAGCAATGACCCACACTTATTTATTCTTAATATAAGCTGTTGTGGTTTTTACCCTCCTCCTTTTCTCTGCTGTAATAAATAAATAATAAATAATTATTGCTTCAAATGAATCACAAGCTTTTTGACTTTTCTCCCTTGTTTTGAGACCTTCACTTTGGTTATATCCAGGGCTCTTTTTTTTGTAGAAAAAGCCCAGCAGAAACTCGTTTTCGTATTATTTCATATTATGTCACACCCCACTGATGCCAAGTCACCCAGAACTGCGTTCTTGTGCTTTCTTGCTCAAAAAAGCCCTTGTTATGTCAATGAACTAGTGGTCAACTTTCCATATCATATCAATATACCTATTCTATCAGAAGGTACCAACAAGTCCTTATGCCCAGCTGTTATAGAAAAGTCCCTATGGAACAAGTATTCCTAGGAACGAAGACACTGAAAAATAATGAACAATGGAGTCAGGAATCCAGATGTTAATGAAAACATGCCAACAAGATTCCTACCTCTCACTTTATTTATTGAACTGTCTACAAAGACTGAGTCCAGTGGCACCCCCAAGACCAACAAAATTCAATTCTGGGAATAAGCAAGAACTGTGAAGACAAAGCACAATTCATCTCTGTAGATACACACTTCTTTAAATACACTGAATCACATCTTTGCAAACGTTACATTTGGGGGGAAAGGGAGGTTAGTTGCCAGGAAGGCTAATTAGAGGCAAGATGTATAAGTACAGCAAAGATTGGAATAATGCAGTGATTAGCAGCAAATCAGCATAGAAATAATAAATGAGTTAACAATAGATTGTGGTTATGAGTGAGAACTGAGTGACTTAGCATGAAAACATCTGAAGAAGGGTGCATGCACACAGAAAGTTTATACCCAGAATTAAACTTTGCAGGTCTTAAAGGTGCCACTGGACTCAAACTTTGTTCTATTTCTTCAGATCAACCCAGCTACCCACCTGAGTCTGCCTACAAAGATGATTATGGATCACCTCATTTACAATTGTACATAATCTCTTTAGTTACTGCACCAATGTCGGGATGGTTGCAGCAGAGCCGACTGAAGTTAAATCCAACTAAGATGGAGGTCCTGTGCCTGAATTGAGGGGGGGGCGGGGTTGTGCACCCAGCTCCCAACCTTGGACGGCGCTGTGTTAGTGCCGACCCAACAGGTGAAGAGTCTGGGAGTGATCCTGGATGCCTCACTTTCTATGGAGGTCCAGGTCACGGCAGCTGCTGGGTCTGCCTTTTTCCATCTACGGCAGATCAGGCAGCTAGCACCATATCTTTCCCCTCAAGACCTGGCTACAGTGACCCATGCAATGGTCACTTCCAGACTAGACTACTGTAACTCACTCTATGCTGGCTTGCTCTTGAAGCTGATCCGGAAACTACAGCAAGTGCAGAATGTGGCTGCTCACCTGCTGACTACATCACCTGTACAGGTGAGCACGCGGCCGGTGCTGCTCCACGGTCTGCACTGGCTGCCTATAGAGTACCAGATTAGCTTCAAGGTATTAGCCCTGACTTTTAAAGCCTTACGCGGCCTGGGACCAACATACCTGCGGGGCTGTCTCCCCGTATATGCCTCGGAGGTTGCTTTGTTCGGCCTCCCAAGATCTTCTGACTGTCCCCGGCCCAAGAGATGCCCGTCTTGCCTCTAAGAGGGCCAGGTCTTTCTCAGACCTGGCTCCAACCTGGTGGAATCAGCTCCCTATTGAGATCCGGGCCCTACCTGGCTTGCTAGCTTTTCGTAGGGCCTGTAAAATGGAGCTGTTCCGTAAGGTTTTTGGGTGTGGTGGTGGGCGTCTATTCATTAGATCGGTTGGACTATCCTACTGCGCTGTTTTGCTGCATCGTATTGTTATGCCATCTGGTCCTGCTGAACTATTCTGTTGGACTGTATATTGAAACTGGTTTTACTGTTATGCTGTTTTATTGTTATGTTGATTTTATTGTGATTTTATTATTCATGTTGTGCTCCGCTCTGAGCCCCTATGGAAAACGGATGGAATATAAATAAACAGATAATAATAATAATAATTCCCTGAAAACATTTTCTGCTGTTCTGCCAAGAGGCATCCATAAAGGCCAATTATCTTAAAACATATAATAACATATTAAAGTTACAAATCCAGTTAATTAACCAAAAGAGCTCCAGGTACAGTAGTTACACACATCACTCAGCAGTCTCAGCCACTGGACAGAACTAGAATTATCTTTACCTGACACCTAAAAAGCCATCAAGTCAGCATCACACAAGCTACCTTCAGGTTTATTCCACAAATAAGATGATGTCAACCTGGAGACATACTCCAGGCATCACCTGTCTAAAACTCTGAATGCAGTGGTACCCAGAGCAGTGTCCCTACAGCTGATCTTTAAACAAAAACTGGCAGGTTCATATAAGGTAAAGCAGTCCTGCCATTAGCCATTTATTAGAATCTATAAATCAAAACCAGCACTTTGCACTGCACCTGGCAAAAAACCTATGAACCAATGAAAATCTTCCCACATCAGTTACCAGTCTGGTGGCCATGTTCTGAATCACATGGGGTTTCTAGCCAGACTTCAGTAATTAATTTAGTGTGTATGTTATCAAATAATGAAGGCTCAAAATTAGTGGGGACCCCTGATCCAAAGCACTCGCAAGCCAAAAATCTAATTCTTGAGCAGAAATGCAGCCCCAATCAAAATAGGCTGAGTAGCACCTCTTGGGCCATTGAACCAAAAGCTACAGCACTGCCATCTTTTCTAGCTTCAGCTCTATGGGGCGGCTTTAGTTTCTGCATAAAACTTTCCATGCCTAAAGATTCACAGTTTCATAGCACAAAAAAAGAGTGATTGGATGCCTTTGTCAACATAAAATTAGTCAAACCTTGCATTTTCAAAGCAGCAATCAATGTTCAATTCCTGATTATTTCCCGGAACTGTGTGAGAGAGTATGTCCATGTGCTAATGGTTTTTAAACCAGAGGTGAAAAGACAAAAAACATAAAGTACATATAATAATCCAAATTTTAAAAATCAGTTTATAAATCCACCTGCTTATGCAGCTCAAATAAAAATCCAAAGCTAAAAATCTTATTTATAAGTCTCCGCTCACATACCGGAAAGACTTTGTATCCAGAGATGTAAAACTTCTGGAAATTCTGATGCTGTGGGAGAAATACTTTTTATCCTGGAACACTGACATTTTTAAAGGAAATTGAAATATATATAATATTTACTTTCCTATCAAACTGAAATGTCTTTTTTTTGTATTTTGTATGTGTGTGTGTGCATATAAGTGTGTATGTGCGCCTGGAAGTCATGGTGACTTCTGGTGACTGACCCCTACTGGGGATATGGAGGGTATTTAGAGAGATGGCTGAATAAAGCCTGCCACGTGCCAGTAATTAACGTAATATTGTCTTTTAGTTCATTTGTTCCAAACAGAAAAAAACATAATTTCTCCCCCCCACACACACAATGTTCCCCAAAATTTCCCAATTCTTCCCTTGGAAAAATAAGCCAGGAGTTCTTTCCCCCCTCCCAGAACTTTTTTTTGAGGAGGGTGGCTTTCCCCTCTATATCTGAAACAGAACTAACAAGCCACAGAAAGAAGAGGTACCCCAGTGACCTCCATGGAACAGTTACATTTTGCTGAAATAGGTACACAGACAGCAATATCCATAGCATCTCACACACAGTTCTTTAGATGTACTAAAATTAGTGTGTGAACTGTAGTCAGTGTCTTTGTTTCCCCACTTTAGATCTAAACAATATAAGGAAGGGACATACTTTATTGTCTTTAGAAATATTGTTCCAACAAAAATAATTCCCATATAAATGGTTTAACTTGGGCATTAAAAAAAATTGTTAATTAATTTACCAGAATGAAAATAATGATACGGAAACAGTACAAATGTAATATAAGTTTACACTTAAATGTAATAAGCTTGAAGACTAGTAAACAGGGTTGTAAGAAAGAAGAAACAACTTAATAAATAGCTATAAAGAACATTATTTGTGTCTCCACCCCAATTAGGATTTTAAATCAACATTTGGGAAATAAAATCAGCATGAACTATTTTCAAAATTTATTTAACTAAACGCAGTACATGTCAAAATAAACCAAAACAGATCATGCCCTATTTTGGGCACCAGAAAACTCCTATCACCGCCCTCGTTTAGCTCCATTACTACTTGCGTGCGCCTGTTAAATACGGCTACTTCTGATGCAAGTGATAAAGAGAAGCAGTGCTAGGCATTGTCAGCAGATTATGAACATATGAAGCTGCTGTACCCAGAGCCAAACCACTGGTCCATCTAGTTCAGAGTTGCTTGCTCCAACTGGCATTCCAATCTCAGAGAGAAAGAAATCTTTCCCAATATCCACTACCTAAGTGGCTTTGTAACAGATGCCAAAAATCCAGCCTGTGATCTTCTGCATACAAGCAGTGTGCTCTGCCACTAAACTCCACGTTTTCTGAACACTTGCAGCCAATACTCCCTCTAAACTGTGGAGTCTTCCGAGCAAATATTCTAGTTGTGAGCTACCGCATAAATTAGGTTGTTCTAGGGCCATTTTTCCTGAGCTAAGACAAAAATGTGTGAGCTAGAGGCTAAAAAATTGTGAGCTAGCTCACACTAACTCAGCTTAGAGGGAACACTGCTTACGGTAGTTTCTCATTGACAGTAAACACCATGAAAAAGAGAACACAGCCTTGTAGAGATCTTATAGTACAGATGCCACATCTCCAAATAGCACCTTCTCGAATCTTCTTGCTAGGAAGGTGCAGAAGGCCCAGAGCATGATGCCCCAAGTTCAACCACAGACCAAGAGTCTAGAAGAGCACTACAGTATCCAAAGCCATTACAAGGTCCCAGAGGACCAAGAGGATCACGCTGCTGCCTCGCTTATGACACAAATCATCATCAGGGCGACACAATTATTTCTGCCCCGCACCAAAATCCAGACAATCCATGCAACCCAGTAATATGTAGAGTTAAGCATTGATGCCTACTTCAGGCACCTGGCCCTCAACACCTGATGAAAGTTTGTTTAGGACTAAATCTAACAACTGCCTTCAGAGTAGTGATCAAATATGCTCATAAAGCCAGATGGTCAATCAGTCACTTAATTGAGACCCTGCCTTTCACCAGGTTAGGCTGAGAGTGTGTAACTGGCCCCAAGGTCACCCAGCAAAATTCCATGGCATGGTTACCTGGTGAACAAGTTACTCCTGCCATTACAGCAGGAAGAACCCCTGCCCTTAAAGCACAGATGCTAGCTAACCTACAATAAAACAATTAAAAGATAGATGTGTAAAATACAAAGTGTTTACACTGGGGTTGTACCATACTAGGATTATGCATGTGGTTTACCAGATTCATACATAAAGTCTCTGTATCAGCACCATCCAAACCGGCAATGTGCAGGACTCAGTAGCAGTAATTAACTCATTCCTATGTTCCATACCTACCATCAGTATAACTGGCTTCCTACATTTGAGTATTCTCCTTCTTGTTGCAGAAAGAAGAACATGTGAAGCAGGATATATTACTTTTTACCACTGGGTTTTATTTATTTATTTCTGTGGATTTATATTCCGCTCTTTCCCAAATTGGGCTCAGGACAAATTCCAACATATCAAACAGTAAAACCAATAATTACAATAAAACAGTTAAACGAGTAAAAACATTAAAAATTAAAACAGTTAAACCAGTAACAGTGTGGATGGTGTGGACACTTAAATACCCAGCCTGGTGTCCAAAGATGCCAACTATATTGGCCCGATATAGAGTTATTGTGCTAACAAAGCACAATCCACTTTCTAACTGAGTCCACATTTTTATTCTATTGTTGCTGTGGAAACTTGTGCCTTCCTAGAACTCAAACCACAAACTTTTGTATCTTATAAAATGTATACTTCCCCCAAATACTCTCTGCTACAACAGATGCATGGGTTACAGTTGTATAAATGGCATGGATGCCTACTATGTTTTTTGTTTCATGGTTAGTTATCCAACACAACCCTGCTTTTCTGAACTTTTAAAGATTTTTTTAAAATACTTCGTAAAGACTGTCCATTGGATTTATAAAGAGAAAGTGAAGGGAGCATTCTGCATTTATTGTGAAAATGGCATCAAAACATCTTCCCTCACTCCCCCTCAAGCAGTACCTTTCAATTCTGTCAACCTTTTAGAAAAAAAATCTTAGGCAGTTGTGCATTTTCCCATATCAGCAACAAACTGTGCATCTATCTAAAACTGGGAGACAAGCAGTACAGTTATTTCATCTTCTTCTTCACCTCCTTTGTTATGTATTGATGAGATACCACCCTATTGTCTCTGATTAAAAGAATTATACAAGAGCTACAGTGTGTTTTGGAACTGACCAACTATGCAGAAAAAGCCAGAAGCACCAGTTAAAAGTTTTCAAGCATACACAGGACCTTCCTTTCACCAGCTAACTCTCAAATTGTGGCCTGCTTATGAAACAGATGAGATAGTATCTGTGTAATGGAGCCTATATATTTGGGCTATCATGTGGAAATATCAGACACCACATGGTTTACCTTTTTTATACATTAAACCTCTATATCAGCACCATCCAAAGCTTAGCAGTATGGAAATGAAAACTTCTGATGCTACAGGGACTGTCCGTATGCTTTTATAAGTTTCTTGCTGTCATATGAAACCACAAAAACTCACATGAGAGTGAATATGTGAGGCTCAATCCATTTTCTCTCTGTGTATTCTAAGCCAACTAGAGAAAAGGATATCTGGGAAACTGTGTAGGCTGCTCCAAGCACCCACATACATGTTCATCGCCTGATGATGACAACACCCACTGATAGCTTATGCATGTGAATCAGCCGCCCCAGATTTAACATCCCAGTCAGAACACATGCCGTGGTTTCTAATGAAGTTCATTTACATTTACCTTCGAATCAAATGATGTGTTTGAATGGAATGAACTGGTTCTTTCTTCAACTGAGACATCTCCAATTTCCTTTCTCCCATGTGTATATACTTGTTAGCAACCAGAACTTACAATCCATTTCTATCTTAAAGTTACTCCACTTTTAAGCATCCTCAGATATATGACGGTAAAGCAGACAGATTACATCCTGTTGTCAAAAGCAGGGAGAGAGGCTACTGCCAGTCTGGTCTTACAGGGTCTAAGACCGTCTCTTACCCCCTTCCTGCAACCCCAAGTCTTTTCTGCTCTGGTCTCAAGAGGAAAGGAATGTGCAACTGATTAGCAATACTCGGTTGCTTTGACATGCCACCTGTGACTTTTCTGATCGTTGTTCCTCAATATGCCCCACCTTCATTAAAGAGGGCAAGACCATAACCTTGTGGGACTTGTGGTTGGTAGGTGGTCCCCACCTTGAAACAGCTACTGCCACAGGAACAAGGAAGCTGTAAGCCACAAGGCAGAAATGCTCCTTTGGTTGATAATGGTATATCTCTATCTACGAGCCACAGAGTGAGCACCACTGAATATACTGTGTTCCTTCTAAGATGCTGCTTCATGAAGTGGACATATCTAGCAACAACTGTTTATTTGCACAGAGATGACTCCACATTGGAGCAGATTTATTCACAACTTTCAAAGTTTTTCTTTCCTACTGAAATCACACTTTCTAAAATACAAGTGTCCTCTCCTATCCACTAGATAAGGAATTTTTGTCTTCTATACAACACTGAGGCTACAGTATTTAATCTAACTGCAGCTCTTTCTATTATTTCCAATTAAAGATTATTTATTTACTTTACAGTCGCCTCACCCAGACTCAGAATACAAACCTTAAAAACAGTGCAATAAAAATACAAAACAATGCAATAATAATGGAATACAAAACTAGAAAACACTAACACTTAAAATTAAACTGAAATTCTAAACAAAATGCTCAATGCAGAAGTTTCAGTCTCATATTTAAACTTTTTTACCTTCAAATCAAGGAAGGAAGGAAGGAAGGAAGGAAGGAAGGAAGGAAGGAAGGAAGGAAATGGGGGAAGGAGGGAGAGGCGGAAATTGAAAAAGCAAGTTTAAATGCATTCTCCAAGCTGCCAGCCAACAGGACAGTGGGGGCTTCAGCGAAAGAGTCACATGTGGCTCCTGAGCCACAGTTTGACCACCCCTGCCCCAGGCTAACCTGATCTCATCATATCTTAGAAGCTAAGCAAGGTTGGCCCTGGTTAGTACTTGGATGAGACACACCCCCCCCAGCAGGAAGTCATGGATTGCTACACAGAGGCAGGCAATGATAAACCTCCTCTGTTAATCTCCTTTTTTAGTCTTTGCTGTTAGTCTATACAGTTTGACTTGATGGCACTTTCCACCAAACATAGTAAATTAACTAGATGTGATAACATGGACAGCAGATATGCTAGGGAGGGCATAACTGCTGCTTCAGATGAGATGAACATCACTAAAGAAGTTGGCAGCTGTGTTCTTCCAAGCCCACATTCCCGATCCCCTACTGATACAAAGCCTTCTTCCTGTTTTACTCTCCTGTCTAGTCTCTCCAGTGTCAAACTTTAGATTTCAGAGGATTACCCTTCTTAGTGCATAGCACCAAAACCAACAGTACAGCAGCATCCTAAAGACTCACACAATTTTATTCCAGCGGCAAGCACAACTTTTTTTGTGGATTAGAGCCTGATTCATCAGATGCACGAAGCGGCACTTCACTCTGCAAATGAGGCCTCACCACATGCGGTGGTGGGTTCCAGTTCACGGAACCCTGCGACAAAATAAAAACTTTCAGGCGCACACCCTCCATGTGTGCCTCTGACAAGCTGGCTCTGTCTCAGGAATAAAGGAAGATTATAAAGCAATGAATAATGCTGATAATGATTTCCTCTATGCTGTTGATTTTATCTCTTGCCAGCTCCTCAAGGCAGACACCTGCTTTGTTGTTAGCAACTCCAAAAAAACAGCACCCCCTGCACATCAACCGGAATCAGCAGCATAGGTGACGTGGTTTATGGCACTGATGAAAGATAAAAAGAGGGGGAGGACTGAGAAGAAGAAGGTGCGGTGAGATTGTTGCAAGAGCCAACTGATGTTAGGACTTTGTATCCGGAAAAGGGGATTGGGGGAGTGCAAATCTCTTGGATAGCAGAACTAAACCTATTACGTATTAACTTATATATTGAAATATTCATTAGATTAAGCGATTGATATTTGTTACGAGCAGTGTTCCCTCTAAGCTGAATCAGTGTGAGCTAGCTCACAGGTTTTTTAGCCTCTGGCTCACATATTTTTTGCCTTCGCTCCGGAAAAATGGCCCCAGAGCAAACTAATTTATGCAGCCGCTCACAACTTTAACAGCAGTAGCTCACAAAGCGGGGTTTTTGCTCACAAGGCCCCACAGCTTAGAGGGTGCGTTGGTTACAAGTTTTGTTTTATTATGTGTTCTGAGCTGCCCTGAGCCCAAGATACAAATAAAATGAATAAATAAACCATTCGGCAGGTACTCCCCATGCCAGGCTATTTCTGAGGGGAAACCCCAACTCATAGAGCAGGGGTGTCAAACATGCAGCCCGGGGGCCAAATCAGGCCCCCAGACTGCTCCTACAGGTTCCCAAGCAATTGGCTGTCATCAGTTTCCTTCTCCCTATATCTTGCTTCCTTCTGCATCACAGCTTGCTTTGCAAGATTTGCTCAATTACACAGGCGCTTCAGAGCAAAGCCTCTATTTTCCCCATTGGCTGAGGCTCCTCTCTTGGGGAGGAAGAGGGGGAGGCAGAGCTTGTTTTTCCACCCTCATAATCCCACAGGAGAGCTACTGAGCCAAGCCTCTCTTCCCTCTATTGGCTGAGGCTCCTCCCCTTCCCGGCCTCTTGGGGAAGGAAGGAAAGAGCCACAGCTTCCTTTGCCCACTTCCCTTGGTCCCATGGGAGAAATACAAAGAAAGCACCTTTAAGACCAACGAGTACTAACGTTTTAAGCATGTTTTAATTTTTAAAGCAAATATATTTAATTGTGTTTGCGTCCTTTGTAAAGTTTATATCTCTGCTACCTAATCTTAAATAGGTACACACATGGCCCAGTCAGGTCTCAATTATGTCAGATCCAGCCCCCATAACAAATGAGTCCGACACCCCAGTTTGAAATTATGATTGCGGATGTCTGAACTAATTGTTAGCCGCCCTGAGTTCGCTTGCGGAAAGGGCGGGATAAAAATCTAAGGTAATAAAAAAAATAGATAGATGAGATAGAGGATGGATAGGGAGATGAGATAGATGGACAGGAGAGAGATGAGAGAGCGCAGTGGAGCCTCCAGCTCCGGAGGCAGCCTGGCAGCGCCGCAGTCCTTGGGCTCCTCACCTGCTTGTACCTGGCGTACAGGTAAAGAAGCTGTTCCTTGGGGGCCACCGCGGCCAAGGCCGGCACCCGCTGCGCCGCCCTCTCGAACTGCTCGGCCAGGCTCAGCAGGAGCTGCGGCGACGAGCGGCTCCCCGAATCGGAACCGGGGCCCGGAGACTCTCCCAGCGCGGCCGCCGCGGCTCCGTTCTCCTCGCCGGAACTGGGCTCGCCGACTCCGCCGTCCCCCGCGGCTGCCCCTTGCGGGGGGAGCGAGGAAGCCATGGCCGAGCCCCCCTCCCTCCGTCCTTCCCTCAAAAGCCGCCGCCCGCCCGCCTGCCTCCCTTCCCTCACGGCCTCATCGCCGCCTCAGCTGCAGACGGTTCAGCCGGAGGCGCGCCGCTCCCGCCCAACGCCGAAGCCACGCCCCCAGCCCCACGCGGACACCCACAACACCCGCGAGCAAAGAGGGCGGGAAGGAGAACGAGCACAGGGAACCATGGAGACAGACAGGAACAACTCTCGGCAACTTCCTCTGTTCAGTTCCACCCCCCCGCCACCATGGAGCCGCTCTACCCCGTGCAGTCTCTATGGTAAAAGAAGGTTCTACATATTGGCGCGGGAAAGCGATTACGCCGGAAGTTCCGTAAGGGGGAGAGGAAGGGGTGGACCCTTTTTCCTCTCGCCGGCTCGTTATTGGTGGAGCTTTAAGGTTTAAAGAGCGGCGCCATAGAGAGAGCCACAGAGCTTCCGGGATTGACCCGCCGATGGTCTAAGGATTCAGAGGGGCTGTCGCTTTATCTTTCCGTATCTCTGTCTCTGTGTTTAAAGTCCTGGTTCAGAGAACAAAGCGGAGTCCACTAGCACCTTTGAGACCAGCAAAGTTTTATTCAGAATGTAAGCTTTCGTATGCAGGCATACTTCTTCAGACGAGGGGATAGGGTACAGTGGGCTGAAGTACATGCAGTTGGTGGGTTAAACTGATACAAAGGATCAAATGGCAAAATATAGTGAAATAAATTGGAAGACCATTTGGTCTGGATGGAAATAAATGGTAATAAAAGTTGCCTGTTAATTGCTGTTGCTGAATGTCTAGGTAAAACAAAAGGACATGTGTTTCCTAGTTCTTGTCCACCTAATTTACTTTTTAACGTCATTCTATCCATTATAAACATCATTCTAGTTTGCTATTAGAAAAAAAGAATACATAAAATGAAAATGGTCCGCTTGAAAACTGCCATTGAGGGGGAGATTGTCACCTCCCTAGGCAGCCGATTCTGCTGCTGAACTACTCTTACTGTTTAAAAAAGTGTATTCCATGTAGATAGATCCGTGTTGGTCTGAAGCAGTAGAACAAAGTCTAGTAGCACTTTTAAGACCAACAAAGTTTTATTCAGAATGTAAGCTTTCGTGTGCTCTAAGCACACTTCATCAGACAGTAGGATGGAATGGCAGGCAGTCCTAATATAAGAAAGTGGGCAGTGAATCAACATGCAAAATCATGGAAATGTCCCTTAGCAGATTAAAAGAATCACAAGCCAGCCTGTGTCCACTGGGCTAAAACAACAGAAACAGTAATAAATGTCAGAATAGCAGATCGATGTCCATTAAGTATCCTGCAATAAATAAGAGTCTGCTCTGGGTTAAAAGGAGGGCATGAGGTTCTCAGAGACTTAATTTAAACATGTAACACACACATAAAATACACCCAGGGTTACAACATTACATAAAACATTTAAGACAATAAAACATACGATCATTACAATTTTTCTTCCACGCTCATACAACGCTTCCCTTTTACACTTCCAAGAATCAATTTTCCTAATACATTTTACAAGAGTACTTACTAAATAGAAACCCCACAGGTGTATTACAGTAATACAAACCACACAATTAAAGCTACAACATCTTAAGTACTGCCCAACTTGACACAACCATATTTTTTACAGGAAACATGACAGATCCCAGTTATTATTGAGCCCCAAAGGCTCTAGTGTTTTTAAGTAGAAAATCCAGCACATTTCTTTTTGCAATAAAAGTTTGCCAATATCCACATGTCGTTCATCACATACTGGTATTTTTTTCCGAAACAAAACTTAAAGAATCAGGAGCATGTCCAAATCCAGAGAAATGATCAAAAAGAGGAGCTTCAGATACAGAATTCTTCAGTCTCGATCTGTGTTCCAATACATGTGTCTTTACCATTCACATGGAGCTTCCCACATAGACACAAGTGGGAGAACACGGCACTTTACCATCCAACAAGTAAAGAGAAACATTGTCCTGGCTATAAACAAGGAGCCGTTCTGAAATGATTGTAAACATTTTCAAGGAGATTATATAGCAAGGCTCTCAATAAAGAGACAGAACTATCATCGGGCTCACGGTTCCTGCACCCCTAGTTTGGGAGCAGAGTCTCCGGGTCCAGAGAAGTCTGCAAGCACCTAAAATAGACAGTGGGCCGTGATATTAGATTGGAGTGCTTAGGACTTATTTTTTTAGACTATATTTCTCTTTTTCATCCAATCGTTTTGAAACTTGGAGGGTATTTTGGGGAGAAGCACTGGATGTTGTGCTGCAAATTTAGTGCCTCTGCCTTAAAAAAACAGCCCCCCAGGGCCCCAGATAACCACGGATCACTTTATACCCTATGGGAATCAGTCTCCTTAGGGAATAATGAAGTGCCCTGTAGACATTTCTCTCCCCGCACCCCAGCTGCTTTCTGATGGCCTTGAAACAGGGTGTTACACAGAATGTCTGTGTTTTGTTGTGTTTACTCAGCCCAATCAAGGAACGCGTGGACAGATCCTGAAGGAGAGAAAAATATCTAAAGGAGCTTTATTAATAAGAATATACCAGTACTGATAGGAGAAGTCTGAGCCACAGGGTATAAAAAAAAACCCCAGGACATTGCAAACTCCTCAGAGAAACAAAGGGTTGCAAACCCTCTTGTACTACCAATGATGTATGAAAACATTAAACATTTAAACAAACGCTATTGGACCCAAAATAAGGCCTCATAGTCCTGGAACCTCTTCATTGACAGGACTAAAACCAGATCTTGTTTCCCCATCCAGGAGGGCTGTTCTGATACCCTAGAAGGGGCAATAAAATATACTGGTTTCCTGTTTTCCTGCTTTTTGATCTCTGGAACATTTGGTGACAGTCCAGGCTCTTCCCTATAGAAATGCAGATTCATGCCCACATCAATGTATTGCAAGGATGTTCTGTATCTCTCAATTGCCCTGTTTCCCAGGACATATGCCTTCCTTTATGGTGTTGCTAGAAAACCCAGAGCCTTGGTGCCAAAGGTGGAATTCCACCCACCCCCCTTTTCTCCCCAACCAGGGCCAGCTTCTAAAGAAAGATATTTTAAGGAACTACTTGCCTAAGCATTCCATCTCACCTATTCTCCTAGATTTTACATGCATTGCTACTAACTATTGCTACAAATCAAGGTTGTCATAGGTAGGGTTGCCAAGTCCAATTCAAGAAATATCTGGGACTTTGGGGGTGGAGCCAGGAGACTTTGGGGGTGGAGCCAGGAGCAAGGGCGTGACAAGCATAATTGAACTCCAAAGGGAGTTCTGGCCATCACATTAAAGGGATGGCACACCTTTTCATAGCCTTCCTTCCATAGGAAATAATGAAGGATGGGGCACCTTCTTTTGGGGCTCATAGAATTGGACCCCTGGTCCAATCTTTTTGAAACTTGGGAGGTATTTTGGGGAGAGGCACTAGATGCTATACTGAAAATTTGGTGCCTCTACCCCAAAAAACAGCTCCCCCAGAGCCCCAGATACCCGCAGATCAATTCTCCATGATTTTCTATGGGAATAAATCTCCATAGGGAATAATAGAGTTCCCAGCAGACATTTCCCTCCCCTCCCCCCACTTTCTGATGACCCTGAAGCAGGGGGAGGGTCTCCAAACCGGGGAATCCCCTGCCCCCACCTGGGGATTGGCAACCCTATTCATAGGTAGTGATAGGAAATATCAGAATAAAGTATCAGAATGTGCTTGATCTGTATCTCAAGGGAAGGGCCTCCAAACTGGGTATCCCCTGCCCCCACCTGGGGATTGGCAACCCTATGCTTACACACGAAAGCTCATGCCTTGAATAAACCTTTGTTGATCTTAAAGGTGCCACTGGACCCAAAATGTGTTCTACTACTTCAAACCTATTCCAGCTGCCCGCCTGGATCTGCCTTCTACCTATGGAAAGTCAGTTGGGAGAAGGGATTCAATTTATAAAGGAAATCCAGGAATTGTCCTTTCTCAGTTCTTTAGTGAAAGATAAAGCGATCGTGTAGAAATTCTGAGGGCAGGAAAAAGGGTTCTGACATTTTTAAGGAAAAAGTCTATTCTCTTGTGGGGAGAAAGAAAGGAAATATATAGATACCTAGAAGCAAATTCGAGTGATTATTTCTTGACAGAAGGGACCTTCCCTACGCCCTTCAAGGAAGCAGTGGTTCGTCCACTTCTTAAAAAAAACATTCTTAGACCCAGTCGGATTGGCCAACTATCAACCGGTGTCAAACCTGCCCTTTTTGGGCAAAGTCATTGAGAGGGCAATGGCAGCACAGCTACAGGGGTTTTGGAATGACACTTCCGAATTAAACCCATTTCAGTCCAGCTTTTGTCCGGGACATGGGATGGAGATGGTACTGGTCGCCCTCTTGGACAATCTCCTAAGACATCAGGATCAAGGCGGATCAGCAGTGTTGCTGTTATTAGATCTGTCGACTGCCTTTGATACAGTCGACCACCAGCTGCTGTCGCACTGCCTTGCCAACACGGGGATTCAGGGGTCTGCCCTCCAATGGCTTACCTTTTTTCTCCAAGGTCGGGTACAGAGGGTGGCAGTGGGAGAGAAGTCATCTTGGAGACACCCACTAATGTGTGGGGTGCCTCGGGGCAGTTCTCCCCCCAACACTATTTAACATCTACATGCACCTCCTCGCCCAGATTGCCCCGCGCTATGGGCTGGCATGTCACCAATATGCGGATGCGCTCTACCTCCTGATGGGCGGCCAGGCTGACTGCATCCCAGAAAATCTGGATCGGGCATTACAAGCCGCTGTGAAATGGCTCAGACAAAGTCGACTGAAATTGATTCCAGCAAAGATGGAGGTTCTATACCTAAGCCGAGGCAGCCTGGGAAGAGAGATCCCTTTACCGACCTTCGATGGGGCGCCTTTAGTGCCAGCTTTGAGGGTCAAGAATTTAGGGGTTCTCCTGGAGCCTTCATTAACTATGGAGGCCCAGGTGGCAGCCACTGCCAGATCTGCATTCTATCATCTTAGGCAGATAAGACAGTTGGCTCTATACCTGGAACGCAGTGACTTGGCTACAGTAATTCATGCAATGGTCACCTCAAGAATAGACTGCTGTGACGCCCTCTACATGGGGCTGCCCTTGACTCGGACCCAGAAGCTGCAACTGGTGCAGAATGCTGCGGCCAGGTTGGTATTGGAGCTGCCTTTATGGGTGCACATCCAACCTGCACTAGAGACACTGCACTGGTTGCCTGTAGTGTTCCGAGCCCAGTTCAAAGTGCTGGTTATGACCTTTAAAGCCCTTTATGGCTTAAGACCTGTCTACCTTTGGGACTGCCTTTCCCCACATGAGCCCCAGAGAGCACAACGATCAAGCTCGTTAAATGTTAAAAATCCCCGGGCTAAAGGAAGTCCGTCTGACCACTACAAGGGCAAGAGCCTTCTCCGTGGCTGCGCCTGCCCTCTGGAATGCCCTCCCTGAGGAGACTTAGGCCCTGCGGGATTTGTCACAAGGATTGTCACAGGATTTGCCAAGGCTATGGCTTCCTTGGATTGAGTCAATCCATCACCTGTTGGGTCCTTCCTCTTTTCCAACTGCCTTCAACTTTTCCCAGCATTATTGTCTTTTCCAGTGAGTCTTGTCTTTTTCATAATGTGACCAAATTACAAATAGCCTCTATTTGGTCATTTGAAATTTCAAGAGAGAATACAGGCTTCATCTGATGTACATATGAACATATGAAGCTGCCTTCTACTGAACCAGACCCTTGATCCATCAAAGTATTGTCTCTCCAGGGTCTCAAGCTGAGGTTTTTCACACTACTTGCCTGGACCTTTTTTAGTTGGAGATGCCGGGGACTGAACCTGGAACCTTCTGCTTACCAAGCAGATGCTCTACCACTGAGCCACCACCCCTCCCCCAATCCACAAGAAAAACTCTAGGGGTAAAGAGTGACGAAATACCTCAAAGGTTAATTCAGAACAACCGTGCCCCCACTATCCATCTTGAAAACACTGAAATACAATGTAGAACTTTTTTTTCATTTCATACTCTTTTTGCTGCCAGGCTTTTGGCGGCCAACAACCTGGAGGGGGGAAAATGTCCAACCGCTTTCATAGAGTAGTGTTGTCAGCCCTGCACTGGAAACTGCTAGGAATTTTGAGGGAAGGAGGATTGTCTCCAACATGCCAACATCACTTCCAAATGATCATCACCACTGCTTCCTCCCAGGCTGCTCTAGGAATTAGGTAAATTCCTAGAGCAGGGGTGGCCAAACTGTGGCTTGGGAGCCAGATGTGGCTCTTTCACACATATTGTTTGGCTTCCAGAGGTAAAGGAGGAACTTAATGCAGGCTTACTCTCATGTAAGTGAGCTCAGCATTGACCTCAGTCAGCCTCTGAACACTGACCCATATGTTGGCAACTATTTCCGCCATGTGTGAAACAGGAAAGGAGGGGGAAATGGGTAGGCTTGCAAGTTCTTCTTCTCCACCATAGAGGTCGCCTGGAGACCTAGAGCTGGGAAAGAGAGTGCAAGGGCTGAGGAAGCCACTGGAAGGAGGGGCAGAATTAAAGAGGGTAGCTCAGGGTTCTCCCTTAGTTATATAACACTTGTAGGAGGTGTATTTACTAACCTTGGTGTCAAGACAAAGAGAGATGCATAATGATACAAACTGTGTTTAGTGATTTACATGGTACATGCTTCTCCTGCTGGTGTCAAAAATAATTCCCTAACCTTTCCCGAGACTGGTCTTATGGGGACTGTTATTCCCAGCTTTTGTTTTTAAAAAGTCTCCTTCTAACCTGGCCATGTTGTAAATATGTATTTACATAAAATACATACATATGTATTTTATTTTTCTATGCAAAGAAAGTATTAAGTGTTTAAATAAAGTGTATGATACAATATGTATAATATTTGTTCATGTCTTGTGGCTCTCAAACAGCTGCCATTTATTCTATCTGGTTCTTACGTTGAGCATGTTTGGCCACCCCTGTCCTAGAGCAACATGGGTATAGTGACATTGCTCCCTTTGCATCATTGCTCCCTTTGCATCATTCCCCCCCTGCACAAACAGGGTAAAGCCAGCAGGGGGCTGCCTGCCACACTGAGCAACCTGATAAGCCTATAATAGGGGCTTAAATGGGCTGTTATTTACTTCCTTCCATGCAGAGCTTCATCTGCCTATGTTAATGCTTGAATCCTCTTAAAGAAGCAGCACTTTCCCCTCATCCAGGTTGTTGGTAGCCAGGGTTGTTGCTAATCCCCAGGTAGGGGCAGGGGATCCCCCGGTTTGGAGGCCCTCCCCCTGCTACAGGGTCATCAGAAAGCGGGGGGGGGGAGGGGAGGGACAGTGGACGGTGGCTCAGTGGTAGAGCATCTGCTTGGGAAGCAGAAGGTTCCAGGTTCAGTCCCTGGCATCTCCAAAAAAGGGTCCAGGCAAATAGGTGTGAAAAACCTCAACTTGAGACCCTGGAGAGCTGCTGCCCGTCTGAGAAGACAATACTAACTTTGATGGACCAAGGGTCTGATTCAGTATAAGGCAGCTTCATATGTTCATATATGTTCAAATGTCTGCTGGGCACTCCATTTTCCCATATGGAGACCAATTCCCATAGAATATAATGGAGAATTTCTAGGTTTTTTCATGGGTTTCTGGGGCTATGGGGGGGGAGCCTGGTTTTTTGAGGTAGAGGCACCAAATTTACAGCATAGCATCTGTTGCCTCTCCTCAAAACACCCTCCAAGTTCCAAAAAGATTGGATCAGGAGGTCCAATTCTATTAGCCCCAAAAGAAAGTGCCCCTCTCGTTAATTATTTCCAGTGGAGGGAAGGCATTTAAAAAGGCGTGCTGTCCCTTTAAATGTGATGGCCAGAACTCCCTTTGGAGTTCAATTATGCTTGTCACACCCTTGGTCCTGGCTCCACCCCCAAAGTCCCCAGATATTTCTTGAATTCGACTTGGCAACCCTATTGGTAACCCAGTTTGGTACCTCACCTTTCCTCCCCTCCCAGCTGCTCCTCAGCAGAACGCCAATGGAACGACTGGTTTACAGCTCACAGACTAATTCCAGTAGCCTCCTCAGTATGCTGGAAGGAAAGGCCCTGCAGCACCTTCAGAGTTAATCTTTATTGCAGCATGAGCTTCTTCCAGGGAACAACGGACCATGTGTAGGTAATATATACGTGTCAGTTCACGTACAGCAGAGGATAAATCAAGTTAACAGGGTAGCTAAGCACCTCAGCAAAGCGGGATAGGGCAGCCTAGTTCCTGGAATACAAATGCGGCGCAGACCCTAAACGTTTGCTGAAACGTTCAGGCCAAATGATGACTGAAGTTAAAGCAAGGCAGGACCAATTGAGAAGCAATTACCATGACAGGATGACTCATTATTCTGAAGGCCTTGAAAACCCAGCTCTGCAAATAAGCCCAGCTCCTGAAGTCTTTCTGCTTTAAGTCTTAGCAGACAGTGATCAGTCAGGGGGCCCAAAGAGACTGACAGCTCGACTGCTGGTTGGAATTTGTGCAGCTTGGGATTCTTGTTGGTTTGCATGTAGCGTGCCTTTAAATAAGCCATTGTGCTTTGGTGCAATGTTGGGCCTGGCTCTTGCCGCAAGGTATTGTGATAGGGTTGCCAAGTCCAATTCAAGAAATATCTGGGGACTTTGGGGGCGGAGCCAGGAGACTTTGGAGGTGGAGCCAGGAGACATTAGGGGTGGAGCCAAGATCAAGTCTGTGACAAGCATAATTGAACTCCAAAGGGAGTTCTGGCCCTCACATTGAAAGGGACGGCACACCTTTTCAATTCCTTCCTTCCATAGGAAATAATGAAGGATAGGGGCACCTTCTTTTGGGGCTCATAGAATTGGACCCCCTGGTCCAATCTTTTTGAAACTTGGCGGGTATTTTGGGGAAAGGCACTAGATGCTATACTGAAAATTTGGTGCCTCTATCCCCCCCAACCCCCCCCCCCCCGAGCCCCAGATACCCACAGATAAATTCTCCATTATTTTCTATGGGAATAAATCTCCATAGGGAATAATAGAGTTCCCAGCAGACATTTCCCTTCCCTCCCCTCCCCTCCCCCCGCTTTCTGACGACCCTGAAGTGGGGGGAGGGTCTCCAAACTGGGGGATCCCCTGCCCCCACCTGGGGATTGGCAACCCTATATTGTGAATAATATAACCAATACATATATTTTTATTTTATTTATTTAGAGTTTATATCCCGCCCTTCCCACAAGTGGCTCAGGGCGGCTTCCAACAATATATGAATGCTTGCACGCACATTTTAAATATCTGAATAATTGTTGGATGGTTCTACTCCCCGGTGGTTTTTCTTTCCTGACTGGTATTCACGCTGTAATTTTAAAAAAGTAAAGGTAGCCCCCTGTGCAAGCACCAAGTGGTTACCTACCCATGGGGTGACGTCACATCATGACATTTTCTTGGCAGACTTTCTATGGGGTGGAACAAAGCAGTAGACACGTGCACCTTTAAGACCAACTAAGTTTTATTCAGAATGTAACTTAGTTGGTCTTAAAGGTGCACTTGTCTACTGCTTTGTTCTATTGCTTCAGACCAACATGGCTGCCTACTGGGATCTATTTTTATGGGGTGGTTTGCCATCGCCTTTCCCAGTCATCTATACTTTCCCCCCAGCAAGATGGGTACCCATTTCATGGAAGGCTGAGTCAACCTTGAGCCGGCTACCTGAACCCAGCTTCTTCCGCGATCGAACTCAGGCCGTGAGCTGAGCTTGGACTGCAGTACTGCAGCTTACCACGCTGTGCCATGGGGCTCCTATTCACACTGGGGAATATCCCCAAAGTCCCCAAATATTTCTCGATTTGGACTTGGCAACCCTACATATACCACATCTCCCAGGAATCATCTAGCAGGAAAGAAGACATTCCTCTGAAGCAGAGGTGGCCAAACTACAGCTCAGGAGCCACATGCGGCTCCTTCACACATGTTGTGTAGCTCCCCAAGGTTGAGGAGATGCTGTGGACCAAACCTCAGACCTTCAGCATTCAAAACAGGCACTCTACTACTGAGTTCATGGTCCTAACCTCTAAGGGAAAAGCCAGTTTGGTGTAGTGGTTAAGTGTGCGGACTCTTATCTGGGAGAACCGGGTTTGATTCCCCACTCCTCCACTTGCACCTGCTGGAATGGCCTTGGGTCAGCCATAGCTCTGGCAGAGGTTGTCCTTGAAAGGGCAGCTGCTGTGAGAGCCCTCTCCAGCCCCACCCACCTCACAGGGTGTCTGCTGTGGTGGAGGAAGGTAAAGGAGATTGTGAGCCGCTCTGAGACTCTTCGGAGTGGAGGGCGGGATGTAAATCCAATATCATCTTCTTCTATCTTCTTACATGGGAAGAAAAAGCTTGTTGATTCTAAAAATGAAACAACGGCAGCAGTTCCTGGCTCAGTTCAACTGTGGGCATCGTGCCCTTACAGAAGGAACAGGAAGCAGACATTTCTCCATTTCCTGTCTTCCTGTATCTTCCCCACCACTGCCACATACACAATGTACGCATGCTGTCCTTGCATCAACAGCTTTCTCTATTGTGAGGAGTAAAGGAGTTTTTTTTTTAAAAAAAAAATTCTGATATGTCCTTTTTAGGGTGTGCAGGTTTCATCTGTCTTTGCTTCCCACACCAAGGTCCTGGCATGTTTGGCTTTTCATCACAAAATAGCATGTTGCATAAAACAAAGTTTGAGTCCGGTGGCACCAGTTGTATTCACAGCATAAGCTTTTGTGTGCAAGTACACTTTGTCCGATACAGGTGTGAATGAGAATTTTCTCAGCCCTTTACTTATGGGTGGTGGTGGTCAGGAAGGTCCATTTAGAGTCAAGAAGCATAAGTGCTGGGTGATCAGATGGGTGAGAAAGATCTGTGATGGCAGTAAATTAGCATACAAATGCAAGAGTTAACAATCAGATGTGGGGAGGAGGTTTGAGTCCTAAGATACCCATAAGCCAAATAAAGTTCAATTCTCGGTAGAAGCAAGAGCTGAGAGTCTTGTGTATACTCCTTGAGATTCTGCGTTGCAAAGAAGCCCTTGTTTGCCCAGCCTGTGTCCAGGCTGCTAGGCTGAATGCTGCCACTTGAGGGCAGTCAATACTTTCCATGGGCCAAGTTGTCTCTGTAGCTAGAGCCAGGTGGGCAGCTGTGTTGGTTTGAAGCAATAGAACAAAGCTGGACTCCACTAGCACCTTTAAGACCAACAAAGTTTTATTCAGAATGTAAGCTTTCGTGTGCATGCACACTTCATCAGACAACGGAACGGGGTACAGTGAGCAGTGCTACATAGAGCTGGTGGCAGCGGTTAAGAATGCAAAGTTGTGCAAAGTTAGACTCCAGTGGCAAAACAGTGAAATGAACAAACTGAAAGAACACATGCCAAGTTGTCTCTGTAGAATAGATCCAGATAGGCAGCCGTGTTGGTCTGAAGCAATAGGACTGTACCCCATTTCGTTGTCTGATGAAGTGTGCATGCACACGAAAGCTTACATTCTGAATAAAACTTTGTTGGTCTTAAACGTGGTACTGGATTCCGATTTTGCTCTCTTGTCTCTGCAGAATGAAGCTTACCTCTTTCAGAAACATGGTAATGGCTGAATTCCACCCAAACCTGGGACATCAGCAAATCAAGATCAGGGGGTCAGTAATGTCAGGAAGCTCCAGGAGTTATTGATCTCAGAGTGCTAACTGTCACTCAGAAGGAGCTGTCCAAAGAGCAAGTAATTCACTAGCCGGGGTCAAAAGCCAAGCTGCAGTCCAAAGGAGGACACGAGACAGATTGCACAGGAAGGTAAGAAGTCAAATAAACAAGGCTGGGCTGCTGCTCAGGTTTAGCCTGGAAGCGGTTAATAACCAGGTCAGGTTAGAGATAGCCAGTGGAATGTTAGGAATCCAAACTGATGGGAATCCAGGTAATGCTGGATCCTGCAGAGGATTGTACCACGCTCTGCTCCCCCGCTGCAAATTCTGAAACATACCTTTCTTTACCATTAGTGGTATAAGAAGAAGAAGAAAATGATACTGGATTTATACCCCGCCCTACACTCTGAATCTCAGTTTCAGAGCAGCTTACAATCTCTTTTACCTTCCCCTCCGCCCCCACAACAGACACCCTGTGAGGTAGGTGGGGCTGAGAGAGCTCTCACAGAAGCTGCCCTTTCAAGGACAACTCCTATGAGAGCTGTGGCTGACCCAAGACCATTCCAGCAGCTGCAAGTGGAGGAGTGGGGAATCAAACTTGGTTCTCCCAGATAAGAGTCCATGCACTTAACCACTACACCAAACTGGTAATGGTTACTGTGAGGGAAGGGGGAAGGGAAATGTCAGAGACAATTTTTTATTGCAACATATAAAAGTCCTAACACTCAGCAAAGAACTCAAGAGATCTTGTGTAAATTGACTACTAACCAAACACACACACACACAATTCTCAGGGCAGTTTACAAGAAAATGTATATAAACGCCATGTGAGAGAATCCTGGTGCATTCTTGGCATCCACAGGGGCTACTTTATGGAAGCAAATTCATGTCACCTCTGGTTCTAAAAATGTCAGGCCAGATCACCTCTATGCAAGATGAAAGTCGGGCTTCCAAACCACTGGAAAACAAGAATAATGTATTAAAAATAATGGACAGCGTCCTAATCCAGCAGCACCACCAAGAAAATAAGCAATAGCGACAAGAACTAAATGCTTACAGGAAAGCACTATTAACTGATTATAAAAGGCAGAAAATAGAAACACATAAAGCAAGATATGGAACTAGGGTCAGCAGCTAAAGATCTTTAAAATCATCAGGATGTAAAAGCTTGAAGAACTACATACAAGAGGACTGAACCCAATAACTGAATGCAGCTACAAGCCAGAGCAGATAGAATTGTCTCCAAAGTGCAGTAAGTTTTGGTGCAAGGTGACTTGCTTAGGGAAGAGTATTCCACATCTTGGGTGCCACCTCTGAAAAGGCCCCGCTTCTGGTGCCAGCATGTTTTGACTCAGAGAACTGGGGAGGGAAGAGCAGGCCTCTGTTAAAGAGCTCTGCTGATAGGCCAGTACAGGAGTCAATGGTTCTTAAAGTATCATAGTCCTTAGCCACTTAGGGCTTTAAAGAAAATAATCAGCATCTTGAATATGAGTCCAGTGGCACTTTTAACACCAACAATGGTTTATTCATGGTATGAACTTTTGTGTGCACTACTGAGATAACTTAGCTTACATTCCGAATAAAACTTTGTTGGCTTTAAATGTGCTACTGGACTCCTACTTCGTAGGTGTAGCCAGTTGGGTGTAGTGATTAAGTGCACGGACTCTTCTCTGGGAGAACCAGGTTTGATTCCCTACTCCTCCACTTGCAGATGCTGGAATGGCCTTGGGTCAGCCATTGCTCTTCCAGAAGTTGTCCTTGAAAGAGCAGCTTCTGCGAGAGCTCTCTCTGCCCCACCTACTTCACAGGGTGTCTGTTGCGGGGAGGGAAGTAAAGAAGATTGTGACTGCTCTGAGACTCTGAGTATATATGAACATATGAAGCTGCCTTATACTGAATCAGACCCTTGGTCCATCAAAGTCGGTATTGCCTACTCAGACTGGCAGCGGCTCTCCAGGGTCTCAAGCTGAGGTTTTTCACACCTACTTGCCTGGACCCTTTTTTAGTTGGAGATGCCGGGGATTGAACCTGGGACCTTCTGCTTCCCAAACAGATGCTCTACCACTGAGCCACCGTCCCTCCCCGTGATTTAAATCCAGTATCTTCTTCAATACTGCTTCAGACCAACACGGCTGCCCACCTGGATCGATCTACTGAGATAACCATTGAAGTGAGTTATTCATAGAAAGCGACTTCTTGTTATTGCTAACTGACTGCACAGTGATATGGGTCATGCACAACTTTAGACCCTTCATCAGCAATGGGATTTGGTATCGGTTCATTAACTCTGTTTTCCTGCTGTCAGTTCTCAGGAGGAAGCAATGGGTGTTCGTGCTGCTGCAGTGCTGGTTTATAGCACCACAGGGACCCCTCAGCTTGGCTTAGGGTTGCCAAGTCCAATTCAATAAATATCTGGGGACTTTGGGGGTGGAGCCAGGAGACATTGGGGTGTAGCCAGAAGCAAGGTTGTGACAAGCGTAATTGAACTCCGAAAGGAGTTCTGACCATCAAATTTTTAGGGACCGCACATCTTTTAAATGCCTTCCTTCCACTGGAAATAATGAAGGATAGGGGCACCTTCTTTGGGGGCTCATAGAATTGGACCCCCTAGTCCAATCTTTTTGAAACTTGGAGGGTATTTTCGAGAGAGGCACTGGATACTATGCTGCAAATTTGGTGCCTCTACATCAACAAAACCTCCCCCAGAGCCCCAGATACCCGCGGATCAATTTTCCATTATATCCTATGGGAATCGGTCTTCATAGGGAACAATGGAGTGTCCAGCAGACATTCCCCCCCCCCTCGATTTCTGATGACCCTGAAGCGGGGAAAGGGCCTCCAAACCGGGGGATCCCCTGCCCTCATCTGGGGTTTGGCAGCCTTAGCTTGGCTTGCTCCAGGGACATTTTCATTTCCCCCTCCTCTCCCCACCCTCAGCCTGTGTAATGCTGGTGCATCTCTGCATCTAACCCTTAAGGTCACCGCTTCCTGCAGTGAACCAAAGCGGACTCTTGACCACACAAACAGCTTGTGCCAGCCACCATTTGGTCAGCCATAAAACTCACTCTTTTGTTATTCCAGATTTATGGTGCAGGGCAGGCCATTAAGCTCAGGAAGCAACAGAGATCAGGGGGGGAATTTGCATTGGGGAATGTGGAGGGAGTGGGGGGGGGGGGAAGCAGGAGTCCACTTAAACCTTTAAGACCAACCAAGTAGGCATACTTCTTCAGACGAGGGGATAAGGTACAGTGGGCTGAAATACATGTAGCTGGTTGATTAAGAGTGCAAACTGATACACAGCTAGGATCACATGGCAAAACACTGTAACAAATTAGAAGGCCGTTCGGCCTGGAGAGCCCTAAAAGGTAATAAAAGTTGCCTGCCAATTGGTGTTGCTGCGAGTCTAGGTAAAATAAAAGGGAAGGCACTGATGTTGCAGTGAGAGGAGGAGGAGGGAAAGGTCTCGTCGGTAACAGAGAAGGCAACAGAGATATAGGAGGGGCTGGTGGGGGTGAAGAGATTTTTTGGGGAGGGGGAGATGGACCAGGAGGTGGTGGAACAGAATGAACGCCCCTCCCACAGCAGGCGTCTTAATCTTTCAAATATCTTCTTTGACAACGGATTGTTTTTCTTTTCTTCTCAAGTTGCAGCCAATTGTGATGCTGGAATGTCCCTCCCCGAACCCTGCCCTCTCCCAGATCCACCCCCAAAGTACCCAGGTATTTTCCAACACACAGCTGGCAACCCTAAATCCATCTCCAGTGGCGAATCAGAAACCCTGCTTGGGCAGGAGACCCACCTGGTCCCGCCCACTTTCAAAAAGAACTCTTGGGCAGACATCAGGAAAAGCGCGTCGCCTGGGGAACCCTGCGCTAGAGCATCCTCTTTCACTCGCAAGGGTCAGCGCGTCTCTCATTCCCTGAGACTCGCATAATGGGATGTCTCCAGTTTGCTGGTAGAACCTGCATGGTTGGATACATCCTGGTGACACGTCGTTGTCAAATCTCTTATGTTGGGGCACGCAATTTCAGCTGTGACCCCATGCTAAGTGTTTAGGTAGCCTACCGGGCTGGCCTCGGTGGGGTTTCCGTTGAGCACTTAACTTGCTGTCACAGACGACAAAGGCACAAGCCAGGCTTTGTGTAGCTTTCAAGAGGAAGGAGGAGGAGGAGGAAAGCAGCCCTCAGTGCAAATGGGATGGAGGCAATTTATGGCCTCCAGAGTCCTGGCTCAGCAAGCTCTCCCTATGAATATTAATGTCTATTTTGGGCTCTGGGCGTTTATTCATCGCTCGCATGGAGAAGCAATTGGATTATGTTTGGAATTGGTCAGAGCCAAACGTGATTTTCCAAGTCTGAATCAGAAAATTGGTTCCCCATTATAATGAGAAATGGAAAGGAAGAATGAAACAGATGTTCTGTTTGCTACTCGTTCTTTAAGGCATGGCGTTTGGGGGATCTAAAATTCTCCTTGTAGCAGTAAATCCATACCACTTCGAGCTGGCTCTCTCCCACTCTGGAAACACCCTGCCCTCAGAACGTTCACAGCTATGTAGAGTTGCCAAGTCCAATTTAAAAAAATATCTGGGGACTTTGGGGGCGAAGCCAGGAGACATTGGGGGTGGAGCCAGGAGCAAGGTTGTGACAAGCATAATTGAACTCCAAAGGGAGTTCTGGTTATCATATTTAGTGGGACTGCACTCCTTTTAAATGCCTTCCCTCCACTGGAAATAATGAAGGATAGGGGCACCTTCTTTGGGGGCTCATAGAAGTGGACCCCCTGGTCCAATCATTCTGAAGCTTGGATGGTGTTTTGGGGAGAGGCACCAGATGCTATACTGAAAATTTGGTGCCTCTACCTCAAAAAACAACCCTCTGCCAGAGAACCACAGATCAATTCTCCATTATACCCTATCAGAATTGGTCTCCATAGGGTATAAGGGAGTGCCCAGCAGACATTTCTCTCCCCTCCCCCCTGCTTTCTGATGACACTGAAGCGGGGGGAGGGCCTGCAAACTGGGGGGTGGGGGGTTCCCTGCTCCCACCTGTGGATTGGCAACCCTACAGCTATGTCCTAGCTGGACATAGGATTGCCAACCTCCAGGTGGAACTGGAGAGAAAACCTGAAGGCTCCGTGTACAAACACCTCTTAAAGACGTCAATCAATATTTTTCTATAATGCACCATGGAATCTTCAATGTGAGGGTTAAGCGTGAAGCATAGTGCTGTGGATTAAGTGGGAAGTGCATTAAGTGACTGAGAATAAAGAAGCCGGAAAGAGCTTGTGCGTGAAACAGGACATTAAACCGGTTTTGCCTGTTGCTATACAGGTTGAGTGGAATAAAATTATTGGATGTCAACTGGATTAATAGTACCGCCTTTGGTGGAATATTATAAACGTTCGGATTGGAATTTCTTCTTTTCAAAGTAGAACAAAGTAGGAGTCAAGTGGTACCTTTAAGACCAACAAAGTTTTATTCAGAATGTAACTTCCTTGTGCTCTAAGCACGCTTCATCAGACAAGGAATCAGGTACAGTGAGCAGAGCTACATATAGCTGGTAGGCAGTGGTTTAGAATGCAAAATGGAACAAATTTAAGATCCAGTGACAGAATAGTAACATTGAGCAAACCTTTGATCTGGGTAACACGAGTGTGAGAAACCAATAAAACAATAACATGTCAAAATGTGAGAATGTCTGTTAATCACTCTATTGTTATAAGCCTGGGCCACAAAGAGGGCATTTCTTTCTCAGAAGTTTTTCCCATCCAACTAATTTACCTTTTAACATGTAACATACATATAGTTTGCCATTAGGAGAAAAATACATTAAAATATAGTGGAAGATGGGTTTAGTACATGTAATAAGAAAACAGCCAATATCCCTATTTGAGTATGTCAATACAGCTAAAAGAGAAATACATTGGATAGTGATGTTCTTTTCAAAGTGATACGTGGGTGCTTGGGCACATTGTGAAAAGTAAAACTTTATTATCACATTGAAGATTCCACGGTGCATTACTGAAAAATATTGATTGATGCCTTTAAGAGGTGTTTGTACATGGAGCCTTCGGGTTTTCTCTCCAGTTCCACTTTCTGTGTGACTCTTGGTTGCTACAACCTCCAGGTGGAGCCTGGAGACCTCCCAGAATTATAACCGATCTCCAAACAGAGACCACTTCCTCTGCAGGAAATGGCTGCTTCAGGAGGTGAACTCTGTAACATTATTCTGCACTGACATTCCTTGCCTCCCCAAACAGTGCCCTCCCTACCCCCACCACATCCCCAGGAACTTCCCAATCCAGAGTTCACAATCCTAGACTGGAGACAGAAGGAAAGGCCTGACCTGTTTGCTGAGTCATGAAAGAAGAAGACGACGACTGCAGATTTATATCCTGCCCTTCTCTCTGAATCAGAGTCTCAGAGCGACTTACAATCCGCTAAATCTTCTCTCTCCACAACAGACACCCTATGAGGTGGGTGGGGCTGAGAGGGCTCTCACAGCAGCTGCCCTTTCAAGGACAACTCCTGCGAGACCTATGGCTAACCCAAGGCCATTCCAGCAGCTGTAAGTGGAGGAGTGGAGAATCAAACCCGGTTCTCCTAGATAAGGAAAGGACCAGTCCCTAGCTCTCAAGGTTTGAAGAAACTCAAGGTTTCTTCAAAACTAACATATCTTTTTTTCTCAAATGAAGCTTCAGGTCTTATTTTTGTTTGTTTCCAAAGAAAAGTTTGCCTTTCAGTCATGCTCCTGCAACAGCAAACAGGTTTTGGATTAGAGGTTTTATCACAAGCCCTGCAAGCTGCAGCGTGACCTTCTGGAAGGGTTTCCACCCACCTTACAAGGGAGAGGGGGCTTTTGGCAAGGCCCTGCTAGTCTGCATCTTTTTCTTGCTCCTGTGAGAAAGAGAGGTTGCCAACCTCCAGGTGGGGCCGGATGATCCCCTGGAATTGCAAGTGATCTTCAGAAGACACAGATCAGTGCCCATGGAGCAAATGGCTGCTTTGGAGGGTGGCCGTAGACACTGCTGAGGTCCTGCCCCTTCCCTCCCCTAAATCTCCAGGGATTCCCTAACCTGGAGCCGGAAACTCAGCTCTGCAGGAGTTGGGGAGCTAGGTAGGGTTGCCTAGGTACTGGGGAATACCTGGATGTTTGGGGGTGGAGCCTGAGGAGGGCAGGATTTGGGGAGGGGAGGGACTTCAATGGAGTCTAATGCCAGTGAGTCCACCTTCCAAGGCAGCCATTTTCTCCAGGGGAACTCATCTCTGTTGCATGGAGGTCAGTTGCAATCCCAGGAGATCTCCAGCTGCTACCTGAAGGTTGACAAGCCTTGGTCTCTGGGGCTGGCTGAGGCCTGGCTCTCCCACAAAGCCCCTTTCATTGAACTGGACTTCGGTCATCTTCCACAGAATATGCCCTGCGCCCAGTGGGGTGTGAGAAATCTCTTACCTAAGTCCCTCACTTTGCCCTGGGAGCAGACTGCTACGTCCTAAAGTTTAGGACCTAAGCCCTCTAGTTGGAGCAGTTGAACAGCTTCATCAGTTCTCACTAAAATGTACCTCCAAAAGCATTTTGAAAGAAATCAGAAAACAAGCCAATGACTTTGTCACCTCTCTCCCTAAGTACCAAGCCATAGAAGAATCATGTGGTATCAGGGCTGCCAACTCTGGCTTGGGAGATCCCTTGACATTTTTTTTTTTTGAGGGGGGCAGTGTGCCTGGGGAGGGGTGGACTTTGAGGAGGGAGCTAAAGAGGGACATAATTCCAAAGAAGTCCATCTTTTGATGGAGCCAGGGGAACTGATCTCTGTATGTAGTACATACACAGGTGACCAAGATTTTTTTTTTCTCCTGTGCTGCTTTTGAAACAGGATACAAAAATGGCAGCTGCCAGTACAGTCTGTTCTATGTTTATGATGGAAACAAAGAAAAATTGTGTTTATGTCTCGGTCAGCCCTTCATTGAGCAGGGCTCTCTTTGGCCTCAGGGGACGGTTCAGAGCAAATTACCTCATCTCCTCAAGGGTGCAGCAGACCCAGTTCAAGGGGAAAGGGAAATAGCGGCTCCCTCAGTTTCCACACGGCTGTGTCGGGGGTGGGGGGGATTCACACTGGCCTTTCCCCCTGGCACGTGCGTATCAGATTGTAGTCTTGCGATAAGCTTCTTATGGTACCAGCTTGACTGTATTCTCTGCACGCAGAATATAAATCCAGAAAGGCATTCCCATCTTTACCCCTCTCTATATACTTCAACAATTGCAGCGCTTTTATAACCCCTGTGTGAGGTCACTTGCTCATGCAGTTTCATGTGGTATGGGCATGACACACACAAATCAGCAGTATATTGGACAATGGCCTAGTTGCCAAGTGGGGATGCCAGCCTCCAGAAGGGATGTGGGGTTTTAGCCTTGGGAGGGCTTCTGGTGTCCTGGCCGCACTAGTGGACCGCCTGATGGCACCTGTAGTGGGTTTTTTTACCACTTTGTGACAGAGTGTTGGACTGGATGGGCCATTGGCCTGATGCAACATGGCTTCTGTTCTTATGTTCTTATACAGGGTCCCCCCAGAAATAGAACTCCTCTCCAGGTTACAGAGATCAGTTCCCCTGGGAAAAATGGCTGCTTTGGAGTGTGGACTCTGTGGCATTGCCTGTGTCCTCCCCAGGCTCCATACAATGCCACGAAGTCCACCCTCCAAAGCATCCACTGATCTCTGTAGTCTGGAGACAAGCTGTAATTCTGGGGGAAACCTCATTTCCCACCTGGAAACTGGCAATGTAGGCCCTCCCAAAAACCCTGGGGCCTGGCAGTGGCTGCATCTCACAGGATACTGATGCCAGCCCTGAGCTAAAGTCTTCTTCTGGCTTGTAATTTCTGGGAATTCCAGGTGCTCACGCCCCAGGTCTGCTTCCATCTCTGGCCTTCCTTCTGGCTGCTCAGTTGAGCCATTTGGTGTGCTTTGTGTCACCTGCCTTCCCTGGGGTCTTTCCATCTTCTTTTAAAGTTCTTAGGATCCCACCCAATGTTCCCTCTAAGCTGAGTTAGCGTGAGCTAGCTCACAGTATTTTAGTTCTGGCTCACACATTTTTGTTTTAGTTCTGGAAAAATGGCCCCAAAGCAAACTGATTCATGCAGAAACTCACAATTTAAATGCCAGTAGCTCACAACGTAGAATTTTTGCTCACAAGACCCCACAGTTTAGAGCAGGGGACCCACGGGTAGCCAAACTTCCTTAATGTAAGAGCCACATAGCAGAAATGTCAGATGCTTGAGAGCCGGAAGAAAGAAGAAGACGACATTGGATTTATATTCCGCCTTCCACTCTGAATCAGAGTCTCAGGCTCACAATCTCCTTTATCTTCCTCCCCCACAACAGACACCCTATGAGGCAGGTGGGGCTGAGAGGGCTCTCGCAGCAGCTGCCCTTTCAAGGACAACTCTTACAAGAATTATGGCTGACCCAAGGCCATCCCAGCAGCTGCAAGTGGAGGAGTGGGGAATCAAGCCCGGTTCTCCCAAATAAGAGTCCACGCACTTAACCAAGATTGACCAATTGGAAGGAAGGAAGGAAGGAAGGAAGGAAGGAAGGAAGGAAGGAAGGAAGGAAGGAAGGAAGGAAGGCAAATAGGAAGAGAGAGGTAGAAATAAAGCAGCTTTAACTTTAAATGCATTTTCCTTGCCAACTGGCTTAGCTTGGATAAGTGATTTAAAGTGACAAATGCCTTCTCCAAGTTGGCTGACAGGGCTGTAGGGGCTTGAGAGCCACACAATATTTGTGAAAGAGCCACATGTGGCCCCTGAGCCACAGTTTGGCCACCCCGGTTTAGAGGGTGTATTGATCCCATCCCTTTCCAATGCATTGCAGTCTTCTACACAAATCAACCGACATTCCACCTCTTGGGTTTTCCAGTGGGTGCTGTATGTCTTCTTAGGCATTTGGAAACCAGCTTAGCCAACCACCACTGAGCTCCTCTTCTCAGCGCTGGGCTCCAGCGAGAATATTGCATGCAGTGGCATCAAAATTTATGAGTGACAAATTAGCTTTGAACACCGAGCTCCGTTTCTTCTTGGTCTCCATGGTGAAAATGGCTTTGTTGCCTAGGTGTTTTACCTGTACAAAAGCACTTGTAACTGGCAGCGTCACACCGTTATGTCTTTTTATATGTGTTCACAGCAAAGTCACGTTTCCACTGCAATTGCCACATTGTGCAAGGAGTGGCAACTGCTGACATTTTTAAAATCTGCTTTGCATGTTGGGAATACACACAGGTATAAGCAGGGAGCATGGTGTGCTCATGTGTGAAATGTACATCTGATGCTGGCTACAGAAGGTAAGAGGTAAGATGAGTCTGGAAAAGGAGCTCACATTCAAAAAGTGTGAGAGACATTGATCTAAATTTAAACGCAAGCATCAATCCTATAAATCAGGGCTGCTATCCTCTCCGACATTTGTTATTTGGTTTGGGAGGACAAGAGAATGCTTGGGAAAGAAGGCATCTCTGTGTTTATACAGGATATGGTAGAGACTAGTGGTCTAGTGATTACATATTAGGGCAGGGGTGGCCAAACTTGCTTAACATAAGAGCCACATAGAATAAATGTCAGATGTTTGAGAGCTGCAAAACGTGAACATCTGATATTTCAGAGCAGGCAGGCAGGCAGGCAAATAGATTGAAGAGGAAAGTGCAAGTGGAAAGAAAGAAATTTTAACTTTAAATGCATTTTCCAAGCCATGGGTTAGCTTGGCTTGGAGAAGTGATTTAAAGAGAAAAATGCCTTCTCCAAGCCAGCCGACGGGGTGGTGGGGGCTTCAAGAGCCACCCAAAATGTGTGAAAGAGCCACATGTGACTCCTGAGCCACAGTTTGGCTACTCTTGTCATAGACCACAGAAGCAAACAAAGAGAAGAGCCCTCTTTGTGAGCAGAGCTTAATCCAGAGATGCATCTGCCGCCACCCTGGCCCAGGACAGAACTAGCAAACTGGACTGAAAACAACATCTGCAATATGTTGCAGATGAACCATTGTTCTGAAACACCGAACGTGTGCATATGTGTGCTCTGTGTATGTGTGCTCATGTGCACAATTAGCTCTATCCACTCTGGACAGCTCCCCATTCCCAAAACCATTCACTGGATTACATACAAAAGTGCAGTCAAGTTGCAACTGATTTAAGGCGACCCCAGCAAGGGGCTTTTGAGAAGCAGAGGTGGCTTGCAGTTGCCTTCTCCTGCTTTCCTTGTCGGCCTCCCATCCAAGTACTGACCCTGCTTAGCTTCTGAGATCCGGTGAGATGCAGCTATTCCACCCCGCCTTCCCTCCAGCATCTGCTGAATTAGCTCTCCTTTTATCCCCCAAGAACTAGCACCTGGATTTACACTGAAAAGCGCCTGGCGGGAAATGTTTTCTTGTAATGACCATAATAACTGCAGATGTAGGGACTCAGATCCTGCTTCTATTTATGATGTGTTTATGCACCGGCTTAACTGCCTTCCCACGGAGCGGTGATAATGCCAGTTTCATAGGGGGGGAACCCCATGTTGGCCTTTCCCCTATATTTATAGTATTGTAAAGTGAGTGGCTGTGTAAATAACTTTTGCCGCTGGGTTAGTTCCCAGCTGACAGTGTGCGTGGCTGTATAAATGGCTATAATTTCACCCTTGTTCTTGCCTTCCTTTTCTTTTGCAAGGCAAAAATGTTGCGACAATCTATGAATGCATCAGCACAAAGCATCAGGCCCTGCACTGCCATGACGTGCTGAAGAATTGGAATTAAGGTTGCCAACCTCCGGGTAGGACCTGGATGTCTCCAGGGATTTACAGCTGAACTCCAGAATACAGAAATCAGTTCCTCTGGAGAAAACGGCTCCAGATGAACTGGAGGTGGACCGGATGGAATCACATCTCTGCTGAGGTTCCTCCACAGGCTCCATCCCCCAACCTCCAGGAATTTCCCAACCTGAAGTTGGAAAGACTAGTTAGAATCAGGGGTCATTTTGTAGAAAAAGAGGGGCCAGAACTCATTAGCACAGCTCATTTGCATATGCCACACACCCTTGACATCACCGGAAGGTGTACTAAATCATATCATTTCAGCATCTACCTTAAAGTGCTTCTTGAATTAGAATTGCCATAATAAAAGCTTACTCTCATCATGCTTTTTAAATTGCTTTCTCCTTTGTGGCCACAGGGGCGCAATGAAGATTTCTATCTGTCTGCTTTATATGTTTTGGTTATTTTCCCTTTTTTTTTGATGGGGAAAAGTATTAGAAAGTTTGTCAAATCTTACAGTTCAGCAAAATTCTCACAGGGGGGTTTGACTGAAAAATGGAGCACAGAAGCAAGTATTTTGGGAGGGAGGAGAAAGAAAGCACAATAAAATTTAGAGATCTCAGAGCTCCACTCCTATGAGCTCCTGCTTCCTGGTTGGAATCCTCCAACAAAACAGAAATACATTGAAAGATTGTACATCTCTTTGGTTTTGGTTCTGCAAAAACTATATTTGTCTCAAACCTAAACCAACCAGGCAAGGAGAAAGGGAGCCTGTGGATGGAGCCACATGGCTGTTCTCTCTCTCTTGAGATGGTCATCAGAGAGCACCTACCCATGTGCTGGATCCAGGTCATCTCAGCCCTACCTTTACAGTGAGAATCCAGGCTTCTTATAGGCTGTCTGTTAGTCCCGCTTCACCTTTTCTTTCTTCAAATGCAAACTCAATGGGTGCCGTGTGAGGCTAGGAGGAAACAGACTGCCTGAAATCCCATCCTCTGCTCACTGGAACAGGGCTTTTTTTTTGTAGCAGGAACTCTTTTGCATATCAGGCCACACACCCCTTATGTAGCCCATCCACCTGGAGCTTACAGTAGGTCCTGTACTAAGAGCCCTGTAAGCTCCTGGAGAATTGGCTACATCAGTGGTGTGTGGCCTAATATGCGAATAAGTTCCTGCTACAAAAAAGGGCCTGGGTCACTCTCATTTGATTTTGGATCGTACATTAGAATTTGGGCCTTGCCCTTTTGAACAGCCAAACACTCAATTCTATGTGAATGGAAGGGACTGAGAAGAACACGTTTCCCAACATCTAATTGAACATGGGACTGGCAGGACCTTAAATTCAGCAGGAGCTCACAGGAGCCCAGCTCCTGAACCTTTCTGACAGCCCTCCTCCACCTCCCCACCTACCTACCTTATCCATTGAACAGTAGGTGCAGCTGCATAACAGTCCCTGGATGTGCTCCACCACCTATTTTTCTACAAAATGACCCCTGGACACTGGTACCAGGCGTGGGCTGGAGAGCTCTCCAAATTACAACTCAACTCAACTCCAGACTGCATAAATCAGTTCCTCTGAAGAAAATGGCTGGGGAGCGTGGCATTACACTGCAGCATTATACCCTGCTCAGGTCCTTCCCCTCCCCAAACCCTGCCTTGTCCAGGATCCACCCCCAAGTCTCCAGGAACCCAGCCTAGATGTGGCAACCCCAGAGGATGATGACATTAGGGAACTAACCAGGGCTTCTTTTGTAGAAAAAGCCCAGCAGGAGCTCATTTGCATATTAAGCCACACCCCCGGACATCACCATAGTTTCACACAGGGCTTTATTGATAGAGAAAGCCCAGCAGGTACTCGTTTGCATCTTAAGTCGCAGCCCGTGAGGCGAAGCCAGCTGGAACTGCGTTCCTGAGCGCTGTGGCTCAAACAAAAAAAAATAGTCCTGGAACTAACATTCCCAAGCATGCTGGTGGCCCACTTTGGCTCAGGATCACAACATGGGGGGGGGAGGCAGGGTGCGCCTCCAGACTTTTCTGCTGCACCATTTTCTTGTGCTGAAATAAGCCACACCCCCTGACATCACCATAGTTTCACACAGGGCTTTATTGGTAGAAAAAGCCTCGCAGGGGAATCAGAAGAACCCTGACCAGGTTAGCGCCACGGGTAATGTGTACTTTGGCTGTGAGTTTAGGCCCTATTGTCATGCCTGCCATATGTGCCCACCTGCAGCCTAGCAGAGCTGTTCCAGAAATCATTGCAGAAACTCTCCAGATTAGAAACTGCAAAAATTTGGGTAAAGGTTTGCGTCGTCGTCGTTGTTTTAAAATACCACAACAAAGGCACAGCTGAAGCTGAAACTGGGCATGAGGAGTGAAGCATTCATCAGAGAGGAATGAAAATGCTTTGGTATAATTTAATGGCACACAAGTGGGTGTTGAAACCTATCATTCGGCATTTCAGAGGAAAAATACTTATTCGATGTCGTCTTAGATCCAGAACAGTTTGGAAAGAGGTCGAGGTGGGTGCTGCCCCATCCTTGCCTCTCTTTTGGGAAAGTATTATTTAAAACATTTCCCACAATCCAAAGCAGGCTCTTAGGGATGCAAGACTAGCTTTAAACAAAATCTCTGCTTCCTTCTTGCCTTCCACCACTGCTGTGTGCCAAAGGCAGACCGCAGAGCATTGGATGATGTGGACGTGTTCAGTAGTTGCAGGGGGAGGAGGAGGAAGAAAAAGAGTTGGATGTATACCCCACCCTTCACTCAGAGTCTCAGAGCAGCTTACAATCTCCTTCCCTTCCGCTCCCCACAATGGACACCCTGTGAGGTAGGTGGGGCTGAGAGAGCGCTGAGAGAAACTGCCCTTGAGAGAACAGCTCTGAGAAAACTGTGACTGATCCAAAGTCACCCAGTTGGCTGCATGTGAAGGAGTAGGGAATCAAATCCAGTTAGAGTCCGCTGCTCTGAACCACTACACCAAACTGGCTCCCAGAGCAAATGGACACCTTATTTGCCTTACTTATCTGCCAGCTATTTCAGCCAAGGTTAACAATGCATTAAGGAATCCTTGACCTGCCATTAGGAAACCCAATTTGTCTGTAGATTTGGGATCAAATATTTGCTGGGTAATCTCTGACTTAAAGTTGGGCTGAATATTTACCAAATATCTCCATTGGATATATAATGTAAGTTCTTTCCACACAGGGGCCAATCCATGTTTCCTTTTCAATGCCGCTGCAAATACAAAGGTCTTGTCCCCCCCCCCCCATTCTGTTCCATTCCCCCCACCCTTTCCCATCCTACTTGCCAATCCCTCCCCCTCCACCAGTAGAGTTTTTGCCAGTTTTTTTTTAAACTACTGGTAAGCAGGACATTACTGTGGTTAGAGTTGCCAATCATGTTAAAAGGGTCAAGCTAACCTATAAATAAATACTATCAAATATATATGCTCTTATTTATGGTGTACATAGTGTCAAAGATTAAAAACAAATGGTCAGACTTCACAGAACATCAACACGAGCTTTAGATAATCTGTAATCAGGGCTTTTTTTTCCTCTGGAAAAAGAAGTGCTGGAACTCTTGAGGGAAGGAAGAAGGAGGAGGAGGAGAATAAGAAGAAGAGGAGGAGATTAGATTTATACCCCACCCTTCATTACCCAAAGAAGTCTCAAAGCAGTTTACAATCTCCTTTTCCTTCCTCTCCCATCCCCAGAACAGGCATCCTGTGATGAAGGTGGGGCTGAGAGAGCTCTAACAGAGACTGCTCTCTCCAGAACAGCTTCTGACAGTTATTTCGACTGACCCAAGGTCACTCCAGCAGCTGCAAGTAGAGGAGTGGGGAATCAAACCTAGTTCTCCCAAACAAGAGTCCGTGCACTTAACCACTACACCAAACTGGCTCTCTACACCAAACTGGAAAGGAAGAAGAAATACACGGGTGCCCCTCATGCACTTTTAAACAATTTTGTGAGAATTTTGGTTCCATGAAGAGGTTCCAGAATCCCATTCCCCACTTCCCCCCAGAAAAAAGCCCCTCTGTAATTATTTTACATGCAGTGTTGATGAGTTCACATACAAACTCAGCTGGAGACCCTGGAGAGCCGCTGCCAGTCTGAGAAGACAATACTGACTTTGATGGACCGAGGGTCTGATTCAGTATAAGGCAGCTTCATATGTTCATGTTCAACTTGATGAAAATGTCAAATGACCGATAGGACCATATGCGTTTTGGCCGCAACAACCTTTCTCAGTAGACAATAATACCTTTCTCAGTAGACAATAAAGAAACACCCAGAAGTAAATATATATATATATAAATTGAAGCCAGGTGTTGCTTTCGCATATGTTATGAGGTTACTGAAAATTTATGAAGTAGGTCATGGATAACTTCTCATGGAGACTGTACAAGCAAGACAAAATCTTCAATGATATAATAATCTGGTTTGAAATTTCCTCTGGATGTGTGTGTCATCAACCAAAAGCTGCATGTCATCAGTGATATGATGACACCACTTTTGACAAGCTAGTTCACAGTGATGGTCTGGTATTTGTGCAAAAACTCTATGATAGAATCCATTTTTACCATAGAGTTGTTGTCCTACTATCAGAGCATTGCCTTGGCATTGGCATTGCAATGTCACTTCTGGCACACATTGTAAATGACATTGCCACATCATTGGCGACTTAGCCTGGACCTCCCTCCCACTCCTGGTAAACCCCTTCCTCATGCCCCACCAGGTGCCTGGAGGGACCTAACAACCCTATATTATCTATACATTTCCTTTTTCAAAGAACTCCAAAATATTGGTAAGGCAGGACTTCCCTTTGCAGAAGCCATGCTGACTTTCCCTCAGCGGGCTTTGTTCTTCTATCTGCTTCATAATTCTGTCTTAGGTTACAGCATCTACTGATTTGTCTGGGACAAATGTTCAGCAATTTGGCTGAGAGGCTTTTGTTAGCATTTAAAAGTGATGATGTACCAAAAGCTTGATAGAGTAGGAAATCTTACTTGGCCCATTTTAAGATTCCTCTTACTAGAGGAAGAGAGCCAGTTTGGTGTAGTAGTTAAGTGTGTGGACTCTTATCTGGGAGAACGGGGCTTGATTCCCCACTCCTCCACTTGCAGCTGCTGGGATGGCCTTGGGTCAGCCGTAGCTCTCGCAGGATTGTCCTTGAAAGAGCAGCTTCTGTGAGAAGCTCTCTCAGCCCCACCTACCTCAAAGGGAGTCTGTTGTGTGGGAAGAAGATAAAGGCAATTGTAAGCTGCTCTGAGACTCTGATTCAGATAGAAGGGCGGGGTATAAATCTACAGTCTTCTTCTACCAAGGTGTTCTACGATCTTATAATAAAACCCTTATTCCCTGATGATCATACTGCAAGAACTAAAACTCATCAATCTCCTGGGAAATCAATGTTGAATAAACCATCTGATCTTACTGAAGCCGGGCCTAGCTCCCTGACAGATTTGCTACTCCCGATTCCGCAGTAGCCTTTGTCCCCTGTCTTGTTCTCAGCTCTCGAGTTTGTGAGGGTCAGGGAGCAAGCAGGGAACAGGCAGCTCCACTCCAGAGATGCCAATGCAGAACCCGGGAAAAAGAGCCACTCTGAGGAGCCCCACACAGGAGGCCAGTGCTAAATGCGGAATTCTAGTCTTCTGGTGCCTGATTTTAATGCACGTTACATATACCACAACCAATATCACAGCAATGCTAGCCAACTTCTACCTTGACATCCTTCCTTTTTCTAACACTTCCCTCCTCCCTCCTTTGGCACCAGAGACTGGCCATCTGTCGGTTCCCTCATGCAGGTTGGCAAAAGAGAAAGTGACTTGGCAACCGTCCTCAGCATTTCCTTCCTTAATGATCGGTGACATGCCTGACGCAATCCCAGCGATTTCTGGGAAGAAGCAGCATGGGTCGGGGAGGTGGATGGAAAGGCCCCCTAGAAATCTGACGGCGAGGAGAGAAGAGAGGCGGAGGGCTGCCAGGCTGATCCCCAGCTTAGCTCTTTTCTATCTGAAGCCTAGTAATGCGAGTACAAAGTTGTGGCGGCGTCAGCAGCAGCTGCACATCAAAGCCGTCCCTTTCTGAAGCAGGAAAACGAGCTGATGCCGTTGAGTGACTTCCTTTTGGTAGCCAAGATCATCTGCCTGGGGTTGCGAAATCCGAGGCATGTGATGCCCCCAAGGAGAAACTACGGGCATTGTATAAGAATCCCCTTGCTTGATTAGACTTGTTTCTACCAGATAACCCCCAGGAAGCTTATGAGTTTTCAGCATGGTGGAAATAAATAGCCCCTCTTCCCTCATTTAGTAATCTGGCAGATCAGTTCTGAACACAGGGATTTCCAGTTTCAGGGCCAAGCTACAGGTTATATTTAATGCGCAGCAAGCGTGCTGAGAGCCAGTTTGGTGTAGTGGTTAAGTGTGCGGACTCTTACCTGGGAGAACCGGGTTTGATTCCCCTCTCCTCCACTTGAAATTGTTGGAATGGCCTTGGGTCAGCCATAGCTCTGGCAGAGATTGTCCTTGAAAGGGCAGCTGCTGTGAGGGTCCTTTCAGCCCCACCCACCTCACAGGGTGTCTGCTGGGTGGGGGGAGGTAAAGGAGATTGTGACCACTCTGAGATAGGGCAGGATATAAATCCAATATCATCTTCTTCATTATCCAGGGGTTGCCAGACTGAAGCTCAGGAGCCCCATGTGGCTCTTTCACACATATAGTGTGGCTCTCAAAGTCCCCACTGCCCCATCAGTCAGCTTGGAGAAGGCATTTCTTTCTTTAAATCACTTCTCCAAGCCAGCCAACGACTCGGAGAATGCATTTAAAGTTGTTTTCTTTCCACCTCTCTCGCCCTCCCTCCTCCCCCATCTGTTTTCTTCCCTCCCTCCCTCCATGTCTTGCAACTCTCAAACACCTGACGTTCCTGTCTTGTGGCCCTCAAACATCTGATGTTTATTCTATGTGGCTCTTATGTTAGAAGAAGATATTGAAGAAGATGTTGGATTTATATCCCGCCCTCCACTCTGAATCTCAGAGGCTCACAAGTTTGGCCACCCCTCTCTGAACCAGACTGTGACTGAGGCAGACAAGTAGCATGTGTGCGTTTCCCAAGCGTGCCTGATTTGGATTGGGACCGTGGTGCAGGCTTCAGCCTTCCCCTTCCCCTGGTGCAGCCTTCCCCCAACCCAAAACGTCCCCCAAGGGAGTTGTTTTCCCCTTAATGGGGCTGTGCACGCTAGGCTGCATGTACAACCCCCTGATAAGATAAATAGTGCTCCCTGGGGAAAATATGCATGTCACAGATCCTATTCAAAGCAGCCATTCTCCCCAGGTAAACTGATCACCACCGCATGGAGATCACTTGTAATCCCAGGAGAGCACCACCTGGAGGTTGGCAACCTTAGCTGAGGCCCCACCTGGGAATTCTTAACGCTGCCTTCCAAGCAGGCCTCGTTTTGGGCAGGAGCTCAAAGGAGCAGAACTCTGAAAACTCTAAAAGTTGTTATGCTCTTTCTTTCTTACACTCCCCCCCCCCTCCAAGTAAAGGAGGTGGTGGCGGCCACAAGCATAGCCACCTTCAAGAGGGGGTTAGATAAAAATATGGAGCAGAGGTCCATCAGTGGATATTAGCCACAGTGTGTATGTATGTGTGTGTGTGTGTGTGTGTGTGTATATATATATATATATATATATATATATATATATATATATATAATTTTTTTTTGCCACTGTGTGACAGTGTTGGACTGGATGGGCCATTGGCCTGATCTAACATGGTTTCTCTTATGTTCTTACTTGCTTCTGGGCTGCATCCTTCAACCCCCCCCTGTGAGGATTTTGTTGAACTGTAAGATTTGACAAACTTTCTAATATCCCCCCCCCCCCCGCAAAAAAAAGCAATGGGGAAATAACCCAAACATATCAAGCAGACAGATGGAAATCTTCATCATGCTACTGTGGCCACATTGGAGAAAGTAGTTTAAAAAATATGATGGGAGGAAGGTTTTATTATGACAGTTCTAATTCAAGAAGCATTTGAAGGTAGATGCTGAGCTGATATGATTTAGTGCACCTTCCAGTGATGCCGGGGGTGTGTGTGGGGGTGTGTGGCATGTGCAAATGAGTTGTGCTAATTAACTCCAGCACCTCTTTTTCTACAAAATGACCCCTGCTTCCTAGCATGCTGAAAGCTCTATGTTGTCTGCAGGGATGGAATTCTAGCAGGAGCTCCTTTGCATATTAGGTCACACAGTCCTGATGTAGCCAATCCTCCAAGAGCTTACAAGGCTCTTTTTTGTAAGCCCTTGGAGGATTGGCTACATCAGGGGGTGTGGCCTATGCAAAGACACTCCTGCTAGAATTCCACCCCTGGTTGTCTAGCTTGCAAAGATTACCTGCCTACAACCTTACCCAGTTTCCAGTCAGCTGCCTCATCCATTGCCTTCTTCAGTTGGAGCCTTTTATCCCTCTTCCCCGCCACTCCCAGTTCCTGCTTCTCCTCTTCAGCAGGCCCTTTCTCTCAAGGAGGTTTTTACTCCAAGGGAGGCCTAGAAGCAGAGAACACCAGGCTTGACCTAGAGGTTGGAGATTACTCTCGATGAGGCAGATAGGGTTGCCAGGTCTGACCAGGCACCTGGTGGGAGACCTTCTTCACATGTGCAGCATGATAATGGCACCTGGAAGTGACGTTATCGCACATCATGGGAGGGCACTCTAGCACTTTGGGGGAACTCTATTGTTACCAAATAGTTTTTCCCTCAAATGCTAGAGTGCCCCCTCCTGCGACGTGCCCAGCGCAATAACATTACTTCTAGGTGTTGTCATCACACCAGGCATGTCACAGCACACTAGTGCTCTTTGGGGGTGGGAATCCCCGTACTGGCCAGTCCTGTGGCAGCGGGTTGGGGCCCTGAAATTGGGGGGGGGGGGGGGCGAAGCACGTCCCCAGCAGGAGGCTGGGAATCCTAGAAGCAGGAGACAATCATGGTTGCATTTAGAAGAAGAAGAAAAGTCAGTTTTTGTACCCTGCTCTTCACTACTCAAAGGAGTCTCAGAGCAGCTTACAATGTCCTTTTCTTTCTTTCCCCACAACAGACACCCTGTGAGGCAGGTGGGGCTGAGAGAGCTCTGCTCTTGAGAGAATAACTCTGAGAGAACTGTGACTGACCCAAAGTCACACCAGCAAGTGCCTACGGAGGAGTAAGGAATCAAACTCTCAACCACTACACCACACTGGCTGTCATGGGTGTGTATGTGTGTAGTTATGTAAACACTTCTGTGCAGTGTAGGGTTGCCAACTCAGGGTTGGGAAATAGCTTGGGATTTGGGGGGGGGGGTGGAGCCTGAAGAGGGCAGAGTTTGGGGGGAAGGGACTTCAATGGGGTATAATGCTATAGCGTCCAACTTCTAAAGTGGCCATTTTCTCCAGAGGAACTAATATGTGTCACCTGGAGATTAGTTGTAATAATGGGAGATCTCCAGCCACTACCTGGAGGATGGCAACCCAGCATGTCTTCACATCTTTGTCAAACCAGCCAATTCACATGTGTTTATTTTCAAATCCTTCCCCACCCCCCGCTGCTTTTTTCTTCTTCAGCCACAGACAATCTGTTACTGCACAGTATGCGTGTGGCTGGAAGGAAGACAACCTAACAGATAACGTTACTGGAATCGCAATCTGACAAAAGCAGGTTGTAGAGATATTGCCTTGGATCTGACACATACCCAACATATGCATACGCGCGCACACAAACACGTGCTGATCCATAGTAAACAGATGCTGAAAAGTATTATTTTTCTTCCTTTCTCTCTCTTACCAGCAGTCTTATTAGTCAACCAAGAGCCAGCACTGTGGTGTTCCAATCTGCATTTGGCTTTCCCTTGAGCATGTGGCAAAGCCGAGCCGTCACTCCATCACTTCCCCCCACTCCTTGTCGCGCAGCAAATCTAATCTCGACCTCTGTGGCATTTCCGTCAAGCAGGATGCCTGTCTCAATTGCCTCTAACCTTTCTCTTGTGAAATCATCCTTTCAGCCAAGAACATTTAAACATAGATTTTTATTTTTTAAATTTAACTTTATATAAGCTTAGCAAAGAAGAGGAGGAGGAGAGGGAGAGGGGAAGAGGAAGGAGGAGGAGATTGGATTTATACTCTGTCCTTCACTCAGAGTTTCAGAGCGGTTTACAATCTCCTTCCCTTCCTCTCCCCACAACAGACACCCTGTGAGGTAGGAGGGGCTGAGAGAGCTCTGAGAGAACTGCTCTTGAGAGAACAGCTCTGAGAGAATTGGGACTGACCCAAGGTCACTCAGCAGTTGCATGTGGTGGAGGACTGGGGAATCAAACCTCCAGATTAGAGTTTACCACTTTTAACCACTACACTAAACTGCCCCTAAAAAAAGATAACTTCCACATATAACTAACAGCGTGGCACAGTGGTGAGAGCACTGGGTATGGATTTGGGGGAGGGCTGAGGTTCAGATCCCCCGTTCTGTCATGGAAGCTTGCTGAATGGCCTAGGCCAGTTTCTCTTACTCATCCTAACCTACCTCACAGGGCTGTTGAAGTAAGGCTAAAATAGAGAAGAGAGTGAACAATGGGGTTGCCAGCTTCTCCATGGGGCCTGGAGATTGGCTGGAATTATAACTGCTTTCCAGACTTCGGTGATCAGTTCCTCTGGAGAAAATGGCTGTCAGACAGTGGACTGGATGGCATCAGCCCCCCCCCCCCCGAGATCTCTCTCCTCAACCGCCTCCTTCCTAAGTCTCCACCCCACAAATCTCCAGGAATTTCCCAACCTCAGGTTGGCAAGCTTAGATGATTATGCTTTGGTCTATATAGGGAAAACATTATGATACAAATTAGGGGTGCCAGCCTCCAGATGGGACCTGGGGTTCCCCTGGAATTACAGTTCATCTCCAGACTACAGGGAGTGGTTCCAATGGAGACAATGGATGCTTCGGAAGGTGAACTCCATGGCGTTGTACCCCACTGATGTTCCTGTCTTCGCCACGCTCCATCCCCAAAACTCCAGGAGTTTCCCAACCTGGATCTGGTAACCCTAACCCCCAGGGATATTTTTTTTTAAGCAGGAACTCCTTTGCATATTAGGCCACACATCCCTGATGTAGCCAGTTCTCCTGGAGCTTACAGTAGGCCCTGTACGAAGAGCCCTATAAGCTCTTGGAGGATTGGCTACATTAGGGGTGTGTGGCTTAATATGCAAAGGCGTTCCTGCTACAAAAAAAAGCCCTAACCCCCATCCCCCACCAGTGGCCAAGAAGGATAATACAAATATCACAAATATCTAAATAAAGTAATTTACTTGCATTTCATACACACATATTCAGCCAGTCTATATATCTAGATGACAAAATAAATCAGTATCATGAAGAAGTTACATATAAGATCCAATTGGATGTCCAAGAAAGAACACTGAATGCCATCCTAAATCATACCAAATTAGCACCAAATTGTTTAAACTGTTTTAAATTGTTTATTTTAATGTTTAATTTAGCTGTTTTTATTGGTATTCTATTATGTTTGTCAGCCGCCCTGAGCCTGCTTTGGTGGGGAGGGTGGGATATAAATCAAATAAACTAAACTAAAGATAGACATCAATCACAAAGAAAAATGACTAAATACTTTCTAAGACTTTTCTTAATTTTATTCAGAGGTGGAATTCTAGCATGAGCTCCATTGCATATTAGGCCACACACCCCTGATATAGCCAATCTTCCAAGAGCTTACAAAAAAGAGCCTTGTAAGCTCTTGGAGGACTAACTACATCAGGGGTGTGTGGCCTAATACGCAAAGGAGTTCATGCTAGAATTCCACCCCTGATTTTATCTATTCGATTACTTTGGTTCCAAGACTGTACCAAAGGTGTTTCAGAAGGTAGCCATCTTGATCTAGAATAGGAGACAAGATTCAAGTCCAGTACCAACTTAAAGACCAACAATATCTCCAGAGTAGACTGACTTGGATAGCCCAGGCAAGCCCAATCTTGTCAGATCTCAGCAGCTAAGCAGGGCTGACTCTGGCAGGTACTTGGAGACCTCCAAGGAATACCAGCAGTCAGGAGGACAGGTGCAGGCTTTATTCCAGCCACCTTTCTAAATATCCTCCAGGCCCCCAGCGGGGGTCAATCGCCAGAGGTTGCCATCACTTCCAGGTCCAGGCACACAAACACAAATACAAAAATTTTAAAAAAAGACGTCCAGAGTACAAGCTCTCTGAACATCTTGTTGGTTTCTAAACTGCTATTGTAATCGAACCTTGTCAAAGGGAGATCGTCTTTGAATAAACCAGAGTCTCCAACCTCTCTAGAGCCAAATATAACTTTTTTTAAAAGGAGAATCAATTCTTTAAGTTAAGGTATAGCGGAGGATTGGTTGGGATGTTAACATAACCAGAATTTTGACACCGTTTGGGTGTTTAATTGTAGAAAGCTGCTAACCCCCTGTGATAAACCTTCCTTGAGGTCAATTGTGTCCTCTCCCCCATGTATTTGTAAGTTGTCTGTTCGGGTGCCTATTTTTTTCAACTGAGCAGCACGCTCCCAAGATGTATTTCTCCATCACTGGCTAACTATGTGGGGGTGTTATTAATGTCTCGGCAGCTGGGAAGACAAACTGTCATTTGCCATTCCTTGAGAAATGGGATTTAAGTTCCATCTGAATGAACTTTATGTCATGTCGTATCTTGGAACAGCAGGAAAAAACCCTAATTCTACCTTTCCTGATAATTTCAGATCTGAAGAGCATCGCTTTCCTCAAATAAAACAAAGGGTGGGAAATGAAAACGAGAGAAAAAAGACAGTGTTTACTCACACGAATCTAAATAAAAGAACCGACAGGCTGCCTTGCCAACAAGCCAGGTCAAATATAGAATCAACAGAAAGGTCTCATAAAGAAAGACGGTTTAAATGTTGCATCGAGAGAAAATGGTCTCTGCTCAGAGGAGCTGTGCAAATAGGCAAAAAATCTATGCTAACTGGTTTATTTTGTATCGATCTTCTCTATTTGCATGCTTTATCATGGATATCAATTCCATGATGTGGAAAGAAGGGAAACATGTAGGCACACCAAGGACATCAGGGACTTCCTGGTTGAGGAAATGTTAGTGGCACTTCTTGAATACTGAGTGACAGTTTGGTGTACTGGTTAAGTGTGCAGGTTCTTATCTGGGAGAACCGGGTTTGATTCCCCACTCCTCCACTTGCAGCTGCTGGAATGGCCTTGGGTCAGTCATAGCTCTCGCAGGAGTTATCCTTGAAAGGGTAGCTTCTGGGAGAGCTCTTCAGCCCCACCCACCTCACAGGGTGTCTGTTGTGGGGGAGGAAGGTAAAGGAGATTGTAGGCCGCTCTGAGACTGCCCTTGAAAGGGCAGCTTCTGGGAGAGCTCTCTTAGCCCCACTTACCTCACAGGGTGTCTGTTGTGGGGGAGGAAGGTAAAGGAGATTGTAGGCCGCTCTGAGACTGCCCTTGAAAGGGCAGCTTCTGGGAGAGCTCTCTTAGCCCCACTTACCTCACAGGGTGTCTGTTGTGGGGGTGGAAAGTAAAAGAGATTGTAGGCTACTCTGAGACTCTGTCCTTGAAAGGGCAGCTTCTGGGAGACCTCTCTCAGCCCCACCTACCTCACAGGGTGTTTGTTGTAGGGGAGGAAGGTAAAGGAGATTGTAGGCTGCTCTGAGACTCTGTCCTTAAAAGGGGAGCTTCTGGGAGAGCTCTCTCAGCCCCACCTGCCTCACAGGGTGTTTGTTGTCGGGGAGGAAGGTAAAGGAGATTGTGACTGCTCTGAGACTCTGAGATTCAGAGTGAAGGGTGGGATATAAATCCAATGTCTTCTTCTTCTTCCTGATGTCAGGATGACAAGACTTGAACCAGGATCTCCTATGCCCTTAGGTCAGAACCTACCTGATGGGGGTGGAAAATGTGTTAAGTCGCAGTCAACTTATGGTGACCCTGTAGGCAAGAGAAGAACAGAGTGGTTTGACGTTGCCTGCCTCTGTGTAGCAAACCTCGAGTTTCTTGGTGGTTTCCCAGGCAAGTACTATTAACAGGGGCTGACTCCACTTAGCTTCTGAGATCTGATGAGATCAGGCTTGTTTGGGCCATAACCTACCTACTATTAAATGTTTATTTCTCCTAATCAGGGCTTTTTTTTTTTAGCAGGAACGCACAGGAACACAGTTCTAGCTGGCTTGGTGTCAGGGGGTGTGGCCTAATATCCAAATGAATTTCTGTTAGGCTTTTTCTACAAAAAAAAACCCTGTGCAAGAAAACCAATAGTGATGCCAGGGGTTTTTTCACATGGGGGCACCCAATTTGGCACCCCAAAAGACCAGTACCCTAGGCAATAGCCTAGTTTGCCTAGCGGCAGAGCCGGCCCTGATCTTCAAACCACATTGTGGGCATTTTGCATGAATGTGGATTTTGGCCCATGTTGACATATATTCCAGTCATTGACATGAACAGCCCAGCAAGGCTTTATGACCTGAAGCTGCAGAAACAGCTTGTTGGTATCAACAGTCCTATTTGCTACATGGAACTGGACCTTGTTCAAGTAAACACAACTGCATCTGACAACCAAAGTGTGTTTGTCCAAATGGTTCCTTCCAGCCTCAAGTCTAAATTAGGGTTAAAGGCTGCTTAATCTTTAGGATGGACCATGCACTTCAGCTAGTTAATAATTTGTATTCCATTCGGTGGCATTTGGTGTCATCTGTTTTTTGAACCAGACTGAATCTGGACTGGAACTCTGCAGAAATATATAACAGGTGTGTCGTTTCAACATGAAATCTGAATTGTTGCTAGACTTCCTACCATATTCCTGTCCTCCTGCCCCCTCCACTGCTGCAGTATGCAACAGCAGGAGCAAAAAGGGACACTCTAGAAATCCCCTCAATCTTTATGATATTTACCATAGAAATTGGGAGGAGGGATTCCTAGAGTGCTGCATGACACAGTGATGTCACTTCTGGGTTTTCACCCAGATGTGAGGACACATCACTCCCATCCCCATGTCCTGCCCCACAAAGATTCCCAGGATTACAAGGCAAGTTATCCACATGCTTTCGCTCCACAATGAATTTCTTCAAACAAAAATGTCCAAACCTCTATCCACACATAACTGGATATTGTCCTATTGTTGCTTCATAGTAACCATTCATCTCCAAGATTGCCTTGTCAACACAGGACAATCCTGTTGGAAATTATTGCTTTAGCATGACTTCCAGGGTTGGAAAATGCCGAGCTGAACTGCTTCTCAAAGGGGGAGCAGGCTGGAACTTCTGTTCGGGGTAGTGGAAGGCAATCTAATGCCTACTGCCTACTTTTCTCAGTCAGAGATCAGTCCAAGATATGCACAGGAAACTTTGAGGAGATGTACTTTGGCTAAAAGTGAGTCCCGGGGGGGGGGGGCTCATTTGAGACTTTGAAGGGTCTCCGGAGACGAGTTGCATTTTCATCATCTGCAGAAGTTTTCAGAGTCATTTATTTGACTTAAGCTCGACAGGATCCTAATCTTCTTTGATACTACTAAACATCTAAAGCTACGCAAGACCGGTGTTGATCTGGATAACTACAGAAAAGGTACAGATTGCTATCTTTCATTCCGGGACTAATTGAAGTTAAACAAAATAAATTCAGAAGGTGGGAAATTGAAATCTAGAAAGCTTGGAAGAAGACGGGGAGAAGGGGCGAAATTTGGACTTTGTAAATTTAAAGGACAGTGCTAAAAAGTGGAAAGGAATTTATTGTTTGGTCTACTTGCGGTTTTTGAGAAAAAGCCCCATCGTTATAGAATTACAGCTCCCACAGTCAACACAGGAAATACGTCAAGTATCGTGAGATCTCTCTACCAGCAAAAATGGGATTTGGTGGCAAGTAAAGCAGGAAGCATTGGATGAAAAAGGGAAGTCATAGAAGCAGCTAGCCTACTTTAGGACTATAATATCATAAAAAAAAACATCGGCGGCCATTACAAGGAGGCCAAAGTTTAAATAAAACTTTTAAAGTGCTTGGGATATTAAAAATTGGTGGAGCCGACAGAGGTGACGATTATAAGTTAAATGCTATTGAACATTATTGCTAATAACTATTTTAGAAGCCTCTAGAGGAAAAAGGAAAATTTTTAAAGTGAGACAGAAAGTCGTGACCGCTATTTTGGAGAAAATAAAAACTTTAAAAATTAATATCTGAGCCCAGTAGGCTCTGAGGACGGTGAAATGAGGCTTATTGAAGAAAGCAAGCTTCACTCTTTCAAACCCGATAGCTGAAATTTAATTTGGTGAGGTCAACATTTTCGGTGTTTTTACATGTCAGACCACAAGCAAACCCGTGCAAGGACTGCTTCACTGCAGAAAATGCAGGACCAACTAGATGCAGTGAAAGCCATGATAATGAAAGAGATGAAGGAGATGATAACTGCTTCAAAAAAAGAAATTAGAAAAGATATTGAAGAGCTAAAAAAAAGATATAGAAGATCTCAGAAATGAGACTGTGGTAACATCAAAGAAAGTGCAAGAGGTGGAAGGGAGAGTGAAAGTACATGATTCCACCTTGTTAAAAATACAAGAAAAAGTGGCAATTCATGACTGCAAATTGATGGAGATCCAAATACATCTGAGAGGAGTACCTGAGGATGAAGAAACTGACTTGAAAGAATATATAATAAAAATAATTGCAGAATTTCTGGAGGAAGATCCTGAAGGGACTAGAAACATGTATGACTATATGTATAGAGTGAATTCACTTTATGTCAAAAAAAATAATCTACCAAGAGATGTGGTTATAAGATATATGACAAAAGAAATGGTGGGAAAGATCATGAATAAAAACTTTGAAAAGTCATTGATAGTGGGAGGCAGCAGAGTAAGAATTATGAAGGAGTTGCCAAGACAAGTGATAAATGACAGAAGAGCATGTAAGAAACTGACAGAAAAATTACGGGACAATGAAATGAGGTACAGATGGATAATACCTGAAGGTTTGAGCTTTGAACTTCAAGGAAAAAGGATTACAATTACAAACACACAGGAACTGCGTAGATTTTATGAAGAACATAAAGAATTTGCACCATGATGGATTACAAATTATTATCTTGGACTGTAAATGGACTAAATTCACCACAAAAAAGAAAGGCAATATTTAATTGGATTAAAAAGCAAAATTGTAATATAATTTGTTTATAAAAAGTACATATTAAACAAAAGGATTACAAATTTTTATGCAATAAGCAATTGGGACTAGGATTTCATTCATTGGCTGAACAGAAGAAAAGGGGAGAGATTTTTTAATATTAAACAAGAATTGGATCCGAAATTAGTGTTTAAAGATAAAAATGGAAGATTTGTAGCAGTAGAAATAATATTAAATGCAAAAAAAAGTTGTTATTGGGACAGTATGCACCAAATGGAGCAGAGGATGTTTTTTAAAAGACATTATACAACAATTTGATGAAGTGACATATGATCAAGTTTTGATAATGGGGGATTTTAATGGAACAATTCAGAATACATTAAATAGGTCTCGGGGGAAAAAAATAATAAGGAAGGAAAATTGCCAAAGCCTTTTTTTGAATTGGTCAAACAAGAAAATCTGGAAGATATATGGAGAAAATTTAACCCTGAAGTACGGGACTATACCTATTTTTCAGCAAGACATAATACTTTTTCCATAATTGACATGTTGTGGGGCACTAAGGATTTAGGCCTTATAACAAAGAAAGTAGAGATTTTACCTAAAATAGGGGCTGATCATAACCCAATAATGTGGATTACAAAATTGTTTAAAAAGTCGAGAAGTTGGAGATTAAATGAAGATTTACTACAGAATAAAGAAATAGTGACATCTCTAGAAAATGAAACTAAAGCTTTCTTCCAAATAAACGATAAAGAAGATATAGATTTTCAGATGGTGTGGAATCCCTATAAAGCAGTAATGAGAGGAATATTGATTACATTGAATAATAAAGACAAGAGGGCAAAAAAACAACAACCAGATGCTGGACATTCAAAATGAAATAAAGAAAAAAGAAGGGGAACTGAGAAAAAGGCCAGGGAAAAAGAAAATTATGAGGGAGATTACAATATTACAAACACAAATGAGACATTTATTAAATAAAGAATTGGAATGGAATCTGAAAAGATTACAGCAGAAATCCTTTGAGGGAGCAAATAAACCTGGAAAATACTTGGCCTGGCAATTGAAAAAAAAGAGAGAAAGCAAAATTATTAATAAAATTGTGGCTGATGGAAGAGAGATGGTAGATCAAGAAGGAATAAAAAGAGAATTCTTTAAGAACTATGCCAAATTATTTAAGGGTGTTAAAATAAAGAAAGAAAAGATGGAAGTGTATTTACAAAATATTAAAATAACATCCTTAACAGAAAATATGAAAAAAGTCTTAAATGATCCAATTGAAAAAAATAGAAATTGAAGCAGCGATTAATGTAATGAAAATTGGAAAGGCACCTGGGCCAGATGGATATACAGCTAAATTTCTTAAAACCTTTAAAGAGGAATTAATACCGAAACTTCAGAAATTGATGAACATGATAAGAACAAAAGGGAAAATACCAAATACATGGAAGGAAGCAGTTATTTCGTTAATTCCAAAAGAAGATGTCACGAATGTAAAAAAATTATAGACCAATCTCATTATTAAATAATGATTATAAAATATATACAAGAATATTGGCAGAATGGCTTAAACAATATTTGATAAATTTTATAAAGGAGGATCAAGCGGGGTTTCTCCCCAAAAGGCAAATAAGAGACAAAACTGTTGTAAATATTGTAGAATATTATGAAAGACATCCAGAAAAGGAAGTAACATTATTCTTTGCAGATGCAGAGAAAGCATTTGATAATTTAAACTGGGACTTTATGTTTGCAGTAATGGAGAAAATGGAGTTGGGGGAAAACTTTATAAGAATGATAAAAGCAATATATACTGAACAACGTGCAAGGCTCTGTATAAATGCAGATCTTACAGAAGATATGACAATTAGCAAAGGTACAAGACAAGGCTGTCCGCTTTCCCCACTGTTGTTTATAATGACTCTTGAAATCTTATTGATGCAAATACAAGAAGACAAAGAAATAGAAGGATTAAAAGTAAAAGGATTTATTTTTAAATATAGAGCATTTGCAGATGATATAATGTTTATAAATGAAAATCCCATACAAGTAACACCTTTGTTGTTAGCTAAAATACAAGAATATGGAGAATTGGCGGGACTTTATATTAACAAAGAAAAATCAAAACTTTTATGTAAAAATATGCAACTAAGTAAACAAAAGGAATTGCAGAAGCTAACGGGTTGTGAAGTTACCTCTAAGGTAAAATATTTGGGTGTGGAGATAACAATGAAGAATATTGATTTGTTTAAAAATAATTATGAGAAGCTATGGCGTAAAATGGATGAAGATATGATAAAATGGAATAAACTTAATTTGTCATTGCAGGGCAGAATAGCTGCAATTAAAATGAATATTCTGCCAAGAATAATGTATTTGTTTCAAACTATTCTGACTGTGAAAGACAATAAACAATTTAATAGATGGCAAAGAAAAATCTCAGAGTTTGTGTGGGCTGGGAAGAAACCAAGGATTAAAATGAAAATTTTAACAGATGCAAAAGAGAGAGGAGGATTCCAACTACCAGATTTAAAATTATATCATGAAGCAGTTTGTTTAGTGTGGATAAAAGAATGGGTGATGCTGTTAACCAAAAAACTCCTAGTGTTGGAAGGTCATGGAAATAAATTTGGCTGGCACGCTTATATGTATTATGGAAAAAGAAAGGTGGATGGTTTTTTTCCTCACCATTATATAAGAAACAATTTGTTAAATACGTGGATAAAATATAAGAAATATGGAGATGAGAGAAAGCCGTTATGGATAGTGCCAGCAGAAATAATAATAATAACAGCTGAGACGGGTGAAGAAAAATGGTTGTCATACAATCAGCTATTAAAAATACAAAGTGGCAAAATAGAATTGAAAACTGCTGAAGAGCTGAATAATAAATATGATTGGTTTCAAATGCAACAAATAAAGAGCTTGGTGGAAAAGGACATTAAAACTGAAGGAATAAGAAAAGAGCAAACAGAAATGGAAAAAGTTCTGCTTGGAGATAATGAAAAATTAATTTCAAAACTATATAAATTACTTTTAAAATGGTCTACAAAAGATGAAGTAGTGAAATCTCAAATGATTAAATGGGCAATTAACGTAAATAAAGAAATACAGATGGAAACTTGGGAATATTTGTGGAAGAATTCTATTAAGCTTTCGACATGTCATAGTATTAAAGAGAATTGTTTTAAAATGATGTATAGATGGTATATGACTCCTAAAAAGTTGGCAAAGATGAATAAGAAGATGCCAGATAGATGTTGGAAATGTAAAAAACATGAAGGTTCTTTCTACCATTTGTGGTGGACTTGTGAAAGAGCAAAAAAGAATTGGCAGATGATTCAACAAGAAATTTCTAGAATCTTGGGATATGAATTTAAGGAAGTTGCAGAGACTTTTCTGTTGGGATTACAAATGGAAAAATTTCCAAAAGAAGATAGAACTATAATTTGGTACTTGCTATCAGCTGCTAGGACATTGTATGCGCAGTTGTGGAAGCAAGAAAAAATACCAGAGAAATGGGGTTGGATTGTAAAAGTTATGACATGGAGTGAAATGGACAAATTAACAAGAACTTTAAGAGACTATGATTTAGAAGTTTTTAAGATGGAGTGGAAAAAGATTAGAAGATATGTAGAAAAAGAGTGGAAAATAAAAGGACAGTGGACAATTTTTGATAATGATTAAGTATTAGAAGGAAGAAGGATATTAATCTTTGTTTTTATTAGTTAAGGGTACCTTTAAATATTAGTATTTTAAGTAAATAACACCGGCGGGGGTTAAGTAACGGGGGGAGGGGTGGTTAGAAAGTAATATATGGGATAGATAAAAAGAAGTTATTAATGATACAAGAAATAGATATTGTTACCATATGTTACTAAATAAAATTGTTTAAAACGAAATTATTGCTTTAGCACATTAATAACAATCTATGGCAGCATGTCGATGCAAACCAAGCTTTATCTAAATCATTGGGTGTCTCTGCCTGAATGACTCTTTACATCTTATTCCATTGCTAAGGACGGAACTAATGGGTTGTACATTGTGCCAAAGGAGGGCCCCTAGACTGTGCAAATGTGCCATCTTTCAACATTTTATACAACTTATCCTTTACAGGTATCTTCTCTTGAAAGTAGAAATAGACTCTGCAGTATCCTTAGCACTCACTGAAATTAAGAAAAAGTTAAGTCCCGGTTTGGATGGATCAATCAGAGATAATATAAAACTGGGATGACTTCGTAACCACTCTGTATATGTAGAAGGCCATGTTAATGAGCTAGCACAGCAAAGCTACATTTTCCAAGTCCCTCATTATGAAACCAGTCCACTTAATGTTCGTAACCATCAGTGCTTATCTTGTAGAAAAAGCCCAGCAGGAGCTCATTTGCATAGTAGGCTACGCCGCCTGGCCTGGGAGCACATGGCTGCCACACAGCAGGTTGGGCCAGCCAGAGCCCTGGCCAGCCTAGGTGGAGCACCACTCCTGTGGGCTGCGGCAGAAAAAGAAGTCCTGGTAACTATAGTTTCTCAGGCTGTTGAACCAGTAAGCTGCCCAGTTGTATGGATTTGCCTGAGGATAATCAATGTGAAATTTGCAACACATTAGGGAAGGGGCAGATGACCCATCACCTTCCTGCATTTGGGGGTTTTGGGTGCATTTATTTATTTACATCCTGCCTTTCTCCCCACTTCGGATTCAGAGCTTAGAATATCATTCTCCCCTCCTCCATCCTCTCCCAGCAACCATCCTGTGAGGTAGGCCAGGGTGATAGTATGTAAAAGGCCCAAGGTCACCCAGTGAGCTTCCATGGTAGGAGTGATGCCTCTGAAGCAAATGCTACAGCAAGGGCAAAGGGCAAATAGCTACCAGTATCACACAATTCAGTGCAGAGTTACTCCAGCCTAAGCTCACTGAAGTCAATTGTTTGCGTGAGTGTGTGGGTATAAAGTGCCATCAAATCACAGCCAATTTACAGTGACCCCAGCAAGGGGCTTTCAAGGCCAGTGAGAAGCAGAGGTGGTTGGCTACTGCTGTCCTTTGCAAAGCCTTCCTTGGTGGTCTCCCTTCCAAGTACTAACCCTGCTTAACTTAGACTTATGGCGACCCCAGCAAGGGGCCTTCAAGGCCAGTGCGACACAAAGGTAGTTGGCCGTTGCTTTCCTCTGTAGAGCCTTCCTTGGGGTTCTCTCGTCCAAGTACCCACTAGCTTAGACTTATGGTGACCCCAGCAAGGGGCATTCAAGGCCAGTGAGAAACAGAGGTGGTTGGCCATTGCTTTCCTCTGCAGAGCCTTCTTTGGTGGTCTCCCTTCCAAGTACCAACCCTGCTTAGCTTCCGAGATCTGATGAGAATGGGCTATACCGTCCCCCTCTCCCTCCTCAACTACTTTAGACTGAAGTAACTTTGAAAAGGATTGCACTGTGAATTGCAAAGCAAAACTGGGAGGACCTTAACTTTACTGAACCTTTTTGCACAAATATGCTTTACCAATGACAGACCATTGGTCAGATGCATATGTAATGCCACTTGTGGCGAAGGGCGGGATACAAGTCATAGATAAATAAATAAATAAATAAAATACAGTCTTGGTCTATGATAGTACTGCCATAATAAATGATTATTAGCCACCCTGAGTCCATTTGCGGAGAGGGCGGGATATAAATTCAAAGTAAAATAAATAAATAAATAAATAAATAAATAGGCCTGTCACATGCCTGCTGGGGACAAGAGATCTCCAGTGGAGATTTTGCATAGCAAATATGTCTGGATTTTTCTCAGAAGGGAAGTTGCAGTGCAGATGACATTGATGGTTTTCTTTTTTAAATTCTTCCACTGCTACTTGACCACTTGAAGCAGCAGTGGGCAACAAGAGCTGCTGTTAGTGGTCAGACTCCTCTCACAGAGGGACCATTTTTAGGGAGGGTGGGAGAGAGAGAGAGCAAGAGAGAGATTTTCTTCTTAATATCGCCCCAGTATTCAACATGCAGGGCACTGCTTGGGCCAAAATGGACCAAGATGGATGTCAGCCAGGGGAAACATTTTTAAAACACAAGTCAGAGAGGTTGGCTGGCTAATACCCACTCCTTGCCCTGAAGAGATCCATGACTTTAGAGCAATGGGTCATCCAGGACCTATTGATTCACTCAGCCTAATCCCATCATTGCCCTAGCCTCATTTCCCCTCACTTATTACCCAGTGCATAATTTTTTTTACTTTCCTGATTGCCTTCCAGTCCAGTGCTTGTAGAGCCATCAAGCCTCACAAACCTTTTTTTCTTTACCTCTGGTCAGGGCAAACACTGGGTGTTTTGCTCTTTGACTGCTGCTTCCATGGACCTCTTAAAGAGAGTCAGTTTGGTGTAGTGGTTAAGTGTGTGGACTCTTATCTGGGAGAACCAGGTTTGATCCCCCACTCCTCCACACAAAGCCAGCTGGGTGACCTTGGGTCAGTCACAAATTCTTGCAGAGCTGTTTCTCTCAAGAGCAGCTTCTGTTAGAATTCTCTCAGCTCCACCTTCCTCACAGGGTATCTATTGTGGGGAGGGGAAGGGAAAGGAGATTGTAAGCCGCTCTGAGACTCCTTCAGGTAGTGAAGGGGGGGTATAAATCCAATCTCCTCCTCCTCCTCCTCTTCTTCTTCTTCTGCTTCATCGTCATAGTAATTATCACCCTTCCCTAAAAACCTCTCCTCTTCCTCTCTATTTTTCTTGGTTAGTTCTTCTGTGTGCTTCAGAATACATATGCATTTCCTTTCCTTTTTCTTTTTAATGCAAACCTTCACTCTTGAACACTTGTCTGGTTTACTTCAAGAATCCTCTTAAAGGGAACAATCCTAGGGTGCGGTCACATCTACCATTAAAAGCGGGTGTGTAGCGCTCAAATCTGAATTGCTGAATATTGATTCGATGCAAGGCAGTTCAGACGAGCATCCAAGAATGCGATTCATTCTTTTGTGCGCGATCGGACATCTAATACTATCACGCTCCTTTCTTGGAGCATGCGTAATCAGATGGTGATTTCTGGGAGGGGAGGGGGTCCATTGAACATGCGCCCAACTGTTTGGAGCTGGGAAATCAAAACTTTCTTCAGAGGCAGGGGGGAAGGGCAAAAGTTTCCAGAATTAACGTTGCCGATCCAAACCACGGAACTGCCAGGAATTATTTTCCTAGAAATTGGCAGTGACAATATCTTGAAATCCTCCACGTTGAAAAAAAAGAATTTTTTCCTGTTCTGAATAGTGGGATAAAGTCCCCCCCCCCCTCCGATCCTGTGTTGATTGGAGAAGCAGAAGCGTCACCTCAGATTCCCGGATGATCTGGCAATGCGCATGTCTGCTGGGGCTTTCTTTAAAAAAAAAAGGTGAGAGGCAGTATCACGCGTGAGCTGTCCAAACAACAAAAAGCCGATCTTGTGCCGCTGTTTTGAAAAAGGGCCGGACTTTATGTGCTGTCAAATTAACGCGCCATTCATGTGTAGCAAGCCTGGATGACCCCGGGTGATGCTTGATTGCCAGATGTGCATGTCTGAACTAACACATTTAATCCGTCAGCCAGACGGAGCTGTGTCGTCACTAATGGTACGTGTGACCGCACCCCTAGTATACCTTGGTGCAGAATCCTAGGGCCTTCTCCATTTACAGGACTTGCTTTATAACTGAGCCACACCTCTGCCCTGCTTATTCTTCCTACCACGCTGTAAGAATCAAGTGCATTGATGGCACTATATTACTTGTATTTCTGCCACTAACAACAATATTGATAATTACACGATCATAGATTGCTATGCTAGCTCGTGTCGCCGGAATCAATATTTCTTGGGTGGATTAAAATTGGATCCAAAGCCATATACATCAATGTGTCCACTTTAAAAAAAAAATCAATACAACATCAACTGGCTTCTTTCATCATCACCGTGATTATTACAAATCATTTGCCATTAGAAGGGGGGGGGGACACATTAAACCATCAAAAGCACATAAATCCAGCTCCTAGCATATAATTAAATCTCTGTTTAAATAACTGCGGTTCAAGGCATCGTTCAGCTGCGATTCATCACCAGGGAAAAGAGCTTGGCATCTCTGTTCTCAGGGGCACAGGTCCTGCCAGCTCACCCACATATCCAGTTGTGTCCAGCTGGACAAAGTCTCCGGCCAACCCTGCTGCCCTCTCTGCTTGTGTGCAGATTGTCCACAGAGAAACCTCTCTTGCTCTGCTTATTGTCCAGCTGGTAGCATTCGTTATTGCACTGGCATTGCAGGTCAAGGACAACCGTTTTGTGTTGCTGGAAAGCCTTGGGGAAAAAAAACATCAGCTAAGGATGCACCCCAGCCCGGTCATCTGATCGCTCACAGTAATATGACTGTGGACCTGAGAATACAAATAGCATCCCGATGGCAGGATCGGCCCAGTCGTTTCTTTAACTGCTCCATATGGCAAGAGTCAGGTTTCAGAGGTCACGGAGTTGTGTCTGCTCTGCCTCTGGCCATACAGAATCACCCTGGCAGCAGGACTAAGATACTTCTTTGGCTTCAGATCAAAACCCTGCAGTCACTTGCATGGAGATTAGGAATAGTGAGCATGTCTTATAACTTATAAGTCATGGCCTGGCCTAGGCATTATCAGAGGGAAACCAGTGTGGCACTGGCAAAGGCATAACATCACTTCTGGGAAAACCTGGGAGTGATGTCAAGCCTCTCCAGGAATTGCCAAAAATGCCTCATAGCCTAATCACCATTTAATTGTTTTTTTAAATCAAGAAATAGAATGGAAGGCTGCTAACAGAAGGGCAGTTTGGGGCGTTTGGGAGGTGTTCCAAATTGGGTTGGTTCAAAAAGAGCCACCCTGAAGCTTCCACACTAGTGTTGCCAAGTCCCCTGCAGGCTCCGGCGGGGGACTCGCTTTGTACGCACCTTGTGCACACAGCACAATGACGTCACCCGGATGTCATTGCACCAGAAACATCATGCGCTGGCCGCTCTAGGTGTTTCCAGGAAAACTCTATGGTTTTCCCAAATGCTCTAGCAATTTGGGAGGAAAAAACTCTATGATGCCTATTGTACCATAGAGTTTTCCCTCCCAAATTGCTGGAGAGTCCAGGAAAACCATAGCGTTTTCCCGGAAACGCCTAGAGCAGCCGGCACACAACGTCGCCAGCACGATGACATCACTTCCAGGTGACGTAATTGCGGTGGTGACATCAGGGGAGGTTCCTCCCACTGACCCAATGTGGGCTGGTGGGTTGGGAACCTCTATGGTGGGACAATCCCTGCCCGGGCCAGGGGCTCTGCAGCCCTATTCCACATGGTCCCCAGTTAGGCTGCCCCATCCCATCTGCAAGGCAACTTGGCGAGTTCAGACGGGAGGCACCTCAGAAGCTGGACTGCTCTTTTTCCTCCCCTGAAGAGTCAAGCTCTTGTGCGCTCATGCACTCTGGTTAGGTTTTACAAAAAGAAAAACCTGAAACAGCTTGGGGCAGCTTGGCGGTTTCATACCGCCAAGGTGCCTCGCTTTTGCCTTTCTGCTTCCAGATGTAGATGGGGTGACTGGCTATTGGCTCAGAAATTTGCTACCACTTCAGCAGTGGTAGCTTTTTGAGCTGGCCTGCGGAGGCTGGAGGACGGGGTGAGTACGGGATTGGGGACGGGCAGCAGATGTTTGTGTCTGGAAGGATTTTTGGGGTCGATTTCAGAATAGGGTTGCCAATCCTCAGGTGGAGGCAGGGGTTCCCCCGGTTTGGAGGCCCTCCCCCCCGCTTCAGGGTCATCAGAAAGCGGGGAAGGGGGGAGGGAAAGGTCTGCTGGGCTCTCCATTATTCCCTACGGTGACCGATTCCCATACGCTATAATGAAGAGCTGATCTGCAGGTCTCTGGGGAAGGCACCTGTTTTTTGAGGTAGAGGCACCAAATTTGCAGCGCAGCTTCTTGTGCCTCTCCTCAAAACACCCTCCAAGCTTCAAAAGGATTGGACCAGGAGATCTAATTCTATGCGCCCCAAAAGGAGGTGTCCCTATCCTTCATTATTTCCAGTGGAGGGAAGGCATTTAAAGCGTGTGGGGGCCCTTTCAGTGCAATGGCCAGAAGCCCTTTTGGAGTTCAGTCATGCTTGTCCCACCCTTGCTCCTGGCTCCACTCCCAAAGTCCCCAGATATTTCTTGAAGTGGACTTGGCAACCCTATTTCAGAGCCATCTCTGAGTTGGCCCAAAGTGCCAGTCTGTAATCACCCAGAGATTCCATGCTGGTGGACCAGCAACTCTGGCTGAACTGACCCATTTAACTTATATAGAAAGTTCACCGGAACCACTAACCAGAAAGCCTGCAGGCATCTGGAAGCAAGCAAAGCCAAGTCTCCATGTCGATAAGAGCAGCAGACTCAAATCTGGAGAACCGGGTTTGATTCCCCACTCTTTCTCCACATGCAGCCAGCTGGGTGACCTTGAGTCAGTGACAGTTTTCACAGAGTTGTTCTCTCAAGAGCAGTTCTTGAAAGAGCTCTCTCAGCCCCACCTGCCTCACAGGGTGTCTGTTGTGAGGAGAGGAAGGGAAGGAGATTGTAATCCAAACTCCTCCCCCTCCAGTGCTGCAGGGGCCAGAGTTTTTATTGTAGCAGGGACTCCTTTGCATATTAGGTTGCACCACCCTGATGTAGCTAATCCTCCAAGAGTTTACAGGGCTCTTCTTACAGGGCCTACTGTAAGCTCTTGGAGGATTGGATATATAAGAGGGATGTGGCCTAATATGCAAAAGAGTTCCTGCTACAAAAAAAGCCTTGGCAGGGACCATTCAGTTCAGACCCAACCTGCAACACCGATTATGACTAACAGTTCCCCTTCTCAGGCCTTTTGTTGTAGCAGGACCTCCTTTGCATATTAGGCCACACACCCCTGATGTAGCCAGTCCTCCTGGAGCTTACAGCAGGCCCTGTACTAAGAGCCCCATAAGCTCTTGGAGGATTGGCTATAACAGGGGTGTGTGGCCTAATATGCAAAGGAGTCCCTGCAACAAAAAAAGCCCTGCCCCTTCTAATCCTGCACCATCCAGGGGAGGGCAACAGCTGACACCCACCCTTGATGCTGCTGACCAGGTCTGAGCCTCATAGCCCCTGCAGTGATGACTTGTAGCACCATAGAGGTAGGGTTGCCAGCCTCCAGGTGGGGCCTGGAGATGTCCTGTTTTTGCAACTGATCTCCAGCTTGCATAGATCAGCTCCCCTGGAGAAAATGGCTGCTTTGAAGGGTGGGCCCCATGGCATTGTATCCCAAACCCTCCCCTCTCCCAAATCCACCCCCAAAGTCTCCAGGTATTTTCCAACACAGACCTGCTCAGTTTGCTCCTGGGACATTTTCATTTCTCTATGCACCTGCTGGACTATGGCTGCTTACCTCTGGGTGGGTCCTGAAGATCTCCCAGAAATACAACTGATCTCCAGATGACAGAGATCAGCTCCTCTGGAGAACAGCTGCTTTGGAAGATAGGTTTTACGGCAGAGAGCACCACAGAGGCCGGACACCAGCTGTGCTGCAGGTGTCGCAGAAGAGGGCGGTGAACAACTCAGTGGGGGATATTTGCCTATGGCACCAGGCCAAGAGAGGGAGGGCCCGATTTGGTGCCCCCCCCATCCCAATGCCCTAGGCAAATGCCTAATTTGCCTAGGGGCAGGGTCGCCTCTGTTTAAATGCTGCTGAAGTTTCTCCCCTTCCTGGGCTCCACCCCATTGGAGAGCCATTTTGGTGTAGTGGTTAAGTGTGCAGACTCTTATCTGGGAGAACCAGGTTTGATTCCCCACTCCTCCACTTGCACCTGCTAGCATGGCCTTGGGTCAGCCATAGCTCTGGCAGAGGTTGTCCTTGAAAGGGCAGCTGCTGTGAGAGCCCTCTCCAGCCCCACCCACCTCACAGGGTGTCTGTTGTGGGGGAGGAAGGTAAAGGAGATTGTGAGCCGCTCTGAGACTCTTCAGAGTGGAGGGCAAGATATAAATCCAATATCTTCTTCTTCTTCTTCATTTCCCAAATCTCCAGGAATTTTTCAACCCAGAGCTGGCAACTGGACTCTGGACCTGGAAGTTTTAAGATGAACCTGACAAGTTGAATTTTGGGCAAGCCTCTATTTTTTTTCAGACTCAGTCCCCATCTGCAATGCAGGAATAATAGCACTGGCCCAATTTACAGAGCTGCTGGGTAAATTCGGGGACCTTACCTGATACACACTGGAAGTTCCTTGTCTGGAATTCCCAGTGCTTTTTTTTAAACTTAATTTTCAGGGTACATTGGGCTAGATTTGGATTAGCATTGTGGCACTTGGGGAAAGGGCGTTTGAATCCTTCCCCCTTACTTTGTCTTCCTGATCTGAAATGGTCCCAGCCCATTAGCCTTCAGAGACAATTCCTCGGTAATAACCAGCACTGATTTCTTCTGTCACATGAAAGTGTAGAGGGAGGGAGGGAGGGAAAAATGAAGAACAGAAAACAAAGGATTATAATTATAGCTGTCAGCACCTCCAAACGTTAGTAGCATAAATTGCTCTTTTCTAAGTTTTATTCACGTGCTATCCAAGTGAAGTTATCACATGCTCTGCATGTGAAAGTATTCACAGCTTAGCTGTAAAAATTAAAACAGGACTGCACCAAATATTTTCAGATTTTAATCTCTCGGCTTGACTTCGCGAACGAAGATTTAAGAAAGGTGCAGTAGTCCACATCTGCTGCAGGCTTGCTGGTGGCTGACAAGACCAATGCGGGACAGGCAGGTCCAGCCACAGTGGCTGCAGGGAAAAGTCTGATTTGGGGTTGGTGCCCTAGCAGTGCAATTCTTCCTCAATCTCCTTTTGTCCTCAAGACCAGCTATGCGTGCATTCTCAAAGGAAGAGACAGCCTGGTGGATGGTATGCCTCCATGCTTTGCGATCTGAGGCTAGGTCAGACCACTGGTGATGGTTGATGCAACAGGCACCAAGGGATTTCTTCAGGGAGTCCTTGTATCTCTTCTTTGGTGCCCCTCTTTTTTGATGGCCAGTGGAAAGTTTGCCATATAGGGCAATCTTGGGAAGGTGGTGGTTTTCCATCCTAGAAATATGCCCTGCCCAGCGCAGCTGCGTCTTCAGCAGCAGTGCCTCGATGCTTGTAACCTCCGCCCGCTTGAGGACTTCAGTGTTGGTCACAAAGTCACTCCAATGGATGTTAAGGATGGTGCGAAGGCAGCGCTGATGAAAGCGCTCAAGGAGTCGCAGGTGATGACGGTATAAAACCCACGATTTGGAGCCGTAGATAAGGGTTGTCATCACAACCACTTTGTAAACATTGATCTTTGTGCCTTTTTTCAGATGCTTGTTGCTCCACACTCTTTTGTGCAGTTGGCCAAATGCACGGTTTGCCTTTGCCAGCCTGTTGTCAATCTCCTCGTCGATCTTGGCATCTGAGGAGATGATGCACCCCAGGTAGCTAAACTGCTTGACTGTCTTCAAAACTGATTCACCCACAGTGATGCAAGGAGGGTGATAATCTTCCTGGGGTGCAGGCTGGTGGAGAACTTCTGTCTTCTTCAGACTAACTGCTAGGCCGAATAGCCTGGCAGCCTCTGCAAAGCAGGACATCATATGCTGCAGAGCTGATACCGAGTGGGAGACAAGTGCAACATCATCAGCAAACAGTAGCTCTCGGATAAGTTTTTCCATTGCCTTGGAGTGAGCCTTTAGTCGCCTCAGGTTGAGCAGGCTGCCATCGGTGCGATAGTGGATGTAGACACCATCGTCATCATTTAAATCTACTGCGGCTCTTTGAAGCATCATACTAAAGAAGATCATAAAGAGAGTTGGCGCGAGAACACAGCCTTGCTTTATGCCTGTGCCTATTGGGAAGGGCTCCGAGAGATCGTTGCAGTGTCTGACTTGGCCTCGCTGGTCTTCATGTAGCTGGATGATCATGCTGAGGAACCTTGGGGGACATCCTAAAAGTTCCAAGATTTGCCACAGGCCTTTCCTGCTAACGGTATCGAAAGCTTTGGTAAGATCGACAAAAGTCACATATAGACCCTTGTTCTGTTCCCTGCATTTCTCTTGGAGCTGCCTGAGAACAAATACCATGTCGGTGGTGCTCCTGTTAGCTCTGAAGCCACACTGGCTCTCTGGGAGGAGTTCTTCTGCAATGGTGGGTACCAGTCTGTTCAGGAGTATTCTGACAAGGATTTTGCCTGCGATGGAGAGCAGGGTTATCCCCCGGTAGTTGGAGCAGTCTGACTTTTCCCCTTTGTTCTTGTGTAGAGTGATGATGATTGCATCGTGAAAGTCCTGTGGTAATTTGCCTTGTTCCCAGCAGGTGACAAGTACTTTGTGAAGTGTGCTATGTAGTACTGTGCCCCCATGCTTCCAGATCTCTGGTGGGATTCCATCAACTCCCGCTGCCTTGCCACTTTTCAGTTGCTTGATGGCTTTAACAGTCTCTGTTTTCACTGGTTGAAGTGGGGTGAGGTGGATTGCTGAGTCTTGAACTATGCGGTTGGCACTGAAGAGAACCTGAAAATACTCCAACCACCGGTTCAGTATAGATGCCTTGTCTGTGAGAAGCACTTGGTCGTCTGCACTACGCAAGGGATTCTGAGCCTGATATGATGGACCATATACTGCCTTCAGGGCTTCGTAGAACCCTCTTAGATCTCCAGTGTCTGCACACAGCTGAGTTCTCTCTGCAAGCTTGGTCCACCACTCGTTCTGAATGTCTCGAAGCTTGCGCTGGAGGTTGCTACATGCAGTGCGAAAGGTTGCTTTTTTCCCGGGACAGGAGGGCTGAGCAAGATATGCTTGGTAGGCAGATCTCTTTTTCGCCAGTAATTCTTGGATCTCTTGATTGTTCTCGTCAAACCAGTCCTTGTTCTTCCTAGTGGAGAACCCGAGGACTTCTTCAGAGATCAACAGGATGGTAGTTTTTAGGTGTTCCCAGAGTGCTTCTGGAGAAGGGTCTATGGGGCAACTGGGGTCCTCAATTCTTGTCTGGAGTTTTGCCTGGAAGGCAGCTTTAACTTTGGCTGACTGAAGGCTGCCAACCTGAAACATGGACATGATGCGATCTGAGTGACCTGTTGGCAGGTTTTCAAGTTTGGAGGCAATGGAGTTCCTGACCATGAAGCCAACGCCAGAAAGGCGGCTCTCAGCCTTTGACTTACCCAACCAGTAGAGGGTATAGCCAGCACCGTGTTCTTGAAGACTACCTTCCTCAGGGAGACAGACCTCACTGAGAGCTGCTATGTCGATATTCAACCTGAGAAGTTCATGGGCAACTATAGCAGAGCGTTGTTCAAGGCGACCACTGTCTACTGTGTCAAGCATGGTTCTGATGTTCCAACATGCAAACTTTAGTCTTTGCACATTTTGTGAGGCAGGTGCATGCCTTTTCTTTTTTGACCGCAAGTAAGGATGCCCGTTGACCGCGGCTAGCCAACTGGGGGGGGGGGAAGGAGACGAGCTTTGTTTAGGCCACCTTTTCTAGGCCCCTCTCCATGCGGAGCAAGCAGTGCTTTCCCTAAATAAGGCTGCTTGGTCGTTCAGGGTGTTGCTGAAAAATGCTTTCGTCTCCGGGTCTGCATCAGGCAACCAATACCCTGAACCGCCTACACGCAGGATCGGGACTGGGGCTTCCAGTGGCATCTTCCACCTGTCGTTTCGCCCCTTGCCCATCGCTGCAGGACTTGGTATGTTGTGGGATGTGGATATGCCCTTCAGGCCTATGCAGAGGAATTTTTAGATGAAGCACACTGTGCGCAGTACTGGCTCCACCCTTTCACCTTTGGGTCATCTGCCATGGCCCAGTAAGCCGGGACAGCGGCAGTGAGTCCTCCAGGTGGTAGGTGTTACATTAACGAGCTCTGTCTGCCCGGGCTTGATGTTAGAGTTTCCTTCTCTTGGCTGGCGAGGTTGGTGAGCCTAGCCTGCTCAGATTTTAATAATCACCTAAAAATTAAGAGACCAAACAAAACACTAGAAAAAAAAATACTCTCCCTAGTTAATGTTTGCATTTTTCAGTACTGGTCAGTAGGATTTCTTTTGAGCAGGAACACACAGGAATGCAGTTCCGGCCGGCTTGGTGTCAAGGTGTGTGGCCTAATATGCAAATGAGTTCCTGCTGGGCTTTTTCTAAACAAAAAGCCTTGCTGTTCAGCATTCTTTTCCCCATGGCTGCTGCTGTTTCTTTTTAGCAGTATTTTCTTCCTTCTTCTTTACCTTCATTGACTTCATTTGCCCATAAAAATGTCATAAACAATTGTGGTGGCCCCTGCATTCTGTAGGGGGGGGGGTGCCCATGATACTGTTGTGTTAGACATAACATTGTGATGCCAGTCTCAAAACCGCATGGATTTCCCCCACCCAATCAGATTACTAAATGACAGTGAAGTCAACTGAAGCCAGGAACAGTGTGGGCAAAATGAAAAAGAAAACACTGCAAGGAACAACCTCAGAAAAGTGGAGATTTTTTCATTAAGTGGCAAAGACAAGTGTTTATTTAAAACATTTTAAAGCTGCCTTCCCATCCAACTTAGGTGGAACTACTGAAAACAGGGTGTTGTTGTTTTTTTAAAAAAAATGAAAACAAACATGAAATGAGGTAAGTAGTTTGATATCAGCCCAAGGAGGATATGCGTATTCTATTAAAGGATGTTTATAAACCGCACCAAAAACCTCTACAGAAAATCGTTTGTAGAAGAACAAATTTCCTGGAATATTGTAAGGATAATTGATGGCGATGGATGGCTCAAGGAAACTTTTGTAATTTAATACATGACCTTTCACCTTGCCTTTGCTTGCCAAGAATGTATTTGGCTTTGCAAATCAATGAATGTCATTAGCAACTGGAGGTTGCCCTGTGATCTATGTGAAGTGTGTGTGATCTTAATCTAGATCCTGGTGAAGGGGTCTCTTGAACATAAAGATTGCCATAACAACTGCGACCCAGCCCTGCGTAGCATTCTAATCAAGGAGACTGTGTCATTTGCCCAGAAGTGAACGCTTTCAAATATGTGGAAATAAATCAGGGTTGCTTTCTCTTCCTGTGTCATGACAGAAACTCTCCTGCTGTTAAGAATGCTGTCAGTAAAAGAAATTCCACAGAAGCTGTTTTTTCTCATCACTACAGGTTGGGAATATAGTAGCCAGCCAGCTCTGGGTTGGGAAATACCTGGAGATTTTGGGAATAAAGTCTGGGGAAGGGGGGGTTTGGGGAGGAAGGGAGGGGCCTCAGCAGTGTATAATGCCATAGAGGCCACCTTCCAAAGCAGCCATTTTCTCCAGATGAATGGGTCTCTGTTGCCTGGAGATCTGTTGTAACAGCAGGAGATCTTCAGCCACAACCTGGAGGTTGGCAACTGTTTCAGGACCATGAAAGAAAATTGTGTCTGATTAATTTCTTGGTGCATCAAATCGGCAGGAACACTTGGCCCCAAATATGCTCTGCTGCAACAATTGTACTCATTATAGCTGCAGGGAGATCTGACTGGGTTAGATTTTGCCATTTTTTTCTTCTGGGGAGGAGCTCGATAACTGGAGACCACAGTGGAGAAAGACGTGATACGGCATGTAGCCACCCACCTCCTCATCTCAGGTGGTGGGAACACTTGTATTGCATATTGTGTTGAGTCATTTCTAACTTATGGCAACCCTATGTCCTCAAAAAAAATTTCCTCTCATTAGCAGCTCGGCTCAGAGCTTGCAGGCTGAGGGGCCATGGCTTCCTCAGCTGAGTCAATTCGTCTCACGCTGGGTCTTCCTCTTTTCCTGCTGCCCTCAGCTTTTCTACTGACTCATGAAAGATCAGGCTGAAACAAATACGGTTAGTCTTTAAGCATCTAACAAACCAGCATTCTAAAGCATGGCTGGTGTTGGCCTTTAAAATGCTAATGGCGGATGCAGAAGCACCCCAAGATTCTTGAAAGAGGGGGATGAGGGGTGAGCTTACTGGGACCTAGGAGTGTCTTTGCACATTTCAGCAACATGCCCATGTGACTTCCAATGTAATCTGGAAGTGATATAGGAACCCTGGGGATATTGAGGTGACACTCTGGTTTTGGGGCTAAAACTCTATGTTAAAATTAACTTCTACCATAGAGTTTTTGCCTCCAAACCAGAGTGTCACCTGGAATTCCCAGCCTCCTGCTGGCGGCAGGTTCCCCCTCCCGTTTGGGGGCCTCCAACCCAGCAGCATAGAGCTGCTGGCTGGGGGATCCCCGCCTCCCAAAAACTCTGTCAATGGCTGACATGCCTGGTGTGATGAAGTCACTCAGAAATGATGTCATCACACTGGGCATCTCATGTGCAGGACACCCTAGCATCTGAGTAAAGATTCTATGGCACCAGCACACAGCATGCTCAGTGACATCATTGCACTGTACATGCTTGGCAGCCAGAGAAGACCTGGCAATCCTATGTTCCCAACATGTCTATTTCACTTCTGGGTCACGTTGGAAGTCACATAGGCCTGTTGCTGAAATGTCAGGTGCTCCTCTCTCATTTGGGGGGTAATCCCCCCCCCCGGCCTGGTGATCCATGGCAGAGAGGTGGGACCTGATAGTGGGCTTTGTCTCCCAAAAGCTTTTTTTTTTTTTGCCATCAAGTCATAGATGACTTATTACAGTGACCCCATAGGGTTGTTCAGGCAAAAGACATTTTATCTATCTATCTATCTATCTATCTATCTATCTATCTATCTATCTATCTATCTATCTATCTATCTATCTATCTATCTATCTATCTATCTATATTAATTCAGTGAGACTGTCGATGCTGAAGGTAGTAGCCACCTCCCCCTAACCATTAAAGGCGAGTTTGAAAAGTTCGATCTTACAGGTCCTGCGGAACTGGCAGGTCCCACTGGGCCTGATGTTTTCGGGGAGGGAATTCCACAAAGTGGGGGCTATAACCGAAAACACTGTGGCTTTAGTGCTGGTCAATCAAGCTTTTTTCGGTCCAGGGATCTTAAGGAGATTTTGAGAGGTGGTTGGCCATTGACTGCCTCTGTCATAACACTGGTATTCCTTGGAGGCCTCCTATCCAAATACCAGCCAGGGCTGACCCTGCTCAGCTTCTGAGATTTGATGAGATACAGGCTAGCCGGGACTATCCAGGTCAGGGTTACAAAAGCTTATAGGCTGGGAAATCTTGTTGGTCTTTCAGGTGTTTCTGGACTCAAATCATGCCCTTCAACTGGTAGGGTTGCTTTTAAACAGGTCGTTCTAGCTGCCCCTGTAACATCAGCTTTTCCTGCAAGTAATTATCAGGTGAGGTGACTTGTCTGTATTGTGTTTTCCTGTTAATTTTACAGGTAAAAGAGATCTTCTCTTGAAAGCTGTTCCTTTGCCAGTGCTAAGAAGTACTTGCACCCTGAGTCTTACTTCTACCATCTTTAGAAAATAGTTGCTGCCCTGCTCAGTAACTTGACTTTCTAAAATAGTTTCTTATCTTGTTCTCTCGGAAAACAAAGCCACATGGAATCTTTTGCAGAACTAGCTTCCATTTTTTGATGCTGCATTTGCCCTTATGACATCTTAATTACTGGAGTTTGTTTGAAAAACTGGGCTTGGTGTATTGATTCCATCCTCCCCCCACTTAATCAAGAATGTCACGGCAATTATTGATGCCTCGAAAACATAGATTATTGACAGAAGGCTACTTCCCAGGTTCTTTTTGCTTCCTTTGGAGAGCCTCTCTCTTTCTCACTCTCTCAGCTGCCCTGAGCCAGCTTCGGCGGGGAGGGTAGGATATAAATCAAATAACAAGGTAAAAGTAAAGGTAGTACCCTGTGCTAGGCTTCCCAACCCTCCCGCCCTGGCGGGGGACCCCAAAATTTCCACCCTCTTCCCCCGCTCCCCAAAAAAACGGAAGCGGGGGGAGGAGGGAAATGGCGCCGGGGAGCATGGCGAGCCACCCCATCCTGGAGTGGGCGAGGCCGCTGCGCCGCCCCCTCCCCGCCCACCGCAGCTGCTCCTCCGAGATGGGCCCAGGCTGAGCCCATCTCGGAGGAGCAGCCAAGAGGCGGCAGCAGCGCAGGCAAAACCAGGGGAGGGCGGAGGCAGGCCAGGAGCATGGCGAGCCGCTAATCCGGGCCCTTCTAGGACCTGGACTCGCGGCTCGCCACACCCCCGGCCCGCCTCCACCCCCCCTCTGATTCCACCCCAGAGGCGGAGCAGAGCCGGTGAGGCCGCCGCGCCGCTGCCGCCCCCCCCCCCCCGCCCCACCGCAGCTGCTCCTCCGAGATGGGCTCAGGCAGCCACTGCGAGCAGAGAAGAGGCGGCAGCTGCGTAGCGGTGTCGCTCGCTCCGAGACGGGGTGGCTCGCCACGCTCCCCGGTGCCGTTTCCCCCCCTCCCCCTAGCTCCACCCCAGTGTCTCCTGGCTCCACCCCCAAAGTCTCCTGGCTCCACCCCCAAAGTCCCCAGATATTTCTGGGGTTGGACTTGGCAACGCTACCCTGTGCAAGCACTAGTCGTTTCCGACTCTGGGGTGACGTCGCATCACGGCGTTTTCACAGTAGACTTTTTACGGGGTGGTTTGCCATTGCCTTCCGCAGTCATCTACACTTTTCCCCCAGCAAGCTGGGTACTCATTTTACCGACCTTGGAAGGATGGAAGGCTGAGTCAACCTTGAGCTGGCTACCAGAACCCAGCTTCTGCCAGGATCGAACTCAGATCGTGAGCAGGGAGATTGGATTGCAGTAATGCAGCTTTACCCTCTGTGCCATGGGGCTCCTCTATAAATCAACTAAACTATACTAAACAATCTCTTGGCTAAATTCAGGTATTTCAAAGCAGGCAAAAAGCATAAATATAGCTGCATTGCTCCATAGTAAAAATCCAAAAACACAAGCCATGTAACATCTTTTATCATGACCTTTATTGTTACACCTTTATTGTGTAATACCTTTATTGTGTTATACTTTTTGATTATGATAAACCAAAATAACCTAGCACCGGTGTGTTATTTTGATTGATTTTACTAGAAGTTATTATGTGGCTTTTGTTTTTGGATTCTACTGTGATGCAATGTGGGCATGTACCTTTTGGAACACCTGCCATCCACCGACAGTCACACCAGGAAAGACTGCCAAACGTTTTTCAGAAACCATGAAGGAGAAAATATGCAAGGGGATGCTGAGGAAACCTTGGGGCTTTTTGAACACAGTCATCTGTGACAGCTATTTACCCCACACACACACTCCTTACGATGACTTGCAAGAAGGCCTGGTTTGCGGCCTAGTCAAATGAAATTATGTCAGTCAGTCGCTGAGGGGGGGAAATGCAGCCTGTCAATCACATAACATTAATCCAACAACACAACCCTTTCATGAACCCAAGCGAAAAAGGGCTGTACAGGCAGCAGCTAGGGTGTTGCGCAATTTTGGACTGGGTTGACTCCGATTAAACGCAAATTGCCTCTGGGCAACTGTTGAGTCATGAACTATGAGCAGAGAGTGGACTGTTTAGGCCTGTGGCAACTCAAGTCTCTCAACCCTGCTCAGTGATTTCCTTTCGAGAGAGCAGAGTCGGGTTGCCAGCTCTGGGCTAGGAAATTCCTGGAGATTTTGGTTGGTAGAGCCTGGGAAAGGAGGGGTTTGGGGAGAAGAACCTCAGCAGGGTAGGTACTAGGGTTGCCAAGTCCAATTTAAGAAATATCTGGGGACTTTGGGGGTGGAGCCAGGAGACTTTGGGGGTGGAGCCAAGAGCAAGGGTGTGACAAGCATAATTGAACTTCAAGGGAGTTCTGGCCATCACATTTAAAGGGACTGCACAAATTTTTAAATGCATTCCTTCCATAGGAAATAATGAAGGACAGGGGCACCTTCTTTTGGGGCTCATAGAATTGGACCTCCGGGTCCAATCTTTTTGAAACTTGGTAGGTATTTTGGGGAGAGGCACTAGATGCTATACTAAAAATTTGGTGCCTCTATCTCAAAAAACAGCCCCCCCCCAGAGCCCCCGATACCCATGGTTCAATTCCCCATCATTCCCTATGGGAATCGTTCATGGAGGTACATGATGGCTCTGGGGGCGGGGCTTCCCCCGCCGGCCAGCTGGCTGGGGGAGGGGGGAAGCCTGTAAAACCGGGGGAATCCCCCTCTGGGACCTGGGGATTGGGAAGCCTAGTAGGTACAGGGCTTTTTTTTTGAGCAGGAACTCCTTTGCATATTAGGACACACACCCCAGATGCAGCCAATTCTCCTGGAGCTTACAGTAGGCCGTGTACTAAGAGCCCTGTAAGCTCTTGGAGGATTGGCTACATCAGGGGTGTGTGGCCTAATATGCAAAGGAGCTCCTGCTACAAAAAAACCCCCAAATGGGGTATAATGCCATAGAGTACATCTTCCAGAATGGGTTGCCAACATCCTGGTGGTGGATGGAGATAGGATTGCCAGGTCCCCTCACCTGTCCTGCTAGAAGGAGATAGAAACAGGAGCTTCTCTGCAGGGTATCTCAGTGTCTTAAAAGAAAAGAAGGGATCTATAATAGCACAAAACAACATTATTGAGAAATAAGCTTGCCAACCACCAAGCAGGGCCTGGAAATCTCCCAGAATGACAGAGATCTCAAGACAAAATGGATCAGTTTCCAGGAGGGGGGGAGAGAAATGGCTGCTTTGGAGGGTGAATTCTATAGCATTAAACTATGCTAAGGTCCCCACCATTCCAAATCCCGCCCTCTCAAAGCTCCACCTCCAAGTCTCCAGATTTCCCAGTTTGGACCTGCCAACCCTATCTGGAAAGTATATTCTTCACTGAGAGAGTGTCTCTGGGCAGGAAATCATCTCACAAATACCACTAAACACAGACCTGGCTTGCACATGTAGCACAGTGGTCCCCAACCTTTTTGGCACCAGGGACTGGTTTTGTGGAAGGCAATTTTTCCACAGACGGGGGGTGGGGGGGGATAGTTTTCGGATGATAACAATTGTGCATTTTATTTTGGTGTGTTGGTTAAGTGCACGAACTCTTATCTGGGAGAACTGGGTTTGAATCCCCACTCCACCAAAATGCTAATTTTTTATGTTTCTGCAGAGAATATTAAAATCGAATCTTCTTCAACTACAGTCTGAAATGTATTCTGCCCCCCTTCTGACCACTTCATTCTGCTCCATACGTAGACTATATAAATGGATACCGAATGAAGCGTCATTAAGATATTTGTTGTAACCCATTAAAAGAGTCTGGCAGCTTGCTGGGGACTTGCACTCTCTGCCATGTAGCGAGTGCTCAAAGAATAGTGAAAAGTAAAAATCCATATTGGCAAGATATATTTATCCCAGCAGACATAAAAAAGGATTGAGCTTCTCCTGAGAAAAAATAAGAGGGATATTTTAGAATGCTCTGTGACTTGGATGACTCATTTTCTATTTCCTTCTTCGCACAGGACAGGGTGTTTTTCTTTAATGCAGCAAATGCATCCATACCCTATAGGCATGCTTTCCACAGATATTTGGAGGCAAATAAATTTAGATGGAATATTATGATTCTGTCACCTGAATACTGACCCAGAAACACTGTTGACCATTCCAAAACCCTAATATGCCTTCAGTTAATCCACTGAAGAATTATGTTCGCATGTTCATTCATGCGAACATCAAACCTTCTTGAAATATTTTATAGCATGGCATTTTATAAAACATTTTATAAATTTCTGCAAATCAAAGCATAACAGTGGACAATCGTGTGCATTCTTGAAACACACACATACAAAACATCAACCAAATTCTTAAATTTTGTCAAGCAGCCAACAACATCAAAGAAATATAGAACTTGAAGAACAGTCCACAATGCAAATAAGCAGAATTTTTTTTTCATGGAAAACTATTTATTTTTTTAATTTGCATTTATATACTGCTTTATTCCTGAATTGGGACTTTTCACTTGTGAGGTAGGTTAGGATGACCAGTAATCATTATCCTATCACAGTGTGTGTAGTATAGCCAGGAGATCTTAAGATTGTCTTGCAGCCAGAAGTTTCTTTCAGCGTTATGCACTACTAGGTGGCAAGCAAGACTTGTTTTTAAGGCAAGAGATGTTTCAGAGGTGGTTTGCCATTGCCCATCTCTGCGTCACAACCCATCCAAATACTAGCCAAGGGTGACTCTGCTTAGCTTCCACAATCTGACGATGTCAGGCTAGCCTGGATTATCCCGGTCAGGTTAGGATGAGTGACTGTGATTGAACCAGGGTTACCCAGTGAGCTTCTTTGGCAGGCTAGGGATTCAAACCCAGTCGTCCCACAATTTCAATCACTGCTCCACGCCAACATTTAGGCCCAAGGAAAAGGAATTGTATGTGATAGCCAAGGGGAAAGAATTCACCTTCCAGTCCTTGCAGAAGAAGAGAATGAAATACCAGTCCGGGAGGTACTAAAGCATCTGTTTTCTTGCCAGCTCAGTTCCTCTGTCTGGTGACTTATTCACAGCTGCTGTTTCAGAGGTGATGCCTCTGTGAGCCAAGAAGAGAGAATATGAGTAATGGAGGGAACGATGAGCACTTGTGATGCTGGGAACTTAGTGGAGAAGCCACGTGCTTGTTGTGAATCATCTCCTGAGTACTGTCTCAGTCTCCAGATTAGAGACAGTTGCTTCCTGCAGATGTGTATTGCAGGGAGAAGTCTCAGCATCTCTGGGGACATGGTCTTCTAGGGCAGGGGTCCCCAACCCCCGGGCCGCAAACCAGTACTGGACTGTGGCCTGTTAGCAAGCAGGCCACGGAGTGAGGCAGAGGCACTGCATCACCCCTTTCATCCACCCAGGACCCGGGCAGATGAAAGAGGCAGTGTGGCCTTGCTCCGAGCAAAGCAGAGCAGCCCTGCAGCGCCTTTCGCCCACCTGGGAAAGTTGCTGTGATAACAGGATGAAGCCTTTAGCAATGAGAGGTGGAGCTGCCTGAACATCAGCAGCAACATCTCTGGCCAACATTTGCTGATCCCTGAAAGGGGCGGAGCTGGAAGAAGAATGGAAGCTGATTTGTCACTCCAAGCGCGGTAGAATTGTGCCTTCCCCTCCCTGCCATTAGCTGCTAAGCAGCACTGCACAGTTCATGGAAAATAACCTACCGCTTCCTGGGATATATTGCTCTTTTTATTTTTAACATCTAACATTAAATATGTAATGCCAATTAATTTGTTGCAGCAGATCGTAACTGCGCGGCAGAATCCATTCCCGCCGTGTGACAGCTGTCCTCCCTTATAAACAAAAAGAGGCTTTGTTGAATTGGAGGTGCTGAATTACTGTTGAATTAGAATTTCACAACACAAATGCATGGTGCAAGTCCTAAACCACTTTACATTCTTCCATTCATTGAAGTCAATGGGTTTAGGAAGGGATAAGTCTATTCAGGATTGCCCTGTTAATTGTATTCACCAGGACTTAAGCTGACACCATTATGAATGGTTAATGGCCTTATCTGGTCCTTTTGAATTTTACAAAGAAATGTCACAAATAGTATCCCTTCCATTTCATGGCCTTTTGGCCCTTTTGTCCCTCATTCCCCTCTCTCTGTATGCAGTAGCTGTAACTAAGGGCTGAGGATTAGCTTAGTGCATTTGCAGGGCAGGCCCAAGGATTTCTGGCACCCAAAGTGAATGGCTTTGCTGCCCCACCCCAGCCCTACAATTCCAGGGAAGCTGCTGACAACACCCACCTCCTCTCCACCCCACTGTGGGAGAGCCACCCCCCAATCATGCCACCCTCACAAAGGCTGGGGCTTTGGCTTGCCTCAGTGCCATGCCATGTCCCCCCAACAAAGGTAGATTGAGAGGAAAACCTGGCCCTGGAAAATGGCCCTGCCTCTGGCCCATCTATGCTCCCACCCCTTACAGAATCAGGGGAAGGAAGGAGGAAGGTTGCCAATCTTCAGGTGGGAACAACAGTGATAATGGGAGGGGACGCGATAACGGCATGGTAAATGGAAAAAATCCAACTTTTGTTAGAAGAGGCTCGGTGGATTCATAAACTGAACACTGTCATTCCATATGGGTTTAAGTCTTCTCTGGATCTGTCATGTTTCCTGCAAAAAGGGTACATAGCTTACAATTTTGGCAGGATGTGTTATGATGATCAAGTAGCACTTTAAACATTTTCCACAGGTAGAAGTAATTACCTATATGGCCGAGGACCAGCCTACCTAAGGGACCGTCTCTCCCCATATGAACCCCAGAGGGCACTGAGGTCAGTGGGTAAAAACAAAATGACCATCCCTGGGCTGAGAGAGGTCAAACTCCAAAACACCAGAACACAGGCCTTTTCAGCCGCGGCTCCCGCATTGTGGAACCAGCTTCCGGAGGAAGTGCGGGCCCTGCGGAACCTTGACCAGTTCCGCAGGGCCTGCAAGACCGCCCTTTTCAGACAAGCCTACACTGATATCAACTGCTGAGTTGCTTGGAATAAAGAGCCGCCATCCATAATACGATTATGGAACCATTTAAACTGGCAGAACCAGCGCCAAAATAATTTTATTGCTGCCAGATACATTTAATGCAATTTGAATTATGTATTTAATTTAATTGACTGGTTTTTATGTTTAAAATTTTAATTGTTAAATTTAATGTTTTATCTATCTATGTTAATTGTTTTAAATGTTGTTAGCTGCCCTGAGCCGCCTAGGCGGGGAGGGCGGGATAGAAATAAAATTTATTATTATTATTATTATTATTATTAGGTCTATATAAGCTTAGTATAACGTGGTAGTGCTTCTCCCATTGAAACAGGCAAGTGTTTGATGAACTTGGGCAATTATAGCCTATGGTTGATGTGAATTGAGAGCTTCTGTATATGTAAGTATATTGGTATGCCAGGTAGTATTCTTAATACTGTAATTTTTGAAGTGATATTTATTGTATTAATTTTATAGCAGCTAAGGTCCCATCCTGGACAAAGCCAATGGGAGAAACGAACTATCAGATTGATGGGTTCATTGGCCGGGACTGAGGAGACTATTGATACCTCCCATTACCATCATACATGTGTGCAGGACTTTTTTTAGCAGGAATGCACAGGAACACAGTTCCAGCTGACTTGGCATCAAGGAATGTGGCCTAATATGCAAATGAGTTCCTGCTGCAAAAAAAAGGCCTGCAAAAATGGACAGCAAGAACAATGGTATGTAGGCCAGGTGTCACAGCAATGAGGAAGGCAGAGATAGCAGTGGGAAATAACCTGAGAAACTCTGGGCTAACAGGTCATCTGGTCGCACAGTACTGAATGTGGCTACCATTTCCTGGGCTTTAGTTCTGGATGAAAGGAGCCTGTGGTAGGACAGGGGACTGACAGTCTACAGCAGACAATGTCTCCAGCCCACAACAACTTGTGCGGCTGACTATGGATATTTTTTTCTTGCTGTTTGTGTTTGCGGGTTCAGCACTTCCTCGGCGGCAGCGCTTGCCAAATCCTCTCGTAATTCCTGGCTCAGATCATCTGCTTTTCAAGATCAGCCCCATCATTACCGCCTTTGCCTTTCCGTCAGATCTTTGTCAGTCCCTGGAACACCCGTTCTTCTTCGCTTCAGGCCAAGCAACAATTGTCTCAGCAGGTAGGAATTCCTCTTTAGGCCAGGCACGTGGGGAAGCGTTGTAGCTTCTTTTCTTCCTCTAATTCCCCTGACACTCTTTCTTTTCCCCTTAGAACAACACAAAGTCTTTCTCAGCAGGAAAAGGAGCTACGTGGGTGGCAGAGTGGTGGCGGGTTGTCATGATGGTGGGCAGCTATTTAGTTGTACTTTTTCCTTTGAGACTAAGCGCTGGTGGTCTTTTTCTTTTGTTTTACCTTCAACTGGCACAGCAGGTGTCTGAAACAAAGACCTTCAGGATAAAGTCTTTAAAAAACAATTCTTCATTTGAAAAAAGAAGAAGAAACCCACTCAGGTTCTTAAGCTAGATAAGATAAAATGAAGGAGAGCTGGATTCATATCCCACCCTTCACTTGAAGTCTCTGAGCAGTTTAAGGAGAAGACCGTAGATTTATACCCTGCCCTTCTCTCTGAATTTCAGAGTCTCAGAGTGGCTTGCAGTCTCCTTTATCTCCTTCCCTCCCAACAGACACCCTGTGAGGTAGGTGGGGCTGAGAGAGCTCTCCCAGAAGCTGCCCTTTCGAGGACAACTCCTACGAGAGGTATGGCTGACTCAAGGCCACTCCAGCAGCTGCAACTGGAGGAATGGAGAATCAACCCAGGTTCTCCCAGATATGAGTCCGCACACTTAACCACTACACCAAACTGGCTCTCTTATAATCACCTTTGATTCCTCTCCCAACAGCAGATACCCTGTGGGGCTGAGAGAGCTCTGTGACAACTGCTGTGTGGCTGAGAGACCTGAGAGAACTGCCACATGTCCATGTGGCCCAGGTCAGCATATGTACTCCTCCCAACTGCTGCACCACTGCTCCTCTCAGCAATTCGTTCCTTAAAAGTGCAGATAGATCAGTCACAAATCATATAAATCAGTTATAAATAAATGCCGTGTTTTAAACAAGCACCAAGTGGTATGGTTTTAAGTAGTCCTTAGCTTAACAACTGCCTATCATTATTACAAGACTTGGGCGGTTTTGAAAAACCACAATGCAAATCTGACTGGCAGAGATTTTGCACATGCGCAGTTTGAAAAAAATCCGATGGAAACCTGTCTCGGAGGGTTTTGGGTCATTTGATGTCAAACTCAACAGAACCACTGATCAATGTGTGCCTGATCATCACAGCTGAACAAGATTAGCTCTGCTGTCTAATAAGTTCAGAGCAAAACCTCCAGCATTCCTAGTTCCAACTATCCTAGTCCTTCCACCTCCGTATTTCGGTGTTTATGCTCCTGAATCTACAGGTAACTCGGGTGGGATGCCTGCCTGTCAACCTGCAGCCCTTGGGCTGATTGATGTAGCCCTGCTGAACAGGTTAAAAAACGGGATAGGAAGAGGACAGCTGGTTCTATCAAGATAGTAACAACACTGTTTCTTTCTCACCAATGGCCCAAAGACCTCAATCCTCTGTAAGCTCTCAGCAGAAAAAACAGAGGATGAACTCAGAGATTATCCAGCAATGCCTCTGTGCAAAGTTCTGCCCCTTTAAGTCAGGACTCTGCTTGCTCTCCACGAGGCCTTTTTTTTTTTGTAGCAGGAACTCCTTTGCATATTAGGCCACACACCCCTGATGTAGCCAATCCTCCTGGAGCTAATAGTAGGCCCTGTACTAAGAGCCCTGTAAGCGCTTGGAGGATTGGCTGCATCAGGGATGTGTGGCCTAATATGCAAAGGAGTTTCTGCTCAAACAAAGCCCTGCTATGGGGCAGGGTTTGGGCACTCAGCAGAATAACCTTGCTGTTTTTATAAATATTAAGTGAAGTTGTTGCCTGGCTATGCAACGAATAGCTTGTTTCGGAGCTCTCCTTGGTCCTGTAGAATTCCCCCATCTCACTCCAGCCCACTGTAACCCTGTTTCTGTTGACCTAATACTTAAACAGCAGTGCTTTGGGTGGCCCCCAATCAAACTTTTCTTGACATCCCACGGGCTCACTGTTCATTTTTTTTTAAAAATTAGTGTGTTAAACCACTGGCAGTTTTGCATTACTTCAAGCAATTGCAGGGTGATCTCATGCCAAGGACCAGATTCCATAACCTCTAATTGTTCAATCGAACAGGGAATTTCAGAACATGGTGTAAGTCCAATGGGGCCTTTAAGACACCCACAATTTTTTCTTTTGCGTATAACCTTTTTTGTGCATGCACACTTCTTCAGATACATTGAAACAGAAGTCATTAACCATTACATATAGATAGAGGGTAAGGCCAGGTAGGGCAAATTAGAGTCAAGATGCATGAGTAACTGAGCAGTAAATATAGCTAAGACTGGATGAAGGCGATTGATAAGACCTGTGAATACCAGCAAATCAGCATACAGCTTAATAAAGGAGTTTACAAACAGATGAGAAAACTGAATGACATTAGCACATGTAGCGAGATAAGAAACCAGTCTCTCTGTTAAGCCCTGGGCTTAACTTTATTGTCCCAAGTCTTGTAATAACTTGTAACTCATCAGTCTTCTGTGTTTCTGAAGTTCCTTTGCAGTATAACAGCTACTTCGAGGCCCCCCACTGAGTGCTTTGGGAGGTTGAAGTGTTTTCCTGCAGGTTTCTCAGTTTTGTGGTTCTTGATGTCAGATTTGTGCCATGTTCCTTATAGCATATAATCCCTCTTTGTGTGGGATATTGGTATGCAGATTCCACATCCATTGTGGCTAAGCTAAAATAATATTCTCTGGAAGGCTGTTCAAAGATTTTGTTTTCCTAAGAAAGTCTGTGGCAGAAATCATAGAATCATAGAGTTGTAAGGGATCTCCAGGGTCATCTAGTCCAACCCCCTGCACAATGCAGGAAACTCACAAACACCTCCCCCTAAATTCACAGGATCTTCATTGCTGTCAGATGGCCATCTAGCCTCTGTTTAAAAACCTCCAAGGAAGGAGAGCCCACCACCTCCCGAGGAATGAAGCAAGTCGATTCTATTTGCTGTGGTGATGATGTTTATTTTATTTCTGTGGTGGTGATGTTTTTTGAAGTGATTCATTTTAATGTTGTTTTAACGTTGTAAGCTGCCCTGAGCCCGCTTGCGGGATAGGGTGGGGTATAAATAGAAAAATTAAATTAAATTAAAATTACTCTACATGCATATCTTTATCCTGCTTATCTTTCTCTTTCTTTTCCTCCTTTATTCTTTCTCTTCCCACTTCCATCTGTTTCTCTTTCCCCCACTTTAAAAATAGTCAATAAATGAAATGGTGGTGTTAGATACTTCTAGTGAGGATGTGGCCCTTTTTGTGTGTGTTTGCATTTTTTTGTGTACATGTGTGTGTGAGAGAGAGTGTGCACACCTGGAAATCATGGCAACCTCTGGTAACTGACCTCTACTAGGGGCCTGCAGGATATTGAGAAAGGTGGCTGAATAAAGCCTGCCCTTGCCCTCCCGACTGCTGGTATTCCAAGGGGTCTCCCATCCAAGTACTTGTCAGAAATGACCCTACTTAGTTTCTGAAATATGATGCGATTGGACTTGCCTGGGCTATCCAGGTAAGGGCTCAGATGCTGCCCTTTTTGTCTGCCATGACCCATCAATTGAAGACCAGTTGTTTTGATTATAGATTCATTGATACCTAAATGGAACTGCCTCAGTATCTCATGTATGAAAATCAAGGGCATGTTCTATGTGCAGGGCTTTTTTTTGTAGCAAGAACTCCTTTGCATATTAGGCCACACACTTCTGATGTAGCCAATCCTCCTGGAGCTTACAGGGCTCTTAGTACAGGGCCTACTGGAAGCTCCAGGAGGATTGGCTACATTAGGGTGTGTGGCCTAATGTGCAAAGGAGAGTTCCTGCTGCAAAAAAGCCCTTTTTGTGTGCATAATGGGAATAAATAAAATGTTTCTCTTTTCCTTTCCCCTTTGATTCGACTTGCTCATAAACTGCTTTTCTCCAGCAGCATGAGATCCCTCAAAAGTATAATTACTTTAAAGGCCTCTTCTGAAGGATGCTGTATGCTCTTGACAAAACAAGTGCAAGACTCTACAGTGGCAGGAAACCAATTTCTGATGGCTCCCTGCTAATTTTTCAAATGCAAATGATTTCTTTTTTTCGGTGGGTGAAAAAAAGGATGCAACTGCGAAGTACAATGGAACTAATGTGCTGGGAGAAAGATAATGGGGATGTGTGAGAGAGATCTGTGTTATTCCAAAGGCCCTGCTCCTGCCAGTCTTACAAGACTGCAGGCCCTTTCAGTGGGCCAGAAACCTTTCTCTGCAGCATGGAAGTGTCAGAAAGTGTCTTTGTGGGCTCTTTTGGCTTAGAGTATGCAAATGAAAGGCACATGTAAAGAAAATGTGTGCCAGCTGAAGGGCCATGGCCAGCCTCACAATTGGAAAAGGGCGATCACTTTGGTGCAGGTGATTTCCTGCGTTTGGCAGAGGGTTGGACTAAATGATCCTTGGGTTCTCTTCCAGCACTATATTTATATGGTCTTTACAGATCCTCAGCAACTAAATACAATGGATGATGTATGCAAGTTAATATAGACTAATTACAGCAAATTTGTAGCTAATTGGAAGTACCGTAGATAAAATGCATAGGCCAGACTAGCCTGATCTCATCAGATCTTGGAAGCTAAGCAGAGTCAGTGCTGGTCAGTATTTGGATGACAATACCAGGAAAGTCTCTTGCCTTTAAAATCCTATGGGTTCCGTTGCAAGCGAAGCAAGGTCAGTGCTGGTCAGTAATCAGATGAAAGACCATCAAGGAATACCAGGAAAGTTCCTTGCCTTAAAAACCCTTGGAAGAAGTGCCCCTTGGAAATCAATTGTTCTTACTCCTATGTACATATGGGACAGGCCTTCCTGCCTCCTCTCTCCTGGTGCTTCTGCGGTAAGCTTGCTTCTGTCTGGGTAAATATGGTTAATTAACAGGGGACCATGCCTTAAAATCGTCATGAGCTGAAGGGCCAGCAACACAAGTGATACCAACAGTCACTCCCGGAAGAGCAATGATTAAGGATGGGCACAAGTCAGAAAAAAAATTGGTTCGGTTCGTGATTCATGGCATGCTCAGCTTGTGAGCCACATACCATCATGAACTTTTAGATCAGGAGTGCCAAACACATTCGTTATGAGGGTTGGAACTGACATAAATGAGACCTCATTGGGCCAGGCCACATGTGTCATAAAATATAATGCCAGGTAGCGGAGATATAAACTTTGTAAAGGACACAGACAAACATAATTAAAAATTTCTCTTAAACTTAGAATAAAACATGCTTAAAAGGTTAGCACTCTTGCAATATTTTGTTTTAATAGTCTCTGATAACTGACCCTTCTTGTTCTGAATCGAATTATTGAATTAATTAATTAAACAGTCTTGAAACTGTCTGTTTTTTTAATTATTTTTGAATATTCCCAAACTTGTATTTTACTTTACCTTAATCCCTGAGTACTCTGTATACTACCATAAATGCTATTGAAACAAACAAATGTTAATCAGTGTATTTTTAGTTAATATTTTACTGGAGCTGTATAACTTTTTAATTTTTTATCTGTATTTTTATATCATATGTTTTACCTTTTTAGGTCCCTCTAGATTTTTACAATTTTTCTGGGGGTGTTGTTGGTCTGCATTGTACTGTGTATTTGGTCATGGACTGTAATAAAGCAAATTGAATTGAATTGAATTGAATTGAATTATTGCATCAAAATCTGGAGACAGGTCTGTGCTGTAGCAATCTTGAGCATGCTGTTCAGGTGTGGTTCAGGTGTAAATCTATAAGTTGCAAACTTACTTTTAATTTATTGACATTCATTACAGAAATCTCATGGTCAATGCTTTGAGCCTGAGACCCAGAGGAAAACATGAAACGGCTAGGCATTGCAAGCTTTTGTACATAAGTTGCTTCATGTGCTGGTCAGCCAATGGAGAAAATAGTGGCTTTCCTCTGTAGCTCCTATACGATTCAGCAAGCCTGGCAAAGCAAGAAGGAAGAAAGAGAGGGAGAAGGAAGCAGATGACAGTGAGTTGCTTGTGGGCCTGATAGGAGCTCTCCAGGGACCTGATCTGGTCTATGGGTCATGTTTGCAACCCTTGCTTTAGATGCCAAATTAACCAGTTCAGTTCATGAGGTTCATGATGAGGTAGAATGGACCACCCAAGTGTGCTAGAGATACCAAACCCACAGGGGATCTCCAGCTGATTCTCCTCTACCTCCCTTCCAAGTTTGGTGAGGATTGGATTTACGGGATCTGTATTATGCCCCCCCAAAAAAATGTCCCCAGGAAAGTGCGTTTTTGTGGGGGGGGGGATGTCACACACAGGTTCAAACGTTCAAACTACACACACCAAACGCACAGGGAACCTCACCCTGTCACCCACTCCTCTATGCTCTCTCTTGTTGCTCTGAAGTTTGCTTTGAAGTCTGATAAACATTTAAATAGAGCAGAGATAATCTTTCTGGAAATGTATCCATTCATGAACTGCCACCAACCACTGGAAGTTTGTGCCGGTTGACCAGTCATGGACTTTTGTTCATGAACCATGAAGCAGACAAAATTTGTCATGAACTTTAGTTTGTGAGCCAGTTCATGCTGATTCCTAGCTGTGATATGGCAAAGGGTTCTTTCTTCTTCTTTCCCAGTGAGGCTGTAGCAGAACCTAAAAGCTTAAGATGCCCCTAACTAATTTGCTTTTAAGTGTGAGCCAAGTAAGACAGGAGGAGGAGATTGGATTTATACCCTACCTTTCACTCAAGAGTCTCAGAGCAGCTTACAATCCCCTTCCCATCCTCTCCCCATAAGAGACACTCTGTGAAGTAGGGAGGGCTGAGAGAGCTCAGAGAGAACAGCTCTGAGAGAAGTGTGACTAACTCAAGGTTACCTAACTTCTTAGTGTGGGGGAGTGGAGAATTAAACCCACTTCTCCAGATTAGAGTCCACTGCTCTTAACCACTACACCACACTGGCTCAGAAGTAAGTGAAAGGAAGCCACTCCATCAAAGCCTCTGGGCCTAACTACAGGCTATGTTTTTCTCCTTGGAGTCCCCCTCCTGCTGTTTTTCTGACCTGAAATGACTCTGGGAAGTGCCATTTGCCTACTTAGGAGATACTAGGTTTCCCCAGTTGGGCAAAGGGTGCGGTTCTGGGGCTGTTTCAGGTTGGGGAAACAGCACAAGGTGGGCATCTAAAGCCAGAGCTTTTTTTGTAGCAGGAACTCCTTTGCCAGTCCTCCTGGAGTTTAAGAGCCCTGTAAGCTCTTGGAAGATTGGCTACATCAGAGGGTGTGGCCTAACAGACAAAGGAGTTCCTGCTACAAAAAATGCCCTGTCTAAAGCCCTTTCTCATGCACTGTAGTCCCAATCCAAATCAGGCACATAGGCACCTGGGAACTGAGTTCCCAGCATGAAACTCTAGATGTACCAGAAGGGCCTGGGGTAAAGCCCCTTAGTGGCTGGATTGAGCCTGTGGGTTATCCATGGCCTAGTGAGCGAATGACTCTGTTGAACACCTCTCCAATAGGCTCTTGGGATGGACCAATGTTTTTATAAATCTGCCTTATCTCAACCTGCCTGTAAAGGACAATTTGATCCCAGACAAAACTTCCTTAAGCACTTTAACGAGCCATCATAAGGAAATACAGTTGACTCTGTTTCCAAACAAACAAGGTTCTTCTTTGTTGCAACAACTAGCTGGGGAGAAAGGTGAGGAAACATCCTTATGGAAACAGAAAGACATCTGGGCTGAGTGTCTTTTTCCTCTTTGGATTGCAGGTTTTTAGCTTCAAAATGACCAGAGGCATGAGTCAGAAGGCTCTTGACTCTTGATTCTCAGCCTATAGCTGGCAGCCTGAGACCTCAAGTGAGCCAGATGAACAATCCAGGATTAGCCCAGGATGTGGTGGGTTGTATGGTATCATTCTTGTATCCATTTGTTGATTTGAATTGGCTTTCCATAAATTGTCTTTTGTAAGCAGCTTTGGAGGGCCACTAGAAAGAAAACCAGGATTATAAAAAATACTTCTGCAACGTATAACAATCTTTGATATATATGGCTTGTCGTATAATCCCTTTCCTGCTATATAATCCCTCTTTGTTCTTTTGTATCCCGTTTATCTTGTTTTTTAACAAATAAAAATATATTCCAAAAAATACTGAAATAAATCAAATAAATAACTACAGGGGTTAGTCTAGCTCGGTACATTTTCAATAGTTGCAAGCATTCTTCGGTTGTCTCGCCTCGATTTAATTTTGATCCATCTAAGTCAGTTTTGCTTTCTCACTCATTCACTTCAGTGAGATTATTGGCTGCAGTGTTGTTAGTTTCCCTGGCCTGGCTTTCTGTTTACAAAAGTTATATATTAAAACGACACATGCCCAAGAAACGTGCCTCAAATGGCAATAGCAATTCTGTTCTGTCTAAGCTCGTTGCTTCTTGAACTGCTGATTCGGAAGCTCCTTTTGAAAGGCGCTAAATCATCACTAATTGAAATGTTTTCTGCAAACATAATAAACAGATAAAATCAACACACAAGTCTAGCGCAAGCTAATCTTCTGTTGCTGCCAAGGAATCCTAAGGCAAGGATTTTGCTCACAAATCAGAAGGACTGGAAATTGTGACAGCCTTTGACAAAACGTTTGTAGCGTTTTTGCGGTTTTGATGAGAATCATTAAAGGTAATGGCTTTGCCCTTGAGATCCGGGGAAACAGAACTGGGATTAACTGCCTTTGTACATGGGCTGGGGTGATAGTTTAAATTGGTCAGGCAACAGAAAGCTTCCTGCTTCATCATACCTCAAAAACAAATTAGGGTCATGTAGTTCCTGGACAGCCCAGGATAGCCCAATCTTATCAGATCTAGGAAGCTAAGCAGGGTCAATATTGCTCAATATTTTGGATGGGAGACCACCAAGGAATCCCAGGGTTGTGATGTGGAGGCATGGAGTGGAAAACCACCTCTGCTGAGACTTGTTGGGACTTTAAACACACACAGTGTCTGTCTCCTCTGGGTAGCTCTTCGCTGAACTACCTCAGGTCTTTGGAGAGAGGCCACGGTTCAGTGATCTTGGGCAAGCCACAGTTCTCTCAGAGCTGTTCTCTCAAGAAATACCCCATGTGAACATAAGAAGTTTCCCCAGAGCTCTCTCAGCCCCACCCACCTCACAGGGGGTCTGTTGTGGGGAGAGGAAGGGAAGGAGACTGTAAGCTGCTCTGGGACTCTGAGTGAAAGGCAGTTTATAGATCCAATCTCCTCCTCCTCCTCCTCTTCTTCTTTCATGCAGAAAGTCCCAGGTTCAATCTCTGATATCTCCAGTTAAAGAATCTGGCAGTTTGTGAGGTGAAAATTTTTTGCCTGAGACAACAGAGAGCCACTGCGGTCTAAGTGGACAATACTGACTATGATTAACTCATGGTCTGATTCAGCATAAGGCAGTTTCATGCGTTCATATGTATATTTCTTGAACAAGTTTGTGGACCATCTGAGTGTTAGGTAGGTGGGAGTTCTCATAACGTGGCACAGCGAGGTAAGACAAAAGAAGGTGAGAGAAAGAAAAACCTACGCTTGAAGAGAATGAGGCCTAGTTCCTTTTACTGTGCTAAACTGATGTATTGGCTGAAGCACTTTAAACTGCTGATGGGGACTCATATAACTGAGTGTTCGAATCTGTAGAAAATTTGTGTGACAGGGAGAATGAGAAGCTAGAGCCCTTCTCTGTGGCATGCTAGCTTTCTAGGTGGAAATGGCTGAGTCATCAATCATATTGGCCATCGTTTGCATTTAAGTACAGCCCTGACACAGGTGTATCATGTTGGTGATAACAAATGGAAGCAGTATTATTCTAGTTCAGATGGCACTCTGATGCACATGTAAATTATGAATACTGCTGGAACAGTATTGGTCATGATCAGGGCTTTTTTTTTGTAACAGGAACTGCTTTGAATATTAGGCCACACACCCCTGATGTAGCCAATCCTCCAAAACCTTACAGTAGACCCTGTACTAAAAGCCCTGTAAGCTCTTGAAGGAATGGCTACATCAGGGCTGTGTTACTGGGGTAACAGTTTTCTTTGCCAGGATGTGGGCAAAAATCTGCCTGTCTAAAATGACTAGTCAAGATCTCTGAGTGATAGAGGGCCCTAACGCACTATAGAGACTTGGCTCACTCCCAGGCATCAAGAGCAAAGGAGGTGATTTCCATCATCCCCTGCCTTAGGCCTAGCTGGCACTGGGTATAGCTTGTGTGGGATAACCAGGGCTTTTAAATAGAAAAGGCCCAGCAGGAACTCATTTGCAAATTAGGTCATGCCCCCTGATGTCACCATTGTTTCACACAGGACTTTTAATAGAAAAATCCCAGCAGGAACTCATTTACATATTAGGCCACACCCCCTGATGCCAAGCCAGCTGGAATTGCATTCCTGCTCAAAAAAGCCCTGGGGGTAACTAAATATGTGGTGTTATGGTTAAGAATGGCAGATTCTAATCTGGAGAACCAGGTTTGATTCACCACTCCTCCGCGTGCAGCTGTTGGGTGACCTTGGGCCAGTCACTGTCCTCTCAGAACTCTCTCAACCCCACCTACCTCACAGGGTGTCTGTTGTGGGGAGAGGAAGGGAAGGAAATTGTAAGCTGCTTTGAGACTTCTTAAGGTAGAGAAAAGTCGAGTGTAAAAACCAACTCTTCTTCTAAGTGCCTTGAATCAGCCTTGGGCATTGCACCCAAATTAATATGTAAAATATAATTTAAATCTTAAGAACACATTAAAAGACAAGGGGTAAAACCATGCTAGCCCATGGATTAAAAATCCTAGAAATAGTAATGTGGTGCCAAGTGGAAAGTTGGTATGGTGGTGATGGTCTCATCCTATAAAACTCCTAAATTGGGAATCCTAAAGAAGTGGCAGGGGAGGGGAGGGGGGACCTGCAGTAGATTTCCTCTGCTGAGGTTCCAAAAAGATAACCAAGCCTCAACATTTAAGAAAAGGCGACCAAAGCAGTTGCATTCAGTATTTTGCAAAATTGTTTGCAGGTTTTCCCATAATTCAGCAATCCTTACAACTGTTCTATAAAGCAGGCTAATATGATTATCTCCACACTGCAGACGAGGTCTGAGGATAAGAGCATTTGTGGTTTCCGTAATGCTTACCCTCTGTACCTTTGCTTCCAAGGAACACAGATGGATCCACACATTTCTTAGCAAGCAAGTGGATATCCTTGACAGCTAAAAATGAACATTACCAGGGGTCTCCACCATGGCTCCCACGAGCCCCATTGCACACTCCAGTGCTTTCTCAAGCACCTGCCAAGTGCTTCAGGAATGTAGACAGCCATTGGAAAGACGGACTGGTTGCTTTCATACAAATAAAGGGGCTTTTTGCTTGGATCCTGCCCACTGCTCATTGGAGGAGAATCTAGGATTCTGTAAACAGCACCTGAAGATCAGCTGTGAGGTGATGGAGCTTGAGAGCACCAGCAACAGAGCACCCCCCCTTCCCTTCCCCCCCCCCAGGTGTCTTCTGTCTGTGAGTTTTATCCTCCATTTTCCGTATTGTTCATCATCTTCTGTGTGAATGTTATTTCCCCCCTTGGGCTTCTGCTGCATGTTTATACTCCCCATCCCACTTTATCTTAGTTGTGCTTGGCTCTACCTTCTGTGGTGGTCATTTTGTAGTAAGATAGAATATGAGAACAAAAGAGAAGCCATGTTGGATCAGGCCAATGGCCCATCCAGTCCAACACTCTGTGTCACACAGTGACCAAAAAACCCAGGTGCCATCAGGAGGTCTATCACTGGAGCCAGGACACTAGAAGCCCTCTCACTGTGCCCCCCCCAAGCGCCAAGAATACAGAGCATCATTTGCCCCAGACAGAGAGTTCCAACAATACACTATTAGCCACTGATGGACCTCTGCTCCAGATGTTTATCCAATCCCCTCTTGAAGGGACACCCTCCACTCTGTCTCAAAATTCCAAAGGTGCCCACAAGTTCAAAAAGGTTGATGACATCTGCGTTACACTGTCCGTATAGTGGCAGAATTAGAGGCTGGAAGGAATATTGAAGGATATAATGTTGGAATACGGCAACCTGCTCCAAGTTCAGGCTGATTGGATAAAGAACGAGACCAATGGGAAGCCCAGAATTATGAAAACATGGGGGGGGGGCAAACCCGGACTTACGTACCTTCCTAGCATCTTACAAACCTAGCTAATGTTCCAGAATTCTAATATGTTACAATAAAAGTAGTTTGCACAGATATATTCAATTGCAGGCTTATAATTTCTGCAATTTTATAAGTACTATAAAATGCTTTACAACTAATAATTTTAGTTATGCCTTGCCACACCTTCTAAAATTGGAAAGGTACATGGCCAGGGCACAGTTCTATTGTGAGTCAGTGGCACAGACAGAAGAAGCGTGGCAGACAAATATGGCTCTGCAAGTATGTTGTATTAACGGGAGTGGAGAAGAGACGAACCAGCCCATTACTGGATTTTGAACAGGAATCAGAAAACCTAATTATTGTATTGGCCTTCTATAGAAGTCTGCCATCCTAACCAGAGTTGTATCCCTTGGCTTCAATGGATTTAAAAGGCATAACACTGCTTGAGATGGCAGTGCAAGCAAAGTTTTTAAAAGGTTGGACCAGGGACTTCAATTCTATGAGCCCCAAAAGAAGGTACCCCCATCCTCCATTATTTCCAATGAAGGGAAGGCATTTAAAAGGAGCACGGTTCCTTTAAATGTGATGGCCAGAACTCCCTTTGGAGTTCAGTCATGCTTGTCACGGGCTTGCTCCTAGCTTCACCCCCAAAGTCCCAAAATATTTCCTAAGCTGGAACTGACCACCCTACTAGGGCTACCAATGCCAAGTTGGTAAATTCCTGGAGATTTGGGGGTAGAGCTTGAAGAGGGTGGGGGCTGGGGAGGGGAGGGACTTCAATGGGATATAATGCTATAGATTCTACCTTGCAAATCAGCCATACACACACATTCTCTCTCTCTGGTCTCCTCTTCTGTTCCCCTGACTTACTTTGCTAATGAGAAAAAGAGTTGTAAAGATAAATGAAGCATTAAAATGCAGTGACAGAAGAAAGAACATAGATGTAGGCGGTTTGATTTCTGCTTTCATATTACTGATGGGTTGCCCCCCCTTAACATTCCTGCCATTTAGTGTGTGGGTGGCTTTCTGCTGAAATGTGAAATCTTTGCATTTCATTGTTTCTACAAAGAAGAATGAATTAGGAACAGAAAAGAAAACAATTAGGATCCAATCACAATTATGTGGGGATTTTATTGTGTTTCCTGTGTTTTGAACTTGACTTTGTAAGCTGCCTCGAGCCATGGGGAAAGGTGTGGTATAAACATAACAAATACATTCAAATTCACCAAGTAGGTCTTTTGTATAGTGAGGCTTTATAGGAGTTTGGAACAATACTGCTAAACTAGTTCGAAGGCTCTTTTAGACCTGCATTCTGGGGTGAATTGTTCCCTACAAGTGCCCCTGTTGCTCTGGCCAATGAAACAAGCTTTCCACAACAAAAGTCCAAGCAAGTAGGACCATTCCTAGCTCAGTCATCATGCTAACTGGAGTAGAACTAGGATATCTTTTGTAGAGACCTTGCCTTACCCAGTATCTGACAACCAGATAGTTGAACACACATGGAGCTGCCTTATATTGAATCAGCCATCTGTCCATCAAGACCAGTATAATCTGCTTGGACTAGCATCAGCTCCCCAGGGTCTCAAGTAGAGGTCTTTAAAATCACCTACTGCCTAGTCTTTTAACTGGAGATATGGGGGATTGAACCTAGGACTTCTGTATGCCAAGAAGAGCCATAATTCCCCCCTTCTTCCCCCGAAGAGTGATTAACACATGGAATTCACTGCCATAGGAGGTGGCAGCGGCTACAAGCATAGCCAGCTTCAAGAGAGGATTGGATAAATATACGGAGCAGAGGTCCATCAGTGGCTACTAGTCACAAAGTATAGATGAAACTCTGTCTGGGGCAGTGATGCTCTGTATTCTTGGTGTTTTGGGGGAGGCAACAGTGAGAGGGCTTCTAGTGTCTGGCCCCACTGGTCAACCTCCTGATGGCACCTGGTTTCTTTGGCCATTGTATTGGACTGGATGGCCTGACCCAACATGGATTCTCTTATGTTCTGTTCCCTAATGGAGGCCATTGAGTGATTAATTGGTATGCCTTCAGCCACAAAAGAAAACTGTCAAAGCCATTCTACCAAAAGGAATTCTGCCAAAAATAGTTTGGCCATTCTCCAACAAATAATTCCCCACTTTGACCTAATTCCTAAAATTTCCTAACGATTTCTTTGACCAAATTGTTAAAGGTTCTGACTTTGGTCTAGTTAGAACTGCCTACCAAAGCTATACATCAGGCCACAACTGTTCCTTGCTTTATTTCAAAGTTTCCTCACAATCCTGAATGGCACACTCCTCCCCTTCAACTAGTCAAGTGTCACACCTGGATACACTCTTTACTCTCTCTCATCTTTCCAAACCTAGAAAGAAAAAGAACCTGAAGTATATTTAGCCATCGAGTATTCTGCTCTCTCTCATATGTCCAGGTGACTTCAAACCTGGTTTTTTTGTAGCAGGAACTCCTTTGCATATTAGGCCACACCCCTGATGTAGCCAATCCTCCAAGAGCTTACAGTATGCCCTGTAAGAAGAGCCCTGTAAGCTCTTGGAGGATTGGCTATATAAGAAGGGTGTGACCTAATATGCAAAGGAGTTCCTGCTACAAAAGTAGCCCAAACCACCTGTGTGCATAACTCTGGAACACTCATTTTGGGCACAGGCCATGTGTCTTTGCTTCTTTGGATCACTTTGGTTTATTTTCTGCCTGGATATTTAGACTCTTACCCTCAGAAATAGAACTTTGTTGGACTTCCTTCAATACATGGCTATAGCTGTATGTTCTTGCTTACTTTACCTCTTGTGTCCCCTCCAGAGTAGAGTAGCTAGCACAGTGTTCAAAAACTTGGAGTGACTGTTTTTTTGAAGTGGGCTTTCTTATGCTGGATGTTATTACTGTAAATGATTGATATTATTTTAACCTGCCAAGGTTGCCGATTTTCCATTCCCATTGTTTGTGTTTTTCCTCTCAATAAACTTTCTTCCTGTTTTCACTCCATCTGGATTCTCATTACTCCTTGCCATTTTGTGAAAAGATATCTGGTTGGCTTTGGGGGGGTCACTGTCCAGACTGAGGGCATTTCTTTAAGCCAGGTATGGAACCTTAGACAGCAGCTCTTTCAGTAAAAGAATGAGTGGCAGTGTGAATTAGGAATTGGATTGTAGAAATCAGTAACCAACCAGAAATCCAAAACAGAACCAAACACAGTCAGTTTTATTTGGTCAATGAGCAGCACAAATCACAGGATTACAGGATACAGACAAAAAAAGAAAATTCCTACAAAGAGAAGTTCAACATAACTAGTATACAAAAACGAAATAAAAAATTAGCTAAAATTTAAACGGATGCAAAGCATAAATACTAACATGATGCATTAAACGATGAAGAAATTTCGTAGTAGGATCCTGCTTATAGCAACCAACAGTATGAACTATACATAGTACCAGGGCCTTTTTTTTGAGCAGGAATGCACAGGAACGGAGTTCTGGCTGGCTTGGTGCCAGGGGGTGTGGCCTAATGTGCAAATTAGTTCCTGATGGGCTTTTTCTACATAAAAGCCCTGTGTAAAACAATGGTGATGTCAGGGGGTGTGGCCTAATATGCAAATGAGTTCCTGCTGGGCTTTTTCTACCAAAAAAACCCTGCATAGTACTATATACCACAGTCCTTAATTCTTGACCTGAGTATCTTTCTTACCGTTTACACTGACACATGTCCAAGGAACATACATCTTTAGTCCTCACATGGTAATAGAGCCAGATGTCTCTAGGAAACCCACAGACAGTGCAGGAGAACAACAGCAGCCCTTTGGTGTTTCCACTGCATTTACCAGTATCCAGAGGTGCTCTGCCACTGAACATGGGGGCCACATTCAGCCATCATTGCTAATGGGAGTTGATAGATCTCTCTTTCCGATTTTCCCAACATCCTTTTAAAGCTGCCTAAAAACTAATGGCCATCACCGCATCCTGTAGCTGCATATTGCATACACAAATTATGCGCTGGGCAAGAAGAGTGTTTTTTTATCTCACCAGATTCCAATGTCAATTAATTTAATTGGGTGATTACAAGTTCTAACATTATTTGTTAACAAGATTTTACCTCACCTTTCTGCCCGGATAGGGCCATCAAGATAGCTGACAGATTAAAATATACAAATCAAAACCTTGTTTTAAAAGCTGTTAAAACCAACACAGAAACATCATAAAAACAATTTAAACCCAGAGGTTAAAATGAATATAGTGATATACAAAGATAAAAGCAATGGTTAAACAGTAAAAACACTGGGGTGGAAGGAGGTCACCGGGGTCAAGTAAATCTCCCCAAGAGAGAGTTCTGGAGTTTTGATGCCACTTCTGAGAAGGTACTTTCCCAGGTTATCATCCACCCTGATCTCTAGGCCTCCAAAGATGATTGCAGTGGTCGGTTCAGCAGGAGGAAGAGGAGGTTGGAATTTATACACCAGCCTTCACTTAGAGCATCTTACAATCTAATTCCCTTCCTCTCCCCACAACAGACACCCCGTGAGGTAGGTCCCCACCTACCTCACGGGGTGTCTGTTGTGGGGAGAGGAGGAGTTGAGAGCTGTTCTGAGAGAACTGCTCTTGAGAGAACTTGTACAACTGATCCAAGGTCACTCAGCAGCTGCTGTGGAGGAGTGGGGAATCAAACCCAGTTCTCCCAGATTAGAGAGTGCCACTCTTAACCACTACACCAAACTGGCTCTCAAAGAGTAGGTGGTCTTCAGTTATGTTAGTCCAAAACAGTATAACTTCAACTGACATTGTGGGAGAGAGGGAAATGTTACCTTTATCTACTTCCTCCATATTATACCTGAATTATATGTCTCCCTCAGCCATCTTCTTTTTAAATTAGAAGTCCCACATATGAATAACCAGGAAAGAGGTCATGGGTTCCTAGTGGATGGTCAAAGAAAACATCTGCTCCTCATGGAGTGCTGGCAAAATATCCATGCTAGGGATTATTAGGAATTGGAATACATGCACCATTCTGATGTAGTGGTTATAGCATTGCACTAGGATTTAAGAGCCACTGGTTTCAATCCCTGCTCGCCCATGAATGCTTGCAATGTGACCTTGAGCCAATCACAAACTCTCAATTTCCAATGGAGGGGAAGCATTTAAAAGGAGCAGTCTCTTTAAATGTGATGGCCAGAATTCCATTAGGAGTTTAATCGTGCTTGTCACAACCTTGCTCCTGGCTCCACCCCCAAAGTCTCTTGGCTCCACCCCCAAAGTTCTCAGATATTTCTTTAGTCGGACCTGGCAATCTTAATTAAAACAAATAACTATCAGTATAGTTTGCATAAATCTATGGTACACCTGTATTCGGAAAACTGAGCAGTTCTTGTGGGATGCAATGTCCTTTTCAAGAGAGTGTGTCTTGATCGTGCATGCGGGGAGTCATCACAGCAATAATAAAATAAATACCACTATTGGCAAAACCGAAGAGCCAGCTGTTAGCTAGGCATGATTTATATACTGCCTTCTTTACTGCAAGTCACACGGATTGGAATACAATTCTGCTAGCTTTAAGTAAAAAGCCTGTTCTGGCTTTAGCTCAGCAAGGCGGGGGGAATCGCAGCTCTTGCGAACTCCCCAAATTGAGCAGATTGAGGGGGTCTGGGAAGCCCAGATACTTGAGGGGACTCTGGAGGGGGAGCCCTGACAGCATGGGAAATGACATTCCCAGGGATTTCATCGGTGGGCGAAGCCTGGTTCTTTGTCTATCCTGAAGCCTCACTGCGACAATCGCCTTTTTGTATGGCACTAGCTGTGTCTACCAGTAACAAAATACTTTCTTCTAATTGTTTTTCTACTTCAACTAATGGACTATACCTTGCAAGTAAGTTTACTTTGGAATGTAACCTATCAACTAAAGTCCTATTATAAAACCAAATTTGACTTTTCAAAAAGAGGGGGAGGAGGCTAAACACAAGAGAGGCTTCTAAAATTAAAAGAACAAGCTTATAACAATTGTCTTTATTTCAAGTAAAAGGAATTGGACTGAGTATATAGTTGTGGATGGATCTGGTTTAAAATTAAATAAGTGACAATTGGACTACCAACATACTATACAAAGCTTGATCAAAGGTGGAATGTGACTTTATATGAGAAAAGCTGGATTTCTGGATTTTCAACCTGGCACTCTGAACTTATTCTCTGATTTCTACTATCATACTGATTATAACAGCAGGGAAGAGGTGAATAAATCAAAAGATTTTATGACTACTATACTCTCCATAAGGCAGGGACTTGGTCTTTTAGCAGAATTGGTAAAGGAGCAGATGGGAAAATTCCTGGAGAATTGTAAAGAAATGGAAAATATGGAAAATATACAAGAACAGAGATATCAAGGAGCACAAAATCTGCCTGAGAAGCGGGCGAAAGTGAAACGACAACTGCCTGAGATTGCCTTGCGTGATGTTAAAATGAATGCAGTTTATGCACTTATGCAGAAGAAACGAAACCTACAGTTCACTGAGACAAAGAAAGGCGGGAAATAACATCGATTTGGCTCCAAAGCTCTTTGTAAAAATTCTTAGCAGTGAAAGGGGAAAATCAGTCGACTCAATTAAAATCTACAGCCTCAGAGCAAGTCCAACAACAAGGATTATGACTTGGAAGGCTTTTAGGAAGAAGAGAATATAAACTTTTACCATACAGTGGCTTGACATGAGCATAATATGGATCTGACATAAGATCTTGGAATGGATATTCTCATTTTTGAACTAGGGGATCTTCGTTTTTATTCAAACTATAAGAAGAGATTATAAGACTATTCTCTAACAGGCACAATATTATGGGACTTAATTTTGAATCCCCCCCCCTTTTTTTTGAGGGATTCTTCAAACCTAAAGCAGGATTATTTGGTTTTTTATTTTTCAAATTGAATGGGCAGCTTGTTTTGGTTTGGTGTTATTTTCTGCAAAGCTCAAAATCATAATGAAGTTTAACAATCTGTTGCTTAGAAAAGAGGGATTTTAATGACTCTAACAACTTATAAAACTTTTTAAAATTTAAATATACGCTAATTTTAGGCCAAAAAAATTAATGTTTAATTAGAATTTGGACTTTTGTAGCTAGAATTACACACACACAAACACATATATATATAAAGAAAGTGTATACATACATTTAATATTTTTGCTTTTTCTTGAATGGTTGGTGAGGAGGTGCCCTTTGTCATTCCCATGCATGGAGATGTCTGCCAATGAATTAATTCACTCTTTTTTCTTTGCTTTTCAGGGAAATAAATGAGTACAATTTGATGGGAGTGAGATGAATCTTCCCTATAGATCAAGGTTCCCCTTTCTGTTTAGTGTGAAGTTGTGGGAGCAATTGGGAATGGCTAGAGCCTTCTGAGATGAGGGCTACTGTAAAAACAGCATTCCATGGATTTGTGTTGGTTTTTTCTTCTCCTCCCTTGCTTACTTTTTCTCTTTTTGAAAATCCATCCTTTTTGTTTATTAAAGAGAGCTAACTGTTCAAGTAGATGCCTAAAATTATCAACATTTGCTAATAAGACATGAGTATCATAACTGTACCCATCTAACTCAAAAGCCTTTCATGGTTAATGAGAAGCTTGTTTTATTTTCGTTTAGCCTTGAGATTCCTTTGTAAATTAGATAGAGATGCAGCTGCTGTTGCTACATATTGAAACCTCTTGGCTAATAAGCTAGCACTGAAGACCAGAATTTGAACCTTTTTTTCCCTTCTGTTGCTTTATGTAGATTAAAGATACATATATTTGGTTTTGTATGATCACAGATATGATAGATAAGAATCTGGAATCTGCCACTAAATAGTTGGTAAAACAGGAGGATTTTACAGTAATATCAAAAGATCATAAAATATTTGTAGACTTTAAAGGTAATATCTATGTATTAATTTTGAGTACTTGCAGGTATAATGAATTATATTTTTCTTTTGTTTTTCTTGATGTAGTAATAACTGTAATCTATTCTTTTATTTTTTGTATCCTAGCCCTGATCCTTCCCCCAATTCCCTAATTTTCCCTGTTAAATTTAATAAAACTTGTTATCCAGGAAGTAAAAAAACAAAGTAGGTCAAAAAGAACCACTTGGCAATTTATTAGAGGAACTGAAGAGGCTGAGTTAGGGCCCAGGCTAGCCCAATCTTGTCAGATCTCAAAAGCTAAGCAGGTTCAGCTCTGGTTAGTACTTGGACGGGAGACCACAAAGGAAAAGTCCAATGTTGCAATGCAGAGGCAAGCAATGACAAACTACCTCTATTGCAAGCCCTAAGTTAGGGGTGTCAAACACGCAGTTTGGGGACTGAATTAGGCCCCTGAGCAACCGGCTGTCCTCTGCTTCCTTCTCTCTTTCTCTATTCCTTCTGCATCACAGCTTGCTTTGCCAGGCTTGCTCAACTGCACAGAAGCGACAGAGCAAAACCTCTGTTTTCTCCATTGGCTGAGGCTCCTCCCTTGGGGAGAAGGGGAAGAGGGAGAGCTTCTCTCAATCACACGGCAGAGCTACTGAGCCAAGCCTCTTTTCCTTCTATTCACTGAGGCTCCTCCCCCCAATGCCCTGGGGAAGGAAGGAAAGAGCCAGAGCTTCCTTTGCCCAGTTCCCTGGATCCCATGGGAGAAATACAAAAAAAGCACTTTTAAAACCAGTGAGTGCTAATGTTGTAAGGATGTTTTAATTTTTTAAAAATATAAATATTTGTGTTTGTCTATGTTCTTTATAAAATTTATATCCCTGCTACCTAATCTTAAATAGGCCCGGCCTGACATGGCTTGGCCCAACCTGACATGACCCAGCCCGACAATGTCTCGTTTATGTCAGATCTGGCCCTCATAATAAATGAGTCCGACACCCCTGCCCTAAGGGATTGGCATAGCCTGGTCAGCTACAATTTAACAGCATTTGACACACACAAGAAGGGGGGTTACGCCTCTGCCCGTTCTGTTTAACATAGAGGAGGCTAACCCTCCTCCGCATAGTTATGATCCAAACTGGAACGTGCCCCAAAACTAATTTTTCTTTAATGGCTGGGAGCTCAGAATATATACCTTCTAGCACTCAGTGCTCACATTTGTAATGTGGGAATCATAATCCTGACAACCTTTACAGGGCTGTTACAAGGGACTCATAATCCTGACAACCTTTACAGGGTTCTTGAAACAGTGTGTGCAAAGTACTCAAACTACAGCCCATAAATATGAAGCATTATTGTTATGCCTGTTATGGATGAGTCACTCAGAGAAACCAAGGACGATGGCATCGAAGAGCGTTTCAGCTTTATCAAACTGTATTCTTAAATGTACTGCATCTTCTACTCTTCCTCAACATAGACAACAGGTGAAGATTCCTGAGTTCTTGTGAGGCAGACAGTTCCAGCTCCTGAATTGTCCCTGCCTTGCTTCCCTGGGAGGCCGACAAAAGATCAGGCCCCTACCAGGTCTCCAAAATAGATTATGTCCATGTGAATTAGGAGTCCTTAATTCTATATCACATATTATTTTAGAATGTCCTTTCCTGGCCTCACAACGTAGACAGTTTTTAGCTGAATATCTCCAACACAATGTATTTACTAAAAGGAAAACTCTAACCTACTTTTTAGAAGATGTTAATCCCCACATTACTACATGTGTTGCAAATTTCTTAGTAGAAGCCTATACAATTAAATCTAATCTAGGCATACTTCTGTATTTTAATTGCTGGGTGTCTAATTTTGATTAGTATTATTGGCTGCCGTTTTAATTGATCGCTTTATGTATTGTTCTTACTATACTTCAGGCCTTCGTACCTACTTTGTGAGTCATGATTGCTTTTATGCCAATAAAGGTCTGAACTGAACTGAACTGTCTGACAACAGGTCAAGATTCCTGAGCCTTTGTGAGTCAGTCCATTTCCAGCTCCTGAATTGTCCTCGCCTTGCTTCCCTGGGAGGCTGACAAAAGATCGGGCCCCTACCAGGTCTGTCCCACCTATAATTCTGTTCTACATCTGAAGAAGGGTACTGTACACAAAAGCTTAAACCCAGACTAAAACTTTGTTGGTCTTAAAAGTGCCACTGGACTCAAACTTTGTTCTGTTGATTCCGACTAGCACAGCTACTCCACCTGCATCAGTTATACACAGTGCCCAGGGTTGTGGCAACTCCCTTTCCCTTATACCCTATCCCTGGATCACCAGATTTGGGGCTGGAGCACACAGATCCATGGCACAAATGTTGTCATTTCCCTCAATGCAAGAGGAGCATCATGCACCAGAATAAAGGCAGGGCCTTTTTTTGAGTACAAACACATAGGAATGTAGTTATGGCTGGCCTAATATGCAAATGAGTTCCTGCAAGGTTTTCTCCACAAAAAAGCCCTGTTTGAAACAATGGTGACATCAGCGGTGTGTGGCCTAATATGCAAATGAGTTCCTGCAGGGCTTTTTCTACAAAAAAAGAGCCCTGGATAAAGGTACCAGTTTAGTGTAGTGGTTGAGAGCAGTGGACTCTAATTTGCAGAGCTGGGTTTGATTCCCAACTCCTCCACATGCAGCCACCCAGGTGACCTTGAGAGCCAGGGTGGTATAGTGATAAAGAGCAGCAGACTCTAATCTGGAGAACCAGGTTTGATTCCACAATCCTCCATGTGAAGCCAGCTGGAAGACCTTGGGTCAGTCACAGTTCTTTCAGAGGTGTTCTTTCAAGAGCAGTTCTCAAAAGAGCTCTCTCAGCCCCACTTGTGGGGAGAGGAAGAGCAGGAGACTGTAAGCCACTCTGAGATTCCTGAGTGAAAGGTGGAGTAAAAACCCCATTCTTCTTCATGTGCTGGGCAAGGAGAAAGCACCACTGCTAGCAGGATAGATCCACTAGATCCAACCCAAGGTCTGCAGAGCTCAAAGCTTCTTAGCAATCAGAAGTTTAATGTTTTATATGCAGCTGGTGCAATGCCTGTTATTATCAGAGAAACAAATGCCCCACTACGCCTGGTAGTTTTATTGGGAACCAGAACCAAAGTTCCTGCTCCGAGGATCTTATTCAATTTGACACAAGAACGGCAGCAAATGGAGGGAGGAGACAGATCAATGGATGTGCATTCATTTCATGTGCATGTGTTTATGCTCAGTTTTAGTGCAGTAAGGGCTTTATGCAAAAGGTGAGGTTTTAGGGGGATCAAAAGAGTCAAGAGGGGGACCAATGCAAGGTGTTGGGGCAGTTCTGTGCATAAGGCAGTCTCATCACTGGGACAAACAGACACAAGGGCAGAGACAAATGGAATATGACAGAGATCCGACACTCGCAGGGCTGGCCAGAGACTATCTGGTGCCCTAGGCAAAGCTAACTTCTGGTGCCCCCAGCTTGAGAGTTTTAATTTGCAGGATCTTCTAAGGCTTCTGTGCCCTAGAAAGGTTTTGCCTATTTTCTTATTAAATAGGAAAAATCCAGGAAATGGATCCCTAAGTTATTCAAACTGAGTCCAGTGGCAACTTTAAGACCAATTGAAGGTATAAGCTTTTGTGTGCATGCGCACTTCTACAGATTCTCCTAAATAAGTACAGAATAAGGAGGAGAACTGAGAATTGAGACTGTGAGCAAAAGCAACAACTGCTGAAATATATATGTCAGTCCAATTAAAACCATTCACTTTGCACAATCCTAGCTTCCAGTCATATTACTTTAAGGAAAATACCAATTCAAATTACTTTTAGTCCAAACCATGTTCTTCCTATCCAAAGTTTGCCTGGGCAAAGGAAGCTCTGTCTCTTTCCCTCCCTCCCCAGGGGATGAGGAGGGGTGGAGCCACAGCCAATAGAAGGAAAAGGGGCTTTGATCTGTAGCTCTTGTGCAATTGAGCAAGCCTGGCAAAGCAAGCTGTGACATAGAAGGAAGCAAGAGAGAGGGAGAGGAAAGCAGACTTGCACACGGGCCTGATAGGAACCCTCTGGGGGCCTGATCCACCCGCCGGGCCAAATATTTGACACCCCTGATTTATACCCTGCTTTTCTCTCCCCAATGTGGAGCTGAAAGCTGTTAATAACCTTGTTTTCTCCTCCTCCATTTTATGATCCTCACAGCTACAACCCTGTGAGGTAAGCAAGGCTGAGAGAGAGGGACAGGCTCAAGTTCATTCAGCAAACATCCACGGCAGAGATGAGCGAGGATATGAACATCAGTCTCCCAGATCCGAATCCGAAAGTTCATTCACTATACCACCCTGACTGTATAAGCCACCAGACCTCCTTACATAGAGCGCTACCAACTCTGGGACATAAAATTCCTGCAGCTTTTGGGGGCGGAGATCAAGGAGGGAGGGGTTTGGGGAGGAGAGAAGATTTATACCGCACCCTCCACTACCTGAAGGAGTCTCAGAGTGGCTTACAATCTCCTTTGCCTTTTCACAACAGATACCCTGTGAGGTAGGTCAGGCTGAGAGAGCTCTGACAGAAACTGCTCTTGAGCAGAACAGCTCTGAGAGAACTTGTGACTGATTCAAGGTCACATCAGCAGCTGAACCCAGAGGTGTGGGGAATCGAACCCGGTTCTCCAAGATAAGAGTCCGCACACTTAACCACTACACCAAACTGGCTCTCCTTAGTACAATGCCACAGAACCCACCCTCCAAAGCAGCCATTTTCTCCAGGGGAGCTGGAGGCTGGCAGTCCTACTCCCATACGCTTTCATAAGCAAACATCACTTGGAAACATGATTTATGTTGAAAGATATATCTTCCCTGCAGCTACAGTTTCCTTTCTACATATAGCTCATTTAAGAGAATCATGACAAAGGTGACTAATGAACACACCAGATGCTTAGCTAATTGCTTGTCAGGAGGTGCCCTGACCCAGTTCTGTAGCAACTCTGATGCAGAACTGAAGTGCTGGTATTGAGATATCCAGTTAGGTGATTTAAAACGAATGTGACCGCATGCACCAGACTGCAGGAAAATTGGATCCAGATTTGCAGGGCTTTTTTTTTTCAACAGGAACGCAATTCTGGCTGGCTTGGCTCCAGGGGTGTGTGGCCTAATATGCAAATCAGTTCCTGCTGGGCTTTTCCCACAAAAAAGCCCTGTGTGAAACAATGGTGATGTCAGGGGGTGTGGTCTAATATGCAAATGAATTGCTGCTGGGCTTTTTCCACAAAGCCCTGCAGATTTCTAAACTTAAAAGTGGTGTGGAGAAACTGGATAGCCCACCTGATAGCCAAGCTAGGCTTCCTCACATTCTAGCCACTACACCTCCTCTTACAACTTATCAGTTATGCATAAAGCAATTACAATTAGAAGACAAAAACTGCAGATTTATACCCCGCACTCCTCTCTGAATCAGAGAGGCTTACAATCTCCTACTTCTCCCCCAACAACAGACACCTGTGAGGTGGGTGGGGCTGAGAGGGCACTCACAGCAGCTGCCCTTTCGAGGACAACTCCTGCGATAGCTATGGCTAACCCAACCACTTGAGTTATCGGGATCCAATTTTCCTGCAATCTGGGGCATGTGGTCACATCCATTTTAAACCACATAACTAGATATCTCAATACCAGCGCTTCAGTTCTGCATCAGAGTTGCTACAAAATTGGGTCAGGGCACCTCCTGACAAGCCAGTTTGGTGTAGTGGTTAGCTATGGCTGACCCAAGGCCATTCCAGCAGCTTGAAGTGGAAGAGTTGGGAATCAAATCCGGTTCTCCCAGACAAGAGTCTGCACACTTAACTGCTACACCAAACTGGCTGGGATGAGGGAGTGGAAAGTCTTTCTGCTCTTTCAGAAGGGGAAAGGCCTTGACTAGTGTGAGGGATTATACTTCTGAGTCTCTCTTTTTGTATTTTATAGGTTTGTGTCTGCATCTGGAAGTGATGGTGACTTCTGATGACTGACCCATACTAGGGGCCTGGAGGATATTCAAAGCAGTGGCTGAATAAAGCCTGCCTCTGTCCTCCCGACTGCTGCTATTCCAAAGAGGTCTTCCTTCCAAGTACTTGCCAGAGATGACCCTGCTTAGCTTTCAAAATCTGATGAGAGTTTGCCTGGGCAGCCAGGTTAGGGCATTGTTCTGAGTCTCTTGATCTCTTTGAGCAGATACTCCCTTTCTGACTTTTCCTTTAAAAGAGTCTTATTCCAGTGGGGGCAATTTCCAGTCCCATTGTCTACCTGCATAGTAGTATCTTTTCTCCCCCCCCACCCCAGAACTGTCCTTTACCTCCTTGAAGAAGGGCTCCCCTGTCCTGGTCAACAGAGGGAACACAATGATGCGTTCATTGCCAGCTGTGGAAGCACACAAGGATACAAGAAGAGACTGGATTTGGACCCCACCCTCAGGGCAGTTTACAACCTCCTTCCTTTCTGTTCCCCGCAACAGATACCCTGTGAGGTAGGTGGGGCTGAGAGAGCTCTGAGAGAACTGCTCTGAAGAAAGCAGCTCTTTCAAGAACTGTGACTGACCTAAGGTCACTCTGCAGGTGCACATGGAGTGGGGAATGAAACCCGGTTCTCCCAGATTAGAGTCCGCGCACTTAACCACAACACCAAACTGGTTCTCAAGAGTCAAACCTTGACTCAGGGTCATAGTTGACAGGGCCTGCCCTAGACTGTCTAGCACCCTACGCAAGGTGAATTTCTGACGCCCCCCCTTACACTGATGACATCACGGAGTCACATGGGGGCTGCCCAATTTGGCACCCACAGAATGCCAGCACCCTAGGAAATTGCCTAGTTTGCCTAGTGGCAGAGCCAACCCTGATAGTTGTTCCCTTTGACTGGTGTTCATCCTTCAGGATCTCAAGAGCTTCATAGAATCATACAGTTGGAAGGGACCTCCAAGGTCATTTAGTCCAACACCCTACACAATGCAGGAAACTCACAAATACTTCCTTTCCCAGACCCAGTGACCCCTGCTCCCCGCCCTGAAAATGGCAAAAAAAACCCCCTCCAGGGCCCCCATTGACTTGTTCTGCACACCTGTTCAGCATCCCAGCATCAGCTTTCATGATTGTGCCTTGAGATCCCCCCCCCCGCCTTGCCATGTATGAATTGCCAAAAGGAGAGAGCATCAGCCTCTGCCAAGGACGACGCGCACCTCCTTTCCCCGCACCCTCCACCCGCTACTGCAGCAGCGAGCTCTAGCAAAAGGGGCGTGTCGCCCTTTCCGATCCCTTTGAAGAGCAGAGGCCGGGGGGCGTGGCGTGGGCGTGAGAACTCGCCGCCCCCGCCGAGCTTCTTTGAATCCAATTGGCGAGAGGGCGGAGCGAGGATGGGCGTGGCTAATAGCGACGGTCTTCCCCCCCTCCCTCCTCGGTTCGTCTGTCTCCCCCCCCTTCTTTTTCTTTACGTCTCCTTCTAGAGGGAGGCGGTTACCATGGCGATGACGTCAAGCTCGGCGGGTATGGGAAGCGAGGCGGGGGGGAAGGAGCGGGCCTGAGCGAGCCGTGAGGAGGAGGAGGAGGAGAGGAAAACATGGCGGCGGGAGCTGCCGCCGCCGCTGCTGCTGCAGGAGCACCGGAGGAAGCGGCGGGGCCGCAGCGGGCGGTGGCGGCGGCGCTGAGGAGACCCTGAGCGGGGGAAGGCGCGCGGGGCCGAGGGAGGGAGGGAGGCGGCGGCGGAGCTCATGTGCGGCGGGGGCGGCGCCACCCCACCCGCAGAAGGCACCTCAGGCGGGACCCGCCTCCGCCGAGCCGGCTCCGGGGCGGCCGAGTGAAGGTGAAGGGAGACGACGACGAGGAGGAGGAAGAGGTGGCCGGCGAGGGCTGAGGAGGCGGCGGCACCATGAAGTTCGCCGAGCACCTCTCCGCGCACATCACCCCGGAGTGGCGGAAGCAGTACATCCAGTATGAGGTGAAGGAGAAGAAGCGGCCGTGGGGAGAAGGGGCGAGGGGAGGAGGGGGGGGGTCCATAAGCCTCGAGCCTGAGGCGAGGAATGAGCGGGCTGTGGGCGGAGGGGGATGCTCCTGTGTTGGGAGGCAAAGCGGCCAGGAACGGAGCGGGTGGTTGTGGAGGAGGGGGTGGGGGAAAGAGGAGAAATGAATGCAAAACCTCCTCTTTCCGCCCCCGGGGTTCCTCCTTTTGGGGCAGGGGGCCGCGGACCCTTCCTCGGCTCGTGCCTCCAGCTCCTCCTGGCGCCGCAGTCTCCTGTCACCCGGCTGGGATCTATCAGCTCGGGTCCCTCCCATCTCTCCCTTTCTCTCGTTGTTGTTGTTGTTGATGTTGTTCTACTGGTCCCCTCCGCCTGCATTCATCCAAGTTTGCGATGCTGTAAGTTAACGATGCAGCGGCTCTTGTAAGAAACCCGGGACCGGTTTCGCACTAGACCTTTAATCCAGGTTTAGCGCTGTCCCCCCAAACGGACATTCCACACTAGAATCAGTGAATCAGAGAAACCAACTCTGTGATTCTAGTGCAGAATTTCAGCTTGGGGGACAGGGCTAAACCAGCATTAAGGGTCTAGTGTGAAATTGGTCCCTGTTAAACTGTCCCCAGGATTTTTGCTAGCTGCCTCTTCCACCAGATTTCTTTAAAAATGCCCCCCCCACCCCCCAGCAATGCTTGGTGCTCTGTTTTTGGGAAAATATGATCTGGGGTGCAGTGGGTGTGCTTGTCCTGAGCCTCTGCCCTTCCCCAAACCGAGCTGTGCTTCTTTCTTTGTTGTAGGCTCAAGTCAGATTTTTTTTTCTATTGGATTGTGTGTGTGTTAATGGATTCAAGGTCCCTTCATTGGCATACCATTGTTACCAAAGGGCAGGGAGCAAAAATGCAACTGCAAAGATTATCTGTCAGGCACAGGGTAGGAAAGCTAGGTGGCATACTATCCCTGGGTTACTCATGCACTCTTGTTTCTGACACTTGGATTTTCTGGATTAATTGTTCATTGCTTGCCACATTCTTAATTAGGAGTCTGGTTTCTGTAGTCTGGTACTTTGCTGCCTCTTCTGAAAGCAGGGCTGCTTAGGATCAGAGTGGGCATGCAGACAAAGAATCCATCATCTCTCTCCCTCACAAACATCATGGGAAAACAAATAATGTGGGTTTCCCCCGTTTCAGTGGGTCCCCAGGATTTTGTTCTCCTTTTCTGTGCCCCACACACTTCTCAGCCATTGTGCTTAAAATGCAGTTTTTGAGGATTGTGAAAGGAGATTTTTTTTTTTAACATTCCCAGAGAGAGAGAGAGAAAGCTTGTCTGCTCTGTGGTTTGAGTGTTCACAGTTTCCTCCTGGGTCTTTCTCTGGGTTGGATGAATTTAGTTTTTCTTTAATTTGGAGGTCTTGCATTACTAGTTTTATCTTCCTTCTGTCCACACTTTATGTTGCAGTCCTGATCCTTTGCTCTGCTGTGTCCCTTTGAAGCTCCTGCAAACATACTCTTCCATTTTTCATGGACTAATGTTGCAGGTGCCCCCCCCCTGCAGTTCTTAGCTTATGTGCACATCTTAGAGATTCCAAATGTCTTCTGTTTTTGTGAATCAGAATTGTCATTTGGTCCTGTTGTTTGGGAGTGACCATAAATGGCTGTTCTGCCTGAAGCATTTTTTTAACCAGCTTGGACCCTTTCTATGATGGTTCCTGTTGCTCCTTAGATTTTTTCCTTTTACAATTCCCATGTTGCCTATGCATGCATTGTTTTAATGCCCCTATAATATGAATAGTTTCTGAGGGAAGCTTTTTTTGTGTGTATTTGGAAAAAACAATTGTCTGTTTCAAGTAAGAGAGATAATAGAAACTATGCCTAATTATGGATAGGAATTTTGTTATCTCCAGATGTCTTAAGAACCATGTCTAAAATTAAAATTGCTGTTAGTGACTTTTTAAAATTAGGTGATCTGATTCACTGTTGATCTGTCATCCCCCCCCCTCAAAACTTGGCTTTGTGTTGTGTGTCCTTAAGAAAAAAGAAAAGCTCAAGAAAAACACCTGATGAGTATTAAGGGAAAGTTAATGAGAGTTTGCTGTGTGCAAAATTTGAGTTTTATTGAGAGCAGATTTTGTATTTGCCATTATTGCTTAGTATTTCAGGAATTTTCATTTAGCTTTCTCTAGATGGGCACTCTAGTTAAGTCTGTGTCTTCTAAGTCTATAAGGAGCAGCCTGATTTTTTGTTGTTGTTGCTGCCATTGGAAAGTAGAGAACAGAAATGCTGTAAAAGCTTTATTTTATTAAGGAATAGTACTGATACTTTGATGTCAACAATGCATTTGTAGCAAATGAGGTAGATGCTTATGGAAGAAAGTGAGGTAGATGCTTATGGAAGAAGGGGTTGGAACACTTTCCCTATGAAGAAAGGTTAAAATGCTTAGGGCTCTTTAGCTTGGAGATATGTTGACTGAGGAGTGACATGATAGAGGTTTACAAGATTATGCCTGGAATAGAGAAGGAGCAGTCCGGTTAGAATGGATAAAAAGAAGTACTTCTTCACCCAATGGGTGATCAACACATGGAATTCACTGTCACAGGAGGTGGTGGCTGCTACAAGCATAGCCAGCTTCAAGAGAGGATTGGCTTAACATATGGAGCAGAGGTCCATCAGTGGCTATTAGCCACAGCGTATTGTTGGAACTCTGTGTCTGGGGCAAGTGATGCTCTGTATTCTTGGTGCTTGGGAGGGGCAACAAGGTGAGGGCTTCTGGTGTCCTGGACCTACTGATGGCACCTGGATTTTTTTGGCCACTGTGTGACACAGAGTGTAGGACTGGATGGGCCATTGGCCTGATCCAACATGACTTCTCTTATGTTCTTATGTACATTTCACAAATAGGGATTATTCTTAGGCAGTTGCATGTTCTTAGTTTACGACATCCATAGGTAAAAATTATTCAAAGGGTGGTAATAAGGGTGTGTTTTGCTGTTTTTGGGATGGTCTTTTTGTCAGTCTAGAGACCCAGCTAAATGTTGCTTAATGTGGCAGTAGTTTTCAGCACCACTGCCAGTTCTCTGCATACAGTAGCCTGGAATCTCTCTCTCTCTCTCTCTTTTTTAGCACCTCACTGAGCAAGTGGCCTCTGTACTTTTGGCATAACTGCCTCTATGAAGGAAGTTATTAGAAATAGGAATGAGGAATAGAATTCAGAACTAAAAATATTTTTCTTGTTCATAATAATTCTGCCATCAAAATACAAATTTACATGCAGTAGGATGTATTCTTTTAGTGTCCTAGTTTTCCTGAAGGGAAGATAGTGGGTCAGTGCTTGAATTGATGCTTCCAAGTTCCTGTTTGCAATGCTTCCCCTTTTTTGGGGGGGGCAGGAAGAGGGTTGGCCTAGTAATTGCCAGTTGCTGATCTGCTTTTTAGAAATTTCTGGGTTCTGTGGTTTGGTACTTAGCATAGTAAACATATTAAAGGAGGTCCCAGCTGTTTCTTTTTTAAACAAAATCAGAAACTAATTTTATCATAGAAGTCCTTTACAAAGAAAAGAACATTGGTATTTAATATGTCTCTTCAAGTGCTTCAAACACAAAAAAATGGTTGTAAGGCTTGTTAATAATTTTCCTGTTCGAAGTACTCAGACTGCTGTGCAACAGTAGTCCAGATTTTCTTCCACAGAAAACTTTGTTTGTTTTACACATTTTGCTCATAGTTCCGTGTTTTGTTTATTGCTATTGTCATGGAAAGGAGTATCTAGTCCAACATTCAACGTTCTATTTTACACAGAGACCAAGATGCCCCCAGATGTCCTACAAACAGAGCATGGAATCCAAAACCTCCTTGTGTTGTTGCCTCCTCCAGCACTGGTATTTATAGGGTAGCTGCCTGTGAATTTTCCATTTAGTTATCATGACAAATGGCCACTAATGGGCCTGTCATTCATGAATTTGTCTAATTCACCCTTAAAGCCAACTCAATTGTTGGTCATCACTATATCTTGTAGCAGCAATTTCCACAAGTCAGCTAGTCTTTGTCTATCATGCTTCTGTTGCCAGTCAACCGGATTCCCATGAGTTCTAGTATTATGAGAGAAGGAAAAAAATCCATCAGTTGTCTTTTCTGTATGCATAATTTTATGAACTACTAATTACATTCACCCTGCAGTCATCTTTGCTCTAAAATAAAAAGCTCAGATTCTTTAGGCTTTATTTGACGTCATGATGCCCCAAACCCTTGATAGATTTGCTTGCAGTTTTCAGAACATCTTTGGGACCAGTATTATCTTTTGAACCATGATGACCAAAATGGTGCACAGTATTCCAAATACAGCTGTGCCATAGATCTTCACAAGGGGATTTTGATACTGGCTGTTTTGTTTTAAATCCCTGTCTTAAAAATCTCTACCAGAGAATGCACCTTTTAGTTGCTGCTGCACACTGAACCTGCATTTTTCACTGAACTATCCACCATGCCTCCAAGATCTCTTTCTTGGTGTGTTTATGTTAGATTTTTTTTGCCTCAATATGCCTCAATATGCATCACACCCATGTGAAACATTTGCTGTGTTAACGGCTGTTCCTGTTTGGGAGACATCTATACAATCTTTTCTGGTTCTCACCACTTTTAATAATCACTGACACATGGGAGGGGAGTAGAATCCAGGAGTCTTTGTTGACTGTTATAGGTACAGCTCCAACTTCCTGAGATGTAGCTCCCCTAGTTCTCCATTCAAGAGGCTTGGCAAAATGTGGCAGGAATCCCAGAAATGTGAGAGTGGTTTCTTGTTTTGAATTATGCTATTGCCTCACATATGTTGGCATTCAGATAGCAATCAGAGGAGTTTATGTTGACCATGGATACCTTGATCTACGCCTAATGAGGTTGTCTCTGCATGAAAATTTATATTATTCCTGTGCTGTTGTCCTGGAACTCAACAAAATCAAAGCTGTGAGGCCCTTTGAGTGAGTTTAGTTTTGGATTTAAGGCAGGCAATGCCTAGTTTAGTCCCTGGTTTCCATCAAGAATATAGTGCCATAATCTGAAAGGAATTAGAATGCATTTCATTGGCCAGTGAGTAATCATCATACTTCAGAGTTCAGGGTCTTCTAGATAAGAGGGAAACAGCTGGCATCAAAATCCCCTTGTATAGATAGATTTAATTCCCAAAACCAATTGAGTCTTACTCTATATTTAATGTTGACCCTCTGTGTTCTGTTTTTCGTTGGGATGGTGACATTTGATTTCCAGAGCTAGTATGGTGGCAGGGAATATTCAGAAACTAAACGATCTTCAGTCAGTCTTTTGTTAGAAAAGCTAAATTTTTTTTTGACTATTATTAATACCTTGCACAGAGCTAGGTTGAGGAATGGGTAGATGTACCAGGCAACAGGGATGTGAAAAAAACGGAGACCAGGGGTGATGATGAAAGGGTGTGGAGTGTGCACACAATTAAGGAAGAAAGGGTGGAGAATGAAAAGAGGAAAGGCTGAGGAGGTAGGGAGCTTCAGCATGTGAGAACTGTGAAGAAACCTGTTACACATTGGCTTCTGTGGGTGCTTCTAGGAAAGGGAGAAAATGCTCTCTGCCCACTTTCTCTGCCTCATCTATAATTTTATAAATGTCTGTCTTGTCTTCCCTTAGACATCTTTTTTGTACACTGAAAAAGTGCCATATTCTCCACCCTTTTTGCATAGCAAAGATGGTCTAACCCCATAACCATCTTGCTTGCCCTTCTTTGTACTTTTCCCAGCTCTTTAGTAACTTTTTTGAGGTGTGGTGACCAGAACTGCATACAGTATTCCAAATGAGGCCTCACTATAGCTCTATACAAGGGTATTACAATATTGGCTATTATATTTTTAACCCCTTTCCCAATAGTTCTTAGCAAGGAATTTGCCCTTTTCACTTCTGCCACACACTGGGCCAGTATTTTCATTGGGCGTTTTCGCACTCACCTTCAAGTGGTGCGACCACCCTCCTCAAGCCGGCGGATCTGCAGGGATTTCGCACCAGAAGCGCCGGTGCACCCAAAAGAGCCGGCGACTTCCGTCGCGAAACCAGCTCAAACGTTTTCCTGCTGCTTGGCGGTTTCCGTTTGAGCTGGTTTCGCAACGGAAGTCGCCGGCTCTTTTGGGTGCGCCGGCGCTTCTGGTGCGAAATCCCTGCAGATCCCTGCAGATCCGCCGGCGTGAAGAGGGTGGTCGCACCACTTGAAGGTCAGTGCGAAAACGCCCATTGAGTTTTCCATAATCCCACCAAGATCTCTTTCAATCTCAGTCGCAGCCAGTTCAGCATTAATTTTTGTTCCAGTGGGCATCACAGCCATGTTGAGCTTCATTTGCCATGAGTTGGCCACAGTATGAAACAGTATGCTGGGCTAGATGAACTACTATTGTGACCCAGCAGACACCACTTAGTTCTTATGCTCCCTCTTCTCATCCTTCCAAGATACAGTTGCCATAGATTATGTGTATATATACCTTGATTGTCTGTTAACAGGAAGCTTCTGGGAAAGTCAAAAAGTGTTTGGAATTTCAGGCTGCCGACTAATAAGATAATTTTAGTTGCGGTTGCCTGGACTGAAAGTGTGTTACTTGTTTGTTCAGTTTGAAATTGTGCCCCATTCTTTCCTCAGGGAGCTAAGTCTAGCATGCGTCAGGCTGCCAGCCATTCTTGTTCAGATAATGGACATGCCAAAGTCTGCTTAGCTGAGAGCTGGTGCTACACAAGATACCTTTGGAAATGCCAAATGCTTAAAGGGACAGAGTAGACATTATGATAGCAGAGCTATGGACAGAATTGTATCTAGTGCTGAATCCTTCTGAAGCTACAGGGAGGAGTAACTGAAAAGCACAGCATGGACAGGCTAAACTTGTACTTTCCCACCTACCAAACGTTTTAGAAGTAAGTCCTTTCCCCTCCACTGAAAAGTCTAAGATATACCTTTCGAATAGAGTATTAACGTTCCAAACATGTTGGGCCATTTTTGAAAATAAAGCTACTGGAGCTTTGGATGTTTTCCTCCAGGTTCAGGCTGGAGAGTAAGGTAGCACGAAGGTACAAGATATGTAGAATTACAGCTGCCAACTAAGTAACGTTTATTTGATTACGGTATCTTTTCACTGATTGCCTACAGACAAGGCTTTTTTTGGTTGCAGGAACTTCTTTGCATATTAGGCCACATCCCCTGATGTAGCCAGTCCTGCTGGAGCTTACAGTAGGCCCTGTAAGTTGTTGGAGGATTGGCTACAACGGGGTGTGTGGCCTAATATGCAAAGGAGTTCCTGCTACCAAAAAAGCCCTGCTTATAGATAGATAAATATGCACATCATCAGTATGCTATTTAAATTGTCTTTTTGGGATATAATATTTTCTGGTTCTTATTGCTTATTTATTATATTTATTTATATATTAAATTTATCAACCACCCTCCCCAGTGGAACCAGGCTCAGAGCAGTGTACAACACAGTCATATCAAACATCAGTAAAACAAATAGATTTAAATGAAACAAGAAAAACAATAATAATCTAATCCAGGGGTGGCCAACGGTAGCTCTCCAGATGTTTTTGCCTACAACTCCCATCAGCCCCAGCCATTGGCCATGCTGGCTGGGACTGATGGGAGTCGTAGGCAAAAAACATCTGGAGAGCTACCGTTGGCCACCCCTGAGGTCCATTATTTGTCTTCATTGACTATAGTTGGTGCTAAAATCCTAACATCCTAACAATACCCCGTCTTGTGAGGAGCGGGCAGGGGCTGGGAATGGGAACTCCAAGACAGAACACACTGGTAATATAATGGTATGAAAAATAAAGACACCTGTGTTTAACTCTGAGACCCCTTCCAGTTCAGAACTGCTACCATCAATTAAAATAGCCCGCCACTGGATTATTTAAATGTTCAATTGATTAACAATTAAAGCTTATGCCTTTAGGTTAGACTACATTGGAAATATTTGAAAAACAAAAGCATGTTGATTTTGATGAGAATAGGATTTAGGAGGGGGAGGTAGGAGAATTAGTTTTGAAATAACCTACAAGATTTTAATCTGTGGATTTGTATTTGTTAGCTGTCCCAAGCACGTGGGGTGAAGGAAGCAGATGTAGAAAGGAGTCTATGTAAATGGAGCATGGGGTGAATTTCATCTCAGAAGATATGTCGAAGCTGAAGCTTGGTAGATTCAGTTTGGACTTGAGCACTGAGGTAAAAGGGAAGACTGTGGCAGCATTTCATCGGGGCCAGTGTGGCCCAATTGACTATACTGTGGTAGTATGAATGAGTTCAGTAAGTAGTGCAGTCTAGCCTCTTCCAAGAAGGGGAAGTTACTTAGAATAAAATAGTTTAATTGGTCAGTGTCTTGTTCACTCCCCAGGTCATGTTCTCAAGCACCTCTGTTTCAAATACATTGTGTATCTTAGGGCTTATGAATGAAATATGCATTCAATGGGGATAGGATAGATATTGAACTGGGTCTTATGCTGTGCTATCAGTGGAGGTTTCTGTTATCACAAAAAGCCTTATGCCAATGTGGGAGATGTACCACTATCAAAACACTCATTGCACTAGAAGAAGATTCTACCAGGTAGTGAAGCATTCATAGGAGACTTTAGGAATTTTGGTAATAAATCCAATAAACCATTAAAACCAGTTCTTTGAAATCTTAGTGTGATGGTAGCTGGTAGTGGAAGATCAGGCAGTTGTTGAGTTCTCTGCATATTTTTGCTAAAGTTAAAAGGGGCATGTGTGCACATGTGCGGTTGTATGCAGTCATTCTTTCTGTTTTCAGTTTGTCAGAGAAGAATTTGCTATGCATTTACTGTGTTTCTTTTATGTGCTTGCAGAAAAGGCATTTAGCTTGACTGAATCCATATGGAGACAACAGATTGTAGGGAAGAGACAGAAGGTTTTGTGAATGTGTTGACTTAGTTTGCCGTAAAGAAAAGTTGAAAGGGAGAAAAATCATTCTTTAGTAACTGTAACTTTTATAATTGCCCCTTATCACCAATACATTATTCTATCTCATTAGCAGTTGATACTCTGCCTGCAGGCTACGTGGTGAATTCTTAATGCCAAATCAGGGTACCACCTTGTCAAAGAGACTGATAGTTTAGTGTGTTGAGTCTGAAGCAAAGAAAGTAAACCAAGCAGGCGCATGGAGTATGCTCTTAGTCAATCTTGAGCATAATGCATAGACAGTTTTTATCACATTTAGAACATAAGCTTTCGGGTGCTCTTAAGTACACTTCATCAGACAAGGAACCCAGCACAGTGAGCTCACTGTGCTGGATTCCTCCTCTGATGAAGTGTGCTTAAGAGCACACGAAAGCTTACGTTCTAAATAAAAATTGGTTGGTCTTAAAGGTGCAATTTGACTCCTGCTTTGTTCAACTGCTTCAGACCAACATGGCTGCCCGCTTGGATTTTTATCACATGTTATCACAAATGAGAAATAGTATGATATGTAATGTCAGATTTGCTAAAGATCTGTTTTGATTTGTGAAGTCTAAGCATGGAATTTTTACGACATGGGGAATAAGTAAACCAGATTATGCATTACATTAGTTTGTCAATGTAACTAAGTTGTCCTTTCGTGAAAGGTCAGGATGGATTTACTACATCAACACTCTTGAAAGGCACTAAAGATGTTTAAAGCCCCTAATGGAATCCCACCTAATATTAGCTGCCATGTCCTGTCCTGCCCTGCCCACAGGGCTGATGGGAATCACTGATTTTCTCAGTGGCAAGGCGTGTGATTCTTTTGCAGGAGGTTCTAAAAAACAGCTGATGTGTGACAGGCATTCAGAAATCTTGAGCCGCTAACATGTTTTCTCAGCTGTTTTCTCCTTTTAAAGGGAAATATTCTTTCTGGCCTTTCTCACTTTCTCAGTCTCTCCTTTCTCTCTCTCTCTCTCTCTCATTGTTCTTGATTGGGTAACCCTTAAGCAGTTCTGAACATTCCCACTTTCCTTTCATCCATGCAAGCTGAATAATTCTGTTGGCTTTGAACACTTCCACTCCTTGTATTGCTTAATATTTGACATTTAATTAAGTGTGATTTACCACTAACTTGAACATAGAGACTGGCAGCATAGCACGTATCCATCAACCTCTTGTGCTGCTGGATGAAATGTTGGAAACTAATAATCTGTCATGATAGTAGGTTACAAATTCTGGAGCACATAATAACTGAAATTGTAACAGGAAGTGGGGTAGCATAGCATTGAGGTACAGGAAGTTGGAGGGGAGGGGATCTGAAACTGTACAGAAGAATAAGCCTGCCTTGGTGGTGGGAAAAGAGGGATATAAATTGAATAAAATAAATACGGGCATTAGATCAGGGGTGCCAAACTAATTTGTTATGAGGGCCAAATTGGACATTAATGAGACCTTGTTGGGCTGGGCCATGGGTGTCATAAAATGTAATGCCAGGTAGCAGAGATATAAATGTTATAAAGGACACAGACAAATTCAATTAAATATATATTTTTAAAAACTTGAAACATGAGTACTAGTTGGTCTTAAAGGTGCTTTCTTTAAGTTTGGTGTAGGAGAGCCAGTTTGGTGTAGTGGTTAAGTGTGCGGACTCTTATCTGGGAGAACCAGGTTTGATTCCCCATTCCTCCACTTGCACTTGCTGGAATGGCCTTGGGTCAGCCATAGCTCTGGCAGAGGTTGTCCTTGAAAGGGCAGCTGCAGTGAGAGCCCTCTCCAGCCCCACCCACCTCACAGGGTGTCTGTTGTGGGGGAGGAAGGTAAAGGAGTTTGTGAGCCGCTCTGAGACTCTTCGGAGTGGAGGGCGGAATATAAATCCAATATCTTCTATTTCTCCCATGGGATCCAGGGAACTGGGCAAAGGAAGCTCTAGCTCTTTCCCTCCCTTCCCAGGGGATCAGGAGGGGGAGGAGCCTCAGCCAATAGAAGGAAGAGAGGCTTGGCTCAGTAGTTCTGTGTGATTGAGAGAGCCTGGTAAAGAAAGCTCTCCCTCCCCCCTTTTTCCCCAAGGGAGGAGCCTCAGCCAATGGAGAAAATAGAGGCTTTGCTCTGTAGCTCTTGTGCGATTGAGCAAGCCTGGCAAAGCAAGCTGTGATGTAGAAGGAAGCAAGAGAGAGAAAGAAGCAGATGACAGCCAGTTGCTGGGGGGGCTGATTGGAACTCTCTGGGAGCCTGATTTGGCCCCTGGGCTGCATGTTTGGCACCCCTGCACTAGATAGTCCCTTTTCCTGGCTGTTAAAAATCCCACTTAACATCTTTCTTACCCCCAGACCTTTATTGTTTTCTAGTCTGTTAGCAGACTCTGCCCTATCTCTTCAAGGTTTTCTTCATTTACAAAGACTAGATTTTCATTATATTTTTCTAAAGAACAAATTTTAAATTCAGTAGCACCTTATATAACCACAACATGTTCATATTAACTTTTGTAAGTCAAAGCTCACTTTGTCAGGTATCTGATAACTAGAGTTGCCAGCTGCAGTTTGGAAAATATCTGGAGATTTTGAGGGTGGAGCCTGAGGAGGGCAGGGCTTGGGGAGAGAAGGGACTTTCAGTGGACTATAAGGCCGCGAAGTTCACCTTCCAAAGTGGCCATTTTTTCCAGGTGAACCGATCTCTGTTGCCTGGAGATCAGTTGTAATCACAGGAGATCTTCAGCCACCAGCTCATCAAACTGATGATAAGAAGCTTCAGTCACCAAAGTTTATAGTCTGGAAAATTTTGTTTATCTTTAAGGTGCAACTGTACTTAAGTTTTGTTCTGTTACTACCCTCTGGAAACTTAAATTTTAATAGCTACTATAGATTTTTTTTTAATAATCTGTGGCAGACTGTGTAATCATAACTGCCCATATAACATGAGACGGGACTTACAGGGAAGTCATATTACGTTGCAATTGGGTTTATTGCATGGATACTTCTATTGAAGGTATTTTTAACAAAATAAGCTGAAACACACACAGGCAGAGAAATTAGTATGCTTCCTAGCTGTAGTTCCAGTTGTAATTCAGCTCTGCAGATACGAGTGGAGTTCCACAGTTGACTTCTGTAGATCATACCTTATCTGTTCTCTTTGTATTTCATTCATACTTAGTAGGAAGAAAAGGAATATTTAGCAACAAACCTTTTAAAAAAGGTTTAAACCAGTGGTATCAAACTCATTTGTTATGAGAGCTGGGTCAGACATAAATTAGACCTTGTTGGGCCAAGTCATGTGGGGCCAGGTTGTGTATGTAGCTATTTAAGATTAGGTAGCAGATATATAAACTTTATAAAGGATATAGACAAACACAAAGACTAAAAAAAAACTTAAAATAAAACATGCTTAAAACATTAGCACTTGTTGGTCCTAAAGGAGCTTTCTTTGTATCTTTCCCATAGGACCCAGGGAACTGGGCAAAGAAGGCTCTGGTTCTTTCCTTCCTTCCCCAGGGGGCCTGAAGTAGGAGAAGTCTCAGCCAATAGAAGGAAGAGATGCTTGGCTCATTAGCTGTGCTGTACGATTGAGGGAGCCTGAAAAAGCAAGCCCTCCCTCCCCCCTTCCTCCCAAAGGGAGGAGCCTCAGCCAATAGAGAAAATAGATATGTTGCTCTGTAGCTCCTGTGCAATTGAGCAAGGCTGGCAAAGCAAGTTATTATGCGGAAGGAAGCAAGAGGGAGAAGGAAGCAGATGACAGCCACTTGTTTGGGGGCCTGATAGGAGCCCTCCAAGGGCCTGATTTGGCCCCTGGGCTGCATGTTTGACACCCTGGTTTAAACTGTCTCATTAGATGTTGTTTTTAGGGTGTGACATTTTAGTTTTTAAAGCAAGAAGATAGTACTCAGCGTTATTGTCATTTATATATAGGATTGGTGTTTTTCTTCTGAAAAGTTGGAACACTTGATGTTCTCTAAATCTATATTCTTAGCCCACATTAAGACTTTGACAGGCCTGGTTCTCTTTTACTTGCAGCAAATCAACTTCAGCTTTTACTTAAGTGAAAGTGAGGAAATGAATCTGTTTATTGCACAACTTGATTAAAGTACATAGAAAATGCTGCTGGGAATGTGACAGATTAATGCATCCCTCATCATGAGCAGTGTGAATGCAGTGCTAGTTGGAGCTAGGCAGTGTGAATTGCTGTTGCAAGGTGTGAAGTTAGCAATACTAAATTTAAAAAAAATCTTGCTACTGTGTGGACAGCGATTCCTGCTCTCCTCTTGCCCTTTTAGCATTCTAAGTGGTTTGTCTGACTCCATAGAAATGTAATAGCCAGGCAAGGAGGTGTTAGAGCTTGGAGCATTGGGGATAGCATTTCTACCAGTTGGGAAATTAAACTGTGGAATCCTGAGGAGGTGCAATTCTTTATGTAACGCAGCACCGTTCTCAAAATACAAGTTTGCTGGAAAGCAATTAAGGTGTAAATTAATAAACAGCGCCTTGGGCAATGTTATATAATTCCTTTTGGGCTGGAGCATTCATTGTATGTGGATTTATCTGCTATCCCTTTGAGAGATAACTTCCTCCCAACTTCTTGACTTCCAGAGCAGCACACTGTCCTTTAGAGACATGTCCTTTAGAGCAGGGTTTCCCAAACTTTTCTTTCCCGTGGCCCGGTTATTTTAACACTTCTCCTTCGTGGCCCACTAAAATTTGGGGGTGGAGCCAGGAGACTTTGGAGGTGGAGCCGGGAGACAGAAATTATGTCATTTCCTGTGGTGTCAAGGACTAAGTGATGTCACTTCCGGGGCACACTGAACTAAAACTCCACCTTTTCCTGTGATGTCACTTCCATGGCACTCCCCCAAACCTGCCTCTTCTTTGGAGGTGAATTCATTTTCAGAAAAATCTCTCTGAAACTCATGCTGAGCCAAAATGGGGCTGGAAAGTGTGCGGTCCTCTCTTTCCACCCCCACACCTGCATGCACCTATCTGTTTGTGTGTTCTCCAGCTTGCAAGCACTACTAATGCCCATGTTCAATTGCCTGCACCACCTACACATCCCTTCCTCAACAGCACTGGCCAGTGTATGCAGTTGGGAGGGCTGTTGCTATTGCCATCAGGGATGCCAGCACTGTATACCACCCACACTGGGCCCTGGCAGCTGCTCTAACTCAAAATATGCTGACACATTTAGTACGCTCTTCCTTCAGCTGCTACTACTGGAACCCTGCCTCAAGTTACAACCAAGCTTACTTGGTTTCAAGTAAATCTTTCGACAGCTATTTTTCATACTTTTCTTTGGTTGAAACATGGGGAAATTGCTGTGAAAGGTAGCAGAGAATTGTATTGCAATTAATGAATTAATTTCAAGTTATATGAAGTTCATACACGCTTTTCAGCAGTTATCCCAAAAAGGATATTTATGAGGGGCTTGCAGCTTTTTACTGACTGTGTTTCCCATGCCTTTAAAAGCAACCTGTTGTGCAGATACTTAACCAGTGAACTACTTTCATCCTTTTTAATATCTACAGGAGTTTAATTTTGGTGTCAGATAGCTGTTAAAAGCAGGACCAGTAAAATGGTGCCAAGTTCATAGTACCATCTCTTCCAGTGCTGTTGAGATATACCGCAGTAATCTCCAATAATCTCTTTCTGCCCCACACCTCTTACTCTCACTCACTCTCACAGAAATCTCATAGAAGGTCACCTGGCTACAACTGGGGGTGCCAACTTTTCATTGGCAGAGGTCCTATGTCAGCAACAACAGTACGATGAACAAAAAAGTTTCATCCAGCAAAAATGGAAGGAAAGAAAGAAAAATGGAAAGAATGAAATGGAAGGAAAGGAAATGAAAGACATGGAAAGAAAGAACATAAACATAAGAGGAGCCATGTTGGATCAGGCCAGTGGACTATCCAGTCCAAAATTCCCTCATACAATGCCCCAAAAGCACCAGAATGTCCACCAGTGGGGCCAGGGCACTAGAAGTCCTCCCACTGTTGCTCTCCCCCCTCCCAGCACCAAGAATACAGACAGAGCATCATTTGCAGGGAAAGAGAGAGAGAAAGAAAGGGGGGGGGGGAGCAAAAAAGCCTTCCTCACCATCAGATGACCCCAGCCAGCAAAAATTCTGCCCAGGGGTCGTTGGTAAAAAAAAAAAAAAAGCTACTGGAATGTCCACTCTCCACCCCTCCCGGCTGAAAAACACACACACACCCTTCTTTGCTGCCCAGGCCTCCCGCGGAAATCTCCCCAAAAGAACATAACTGCAAGGCACATGAAAGCTCATACCTTGAAGAATGCTTCATGGGTCTAAAGTGCCAGTGGATGCTAGCTTTTCTCTCAAACACTGGGAGCGGGGGAGAAGGAAGGAGAGGCAGCCCAGCTCCTCTCTGCACAACACAGAGATGGGGCGGGGCTAGCTTTGGCTTTTCTTGTGACCGGTAGTGAGGCTTCCGTGGCCCAGTACTGGGTCACGACCCTGTAAATGGGAAACACTGCTTTAGAGCATTGTATTGATTTGGCAAAAACTGTAAAGTCAGTCAACAATGTTCTGACTTTAAGCTTTGATTCTTGAAAGCTTTTATATCCTGAAAATCTTGTTGGTTTCTAAGGCACTGCTGGACTCAAATCTAATTTTCCTACTGCAGGCAAATATGGCTGATGTCTGAAACTAACTTTCTTTGTGTGTGTGTCTGATGTTTGCTGCTCCTCTGGAAGTGTGACTGTTTTTACTTGTTTTTCTTAAAGGAAAAGAATTCAGGTGTGAAAGGAGGGGACTCAGAAGATGGGTTTGCCAAGCTGAGGTTGATTGTTCTAAAATGGTTAAAAATGAGTGACGCTCTGAATCTCCAGGGTTTTATTTTTCCTGTGGAATGAATGATTGGTTTCCGTAATGCTTGCAGGGAATACAGTTGCAGGCCTTTTCCACTTTGTCAGCTGACTTTGCTTCATCTTAATCCAGACAGTTTTTCTCAACTTCTGATGTTTGTCACAAGTCTTAGGTAAAGGACACAGATTTCTGGCAGAGCTTCCTGGGAACTCTGGGAGGGGGCATGATTTTCACTTATTTCCCCCTCCCACTGTAGGTCTCTTCATGTCACACTCAGCCCTATTTCTGTTGAGCCCCTGATCCCCGGGCATTGCATTTTGAGAGGCCTGGTAGGTTGCAAAAAAAGGAGGCTGGAAAATTCCGTTCCAGGAAGACATTTTTTTCATAGTGCTTTGGATCCAGCCTCTAGCATGGAGTCTAAGCAAGCATATGATATGCCCTGAAGTGTTAGGGCAGGGGGACACTAATGTCCTCAGGAGCAACGAGCAGCTGACCCATCTGTAAAATTAAACATGTTCACCTTAGTTTTTGCCACCTGAGATGTAGGAAATATAAAAGTTGGGAATAGAAAGCAGAAATATTGTATCAAGCAAAAGAAACATATTCTTTGGACTGAGGCAGGAATGGAGGGAAGAAGGAATAAAGGAGTGTTTTTTTTTTAAATTTAGATGTTCCCTTTCTGACATTTTGGTGGGACAAAATGAATCACATTTAAAACAATAAATAAATGATTGAAACTGTCTGTATTGACAACATGCATAGGAATTATAATTCTTGAATGCCAAAGATAAAATCTTCCTGTTACTCATTTAACACCTTTGTGTTCAAGCTTTTCACTCGTGCTAAAAAAGAAAATATGTCAAGAGTATTTTTAGTGCTCCCCTAAATTTAAGATTTTCCACTTGAAAAAAACTGAAGAATAACTGCACAGGTTTTTCTTGAGTTTTCTTGTTTATCCCCTCCACTGGGATTTTGTATTTCTGTGACCTTTTTTCTTCCAGGTTTTTGAGAAGATTACTTAAATTTTGATAACCAAGTTGGTCTTGGTTCCTCAAGCTTGTATACTCCCTTCTTTCAAGTCTACAAGCCAGAATTATTCCAAGCCACATTTTCATCCTAGTTGTAAGCAAGAATTAAACTGCAATCAGCAAATGCAAATTATTGACCAGAAATTTGGGAGCCAACAGACTTTCTGAGGCTTGTTTTTGGATCAACCTATCTTTTGAATGCATCCTGGGTAGTACAAGTCCTGGTCAGGATCTTAAACCGCAAAGGGAGACCTTCATTCAATCATTGCAATTGCAAGATGCTATAAGAAATGTTTCCTTGTCAGGCATCAATTCTAACGTAATACCTTGGCCTTTTGGCTTGGACTTTTGACATTATCTGACACTGCTGAAGCCATCTCTGAAGAAGGTTCTTGTGCATGTCCAGCAGTGCTTTGAATTACTGGCTGGTACCATCTTCTCATACGTATCTCACATTTCAGGTTGTACTTAATGGAAATCTGGTTTTTACCTTTAAAACTGTGGTTTTGAAGTCAACCTCTTTTTAAAACTTTTGCATTTTAAACCCTTGAGATTATTCAGAGGAGCAGCCCCTAAGTTGAAAGCTGGCTCTCTGTTTGCCAACGAGGAAGCAAAGGGTGCAAAATACTGTGGTGAAAATACTAGCAGGCTACTTTGGAGGAGGAATGAGCTTCCAACCCTTGCTCCCTCCACAGAATTACTGAGCTGGGGGAGTTCTTCAGTTAAAACCATGACAAGTTTTGTGATAAAGGAATGGAGTTAGTTGCATTGTGCACTTTTCAGGATCCAAAACTTGGCACTTAATTTAAACCATTCTTTGTGTTGTCAGAAGCTTTGGGCTCAAGTAGTTGTGAGCTTCACAAACCTTAGTTGCAACACCGTCATTGTGAATTGAATTTATCTCCTTCTGTTGTAATTCCGGCTGCCACAAAGTAGCAATAAACTTAATGGCTTGTTTACATATACAGTTGGGGATGCTGTTGTGTCTTTCCGGCAACTAATTCAGCAGTGGTAGCAATTGTTAAACATTTACTTGGATAAAGATACTTAAGATCTTAGAAATCGAGCAGAGGCATCTTTACACTGAGATCTGTTGCTTGTTCTAAATACTTCAAGTAAACATGGGCTGCTTGCGTACTTTGATGTTGCTAATAGGTGTAATGGCTTTGACTTCACATCCCAGGGTCTTCTGACAGTTTTCACAGATAAAAAGAACTGCTCAGTTTTAAAGTCAGTCTTATCAAAATGACTTGGAGTGTTTGTGCTGACATCTCACTTCCCCTCCCGCTTTCTTGTTTACAGGCTTTTAAGGAGATGCTGTATGCAGCTCAGGACCAGGCCCCTTCCATAGAAGGTATGTGAACTATAAATTTCTGTGAGCTGTTGGACTTTGGAAACCCTGCCCAGGTTCCCTTTCTCTTTGAATAGTGTTATCTATAATTGGTTTATTTAGCAGAGGCAGCTCTGTTTCGTGTTCGTTTTCTTCCTTGCTCAAAACTTTATCTTCATGTTCTGCTTTCAAGGTTCAGTTTAAGTTTTGCTTTTTACTCTTTGTGTGGGTTCACATTGTTTGCCAAAAGTCTTGCCTTATTTTTAATATCACAATTGCAGAATTAGTATTTCACCAAATACAGAATGCCCAGAAGTGAAATGATGGTACCTAATTGCTTTTTGAGTTATTGATCTAAAAAAAAAAAAAATCAGATAGTTGAGTGTGAAGGAATTAGACAAGTTAGTTAGCTCTTCCACTTGCATCTCTGCTTCCTCTCCACATCTTGGGAGCTTGTATATACCAGCTGTTTTTGCTCATTCGCATAAAGTTGATCCTGTAAACAAGACCAAAACTGCTTTCAGAGACAGGCTGATTCCGCACTCACCTTGGTCCAGGGCAGGCTTCCGTTTCCGTGTGGAGCAAGCTGGCTATTTCGTACCAGTTGCTCCACACCGCCATTTTGCTTGGGGCAAACCCGCGATTTGCCGTGCCACAGTGTAAACCTGAAAAAACAGGTTTACGCTGTGGTGGGGCAAATTGCGGGTTTGCCCTGTGCAAAATGGCAGCGCGGAGCAACTGGTGCGAAATTGCCAGCTTGAGATTTGCCAGATGAGATTTCGGACTTCAGTTTCTCTAGAGCCACTTTGGTGTCATGGTTAAGAGTGATGGACTGTAATCTGAAGAACTGGGCTTTGTTCCCCCCTCCTCCACATGCAGCCAGCTGAGTGAGCTTGGTCAATCACAGCTCTCTCAGAACTGTTTCCTCAAAAGCAGTTCTCTCAGAGCTCTCTCTGCCTCACCTGTCTCACAGGCTATGTGTTGTGGGGACAGGAAGGGAAGGACTTCTCTGAAACTCTGAGTGAAGGGCAGAGTATAAATCCAGTGTTCTCCTCCTCTATGAGCCCCTTAATGCTCTCTGAAGCAGAACTTAGTGAGCTAACTCAGTATCTAATTCCATGCTGCTCCCACTGCAATAAGCCGGGCTATGGTTATGCAAAATATTATTTTAAATTGGACTATACCACATTTAGAAAGCCTGACATGGGAGTTACCTAGGTCCTCTGCCTTATAGGCATTGCTAGTAAGAAGGGGGGGGGGAAATCAAGGAACCGTAAGATGGAAACAAACACCTACTCCTCTTGGTGTGATGGATGGATGGTCAGTCTGACAACCAGGTCTAGAATTTTGCTGAGTGGTGTGATGGAGCGTGCCAAAAGTGCAACCTTGCATAGGCTGCTGTCCTAATACTGTACCAATCTTACCCTGATGTTGGAGGTAAGATGAATTGGGGTGGGTATCTCTGCAGTACGCCTCTACTGTTCTTGACTCCATCTGGACGTGAGGGCAAACTGGCCGTGACATCTGTCACCCCATTGATTGCCAGAGTTGATTCGGCTGATCTGACTAACTTGGCAGGTGTCCCCACCTTCCTCACTGCTCCATGATTGTCCCTCCTGCGATTGGTGGAAGAGGATGGCCATCCCTGATAGGAGTGTACCATTCTTCGGTCTGTCTGTCTGACCATCTCAGCTGAAAGTCCCTTCCCCAAGGAGTTTTGGTATTGAATTCTAACTTTCATTTTTATAAGGTTTTGACTTCTGTGAACTGTTTTAGAAGAAAAACAGGATAAAAAATAGCACCAACTGAAGCGAGTGTAGCATGAGTAGATCAGGATTGGACTTGAGGTATCGGGATGGTGGGCAAGAGTCAACCCTGAGTCTGGTACTTTCCAGCTTCTCAGTAAAGACTGTGGTATAGATTGAGCAATTGCCAGATCCTTGAAAGAGTGGGAGGCCTTGTGGAAAGGCCAAATGTTCAAAGTGACTTCTGCTAAAGGGAAAGCTGGGCAAATGACAAAATGAAATCTGGCAAAGGCAAAAATGAAGTGTTAACACATAGGATAGGGCAGTAATCCTTCATTGATTGATTTGACTAATCAACTAAAACTTTAATCACAGATTAAAAAGGCATATTGGTTAATTAGGAAAGTTACACTGGCCTTCTGGAACAGATGCTCTTTGTGTTCTCACAAGAAGCGAAGGAATGTAAAGCTTAAAAACCACTCAGTCATTTTCACAAATAGCTGTAAAATCAGTGTTTGGGGTTTTCACATCTGTAAATGGAATGAAAGAGTCATGGCTGCTAGAATATACATTTGTTTTCCATATAGTTCTGTTCCACTTTGTGTACTTCAGCAACAGTGTCCAGAATTCACATTTTAGGATAAAACTCATTCTTGGTATTCTAAGCTGAAAGTGCTCCCTCCATCTCAGCCACATTGTGAAATGTTTTTAAGAGCAATAATGTGACATGAACAAATTGTGCAAATCTTGCAGCTTGACTGGTGGTTGAACTGTGGGTAACACTGAAGGATAGAACCTTAGATGACTGTTGAATAGATGTCTGGGCTTAGACGACTGTTGAATAGATGTCTCAGTTTTTTTTCAAGAAAACAAACCGCATCTGAATTACGAAGAATCTAAGATTCTGGTTTTTGCTAAGTCTTGTAAAATCCACAAATGGTTATTCAGTGGGAAAGAAATAGAACAGGTCAGGCATTTTAAATACCTAGGTCTTCATTTTAGTTACAATGTGTCCTGGTCATGTCCTGGTCAGTTAACTTAGCAGCCATTACTGCATCAGCCATTTCCTGGTTTTTCTTTAATAGAGGCAACCAGTTTGTTCCAGCAGCCTTAAAAATCTATAAGGCCAAAGTAATCCCGCAGTTATTGTATGGCATTCCAACTTGGATTAGTGCCTTTGAGTCTGATATCGAAAGAGTTCAGTCCAAATTTCCTAGGAAAATCATGGGCCTACCATGCTGTGTCTCATATGCCACTCTTTGTCTAGAAACAGGCCTCAATATGATAGAAACTAGAGCATGGCTTATATTAATCAAATATCGGCTACATGTGCACTATTCCACCAACTGTGGGAGTTATTTATATCAAATGCCATCTGAATCCTCCTCGTCCAAATGGATTTCCTGCTTAGAGAGGAAAATAATCACCTTAGGTTTGTCTGTGGATTCTCTTTACATGCTTCCTCTTTCAAATGCATACTATGTAATTAAGCGCAGAATTTTCGATAATGAATTACAAAAACTAATGAGTGCTGCAAACAAATCTTGCTCCCCTCTGAATTTTGGAATTTCCCCAACTATTGGTCATCTGCCTTCTTATTTAGATAGGGACAATTGTTTGATATGTAAAGTACTAGAAAGTGTGATCTCCTGCTTTATTTCTCAGCTTTTTTCACCTTGTTGGATAATCTGTATGAGAGTGAAGTAAATCCTCCAAGACTTTTTCTTCTTTCAGAAATAGAATTTCAGTTATAAGAATAAGGTGAACATTGAATTGAATCCTTTGACTTCTTTCTACCAAGTCTGCTTTTTCCTTCAGTGAAGAAAAAACTTTTAAAAAAAAAAAATCAGAAGCTTTTCTCTATCAGAAAGTACCTTTGGAGAAAGTATTTCCCTTTTGAAGAAAAGTGGAAGAGAGACATAGCATCCGCCCCGGTGTTTGTTGGGAATGTACCCCCAACCAGGTCTTTTGTGGTAATGCAACTCACCAGAGGTGCTTTAGAAATGTAAAAAGTATGAAGTTGTTGCTTTTTTTCTGCCGGAACCCACAGGAATGCAGCTCCAGCTGGGCTGGCCAGGGCTCCAGCTGGCCCAACTCGCCATGTGGCAGCCATGTGCTCCCAGGCCAGGGGGTGTGGCCTAATATGCAAATGCACTCCTGCTAGGCTTTATCTACAAAAAACAAGCACTGTTTATACACACAATGGGTTTCTTGTCTAGTTGTTTGTTTTTATGTGGATTTAATACGTTCTTTATGAATTGGATTTGAACACTTGCACCATGACAGCCTCCTGGCAACTAGAAGAACTACATCATCTTGTCCTCTTGACAGCTCCAAATTAAAATTGTAATATTTTTACTTTTCCCACTAAGTAATATGAGGTAACTTATTCCACGATTATAAAACTGGAGGCATTAGAGCAGTACTCTTAAATTAGGCTAAATAAGTCTACCACTTTCTTTGATGAAGAAATTACACTTCTCTTCACATAGTAAAACATACTGTAGTATTAAAGACGTGTGGCAAATAGCATATCAAACTATTGTGTCATATGTTGCTGAGCTTATGGGTCAAATTTTTAAAAGCTTGTTACCTTGGCTTTGGAATAAGTGAAACTATACAGAGATCTATTAAATGAACTGAAAAGAACAGATCATCTATCTGGTTGTCTTGGGTCTGTGCTGTAAAGCCTTGATATACTTGACATAGTCCTACAATCATGTTCACTCTATTATTGTAACTAGCTATTGAATTCGGTGCAACATCTTTAGTCCAAGCACTGTGAATTCTCTGTCCTTGTTTTTCAAACAGTTCATAATACTTGGCTTTCTGAAGCTTATTGTTCTTTAGTGGGAAAAAAGATGCATACAAAGGGTTCTCTTAGCAGCTTTTAAAAATCATTCAAATTAAAGTGATTCTGTTACTACCTTTCTCTGAGAACGCACTGTCTAACATTTTTTTGTAAAAATGTCATTTTCTGCCATCTATCCTCACTTCCCAAAGTACAGGTCCTAGCTCAGTGATGGGGCACCTGTTTTTTTGTGCCATAAGGTTCCAGATTCAATTTCTGGTGTTGCCTTTCACCTTCCAAACTGAGGGGAATGCGAGGTCTTAGACAGGCCTGATGTAGCTACCAAAAAGAAACTTGCAGCATGATCTAGATATGCTCACTCAGAAGTGATTCCTGTTCTCTCCAGTCTGGCTAATGATTTGGTCCTCAGGAAACGTTAGCTAGTGGGATTCTCAGAAAGGGTTATCTAAAGCAGTAACTCCCTCTAACCTTTTTGGCACCAGGGACTGATTTTGTGGAAGACAATTTATCCACAGACCGGTGTGAGGAAGTGCTGGGTTTTTTGTCTCCCCCATGCCCCATCCCTACCCCCCCATGGGGGGGGCCTTTAAATGAGGGGTAGGCAAAGGTTGCTGCCGTGCTGCCCCTTCTGCCCACTTGGGACCCGGGTGGGTGAAAGAGGTGGTGCTTCAGAGCGAGGCCATGCTGCCTCTTTTGTCCACCCAGGTCCTGGGTGGGCGAAAGGGGTGGTGCAGCGCCTCTGCTTTGCTCCACGGCCTGTTTGCTTGCTAACAGGCCACGGACTGGTACCAGTCTGCGGTCCAGGGGTTGGGGACCCCTGATCTAAAGGGCATTCTGGGGGTACTTAAGTCAGTAGCAGGTATAACCAGGCCAGTTGTTTCCCAGCAAAGATGTGGATCCTTAAGACTAAACACATCTTTGCCACCTGAAGCAATGCCTAGAAAAGCTGGTATAGGAAGTCAAAATCCAAACGTTCTATCTTGGCAGTGGTGGAAAGCGCCATGAAGTCACAACTGACTTATGGTGACCCTGTGGGGGTTTCAAGGCAAGAGGCATTCAGAGGTGGTTTGCCACTGCTTCCCTCCACTTTATGACCCTGGTATTCTTAGGTGGGAATACTAGCCAGGGCTGACCTTGCTTAGCTTCTGAGATCTGAACAAAAATATTTTTTCTTACTTGGGGGCAAAATGCACTTTCCTGAGGCTCCTGAGTTTGTTTTCTTTCTTTCTTTCTTTCTTTCTTTCTTTCTTTCTTTCTTTCTTTCTTTCTTTCTTTCTTTCTTTCTTTCTCCCTTTCTCCCTTTCTCCCTTTCTCCCTTTCTTTCTCCCTTTCTCCCTTTCTCCCTTTCTCCCTTTCTCCCTTTCTCCCTTTCTCCCTTTCTCCCTTTCTCCCTCCCTCTCTTTCTCTCTTTCTCTCTTTCTCTCTTTCTCTCTTTCTCTCTTTCTCTCTTTCTCTCTCTCTTTCTTTCTCTCTCTCTTTCTTCCTTTCTTTGTTTTTTCTTGCATTGTGAAAGGGAAACCGCGGAATACTATTACTTTTTACAGTATCTTAAAGATGGTTCTGTAATGGCCTGAGTTGTTCCAACAGAGCTAAAAAATTCTTTTAAAGTTTTCCAAACACGTGTAAAAGATTTTAGAAAGTCATTGGCATCTCCCGTATATGTAGATCTGACAGATGGGCTGGGAAAGACTTCTACCTTGTGAATTTTGGGGAATCACTGAGCTAGTACTGGGCTAGACAGAAGAACAATTACTTGGTATCAAACAAATCAGCAAGACTGTATAAAGACTCAAAGCTGCCTACATTAGCTAGCTGCCGAACTTGTACACATTGATCCCATATGGCCTGCAGAGATTGTTGCTTCAGGTGCTTTGCTTGCATTTCCTAGGGGATTTTCTGGTGTCCAAGGCTGACTTAATGAAATCAGCATAAATCCACCTTCTACCTTTTCAAGCTTGGGGGTTTGGTATTGTAATAAGACTGTTAGTCCCTTGGTTCCTCTGAGTATGCATGAGTCGTGTACTAAAGCCAACATAACCATTTAATGAAAGCAAGTGAAATGACTTGGCTCTGAGAACTCATGTTTCTAAGAGCAGCTCTTTTTGTTTTATATGACGGGAGGGTTGAAATGTGAGTTTATGAGCTTGTATGGCAGCATAAGTTTTCCTTGGAGGTGCAGATGGCTCTGGAAAAAAAGAATGAAATCCCATTCTTTCAAAGCACATTATTTTTTGCTGTTTTGCCCCTCAGTAAGACAGGCTGCTGGGCACTCTGATTATTTCTTCTTGGTTAGCAGATTTATTGGTATCTCCCCAAGCTCTTTAGAATTCAGCTTTTCTCAGTGTCAGTGAAGATTAAAGCGTGCCTGTAAATTATTCATTCTGATTATCTGCTTGAATGGCCAGAGTTCATACTTGATATTTTCCCCAGAATCTTTGCTATTTGAAATGGGGTGGTGTTTAATGCTTTAAAAATGGTCTTAAAGGGGGAAAAGGTGAACTGTCCTTTGGAGTTTGCTCTCAGATAACACTAAAATTTGTAAACTTCACTCACTACATATAAACATCAGTGGCCTTCATACTTGTTATTTTTCTGCTGTTCTCTTCATTTAGCATATTTTTCCTTTTTTTAAAAAAATAGGATCTTTTTATTAAATGAAGATTATTTACCAGCCTGTTCCCAGTTTGCTTCTAAACATCATTGTGTAAATATGGTCAAAGGGAAGGGAAAAGAAAGGCAAAGGGAATTGTTTCTAAGAAGTATATAAGATGGAGCCTGTGAAGGTTACCTCAATACCTGTGCTGGAGGGGATGTGTTTTAGATTATGCGTTTGCATTTCCATTTGCTTGTGCTCATTTGCAATGTGCTTTTGACTCAAGGGTAATATATTCCACTTTTTTTTTAATGGGCTTCAGCAGCACTGAAGCTTGATAGATTTCTGGAGACTAGGGTTTTCAAGTTTGATTTTACAAAAAAAATCCTGCCATATTTGTGATTCTTTTCCTACCCCTACCCTTAAACTCACATTTTAAAATCTTGCACATAAATCCAAATTTACTTTTTTGTGGTTTCTTTTGTGTGTGATCACGGTGTGGTTGATGTGTGAGAAATAAGGCCATTGAGCAGCAGTTCTGTATGGGTTTTGACAGGTTTCTCTTGAGACGTGTCGTGTGGAGTCATTCATAGCATGGAGCAGCTCCTTAAGGCAGTAGGTCCCAGAGAAGGAACCTTATCTTCTTTTCTTCAACCTATACGTTAGCATACTACTAAAATAAGTAGGTTTAACTTTCTGTGTCACCAGGGCTTTTTTTGTAGAAGAAGCCCAGCAGGAACTCATTTGCATTTCAGGCCACACCCCCTGAGAGACCTTGTTTCACCTTCCCCAACACAGCCAGAGAGAGAGCTGCAAGTGTCAGAGCAGGCAGTGGCAGGCCCAGCTTCTCCTGGGAGGGGCCACTTGTGAGCGGCTCGGTGTCTCTCGCTCTCTTCACAAGCCCATTGGAGGCTGGAGGTTGCAGAGAGGATGGAGCACATGGTCTGGGAGCATGTAGCTGCCTTGTGCCTTCCCTCTGCAAGAGTCCTTTTTTTGAGCCAGAGCTCTGGCCGAGCCGGCCGGTACTGCGTTCCTGTGCATTTCTGCTCAAAAAAAGCTCTGTGTGTCAGAGGCAGAAGTGACTTTGGCTGGCTCTTCTGCTGTGTCTTTTCTTTGTTTTTTCTTACTGCTCTTATATTGTATTTTAGAGTCCTTTCTTCCTTTAAAAATTGGGCCTCTCGTTTGGGTGATTCCCAAGGTGGCCAACCAATAGAACCCTGCTAAAAATGTGGAACTAGCACCCTGAAATAATCAAACAAACATAATAGAGATGGAGAACAAAAAATAATTTTCTGAAGTGAAACACAGAGGACAGTATCCAAGCTCATAAGGGGGCAGGTCTCCACTCAATTAGCCATTGACATGGGGCTGGGGGAGCAGCTGGCCTGTACCAGTCCAGGATAAGAGCTAGTGGTTGCCACTCAAGGCCTATTGTGGGGAGGTCCCCCTCACGAGGGCTAGAGAATGGGGGAGGATAAATCTGCCTTGAATCACAGTGAGAAAAGGAGCTATAATGTAAATAAATGTTGTTCCATATGATGTTGTCTTGTTATGCCAATAAAGGTTTTGTGATGTGATGTAAATAAATTTAGGGAAGGCTTTATGGGCCTGTCAGGTGGACTTTGAAAGGCGAGTGGGAGCAGACGTAGTGCGGGGGCAGTTTACCTTGGCAGAGGAAAGGGTTAAATCCTTCTCCTCTCAGGCAGCACCACAGTTTCAGTCCAACACAGAGACGCATCAACCCCTGCTATTTTGAGAAGTGTACTGGTGCAGGTCTCTAATGTTTTGTTATCTCCTGCAAGCAGGGGCTGCATCATGCACTTTGAGGTGGTCTTTAACTTCTTACGCTGCATCCTGGTGTGCGTTTGGAAGCATGGGCTTACGGCCTAGCCTGCACTTTGCAGAAGAAGGAAGTGGTAGAATATGGAGGTGGCAAAATGTGCTGTAGCATTCAAGGCAGCAGGTGGGGAATGTTAAACGTTTAACACTCTCCCATGTAGAGAGAGGTTCCATTCTAGCCCATAGGGGCAGATAGTTTGCTGGGGTTAGGGACAGTTTAACCCTTCCCCCCACACATATACAAATGCGTCATAAATAAATACAAGTTTTAGGGTTAGCTTTGATTTAACCTGCACCGCCAGCTATGCAAATTCATAACTTACCGTATTTTTTGGACCATAAGACTCACTTCCCCCCCCCAAAAAAAAAGTGTGGGGGAAAGTGTGTGCGTCTTATGGAGCGAAGGGACGATAGGACGTACCTTCCTTTGGGGGGGGGCAATCCGCTGCCTCTGCCTTCGATCCCGACGCTTCCCCCGCGCCTGCCTGCCTGGCTCCAGCTCTGCTTCCAGCAAGTGCTGGGATCGCTCCACGCTGCCCCCACCGCAAACCCAGCACTTCGCGAGCTCCGGCTGCGGAGGGGGCAGCATGCTTCCTCCGTGCCTGTCTGCCTGGCTCCAGCTCTGATGCTTAAAGCAAGCACCGGGATCGGAGGGTGGAGGGAGCAATCCTGGCGCTTGCTGTAAGCATCAGAGCTGGAGCCAGGCAGACAGGCACGGAGGAAGCACGCTGCCCCCTCTGCAGCCATCGCTCGCGAAGCGCTGGGTTTGCGGTGGGGGCAGCGTGGAGCGATCCCAGCACTTGCTGGAAGCAGAGCTGGAGCCAGGCAGGCAGGTGCGGGGGAAGCGGATCGCCCCCCAGGAGGAAGGTGCGTCCTATGGCCCAGAGCGCCTTATGGACCGAAAAATACGGTAATTTTTTTTTTTTTTACAAATCAAAAAGCATTAATTACAACTTTGAAAATGCTACACATGGCTAATATTAAACATATAATTCTGACTCACATACACGCTTTGGACAGTACCACTATAAATGTATGCTTTTGTTCTTTTCTTATTCTTTGAATAGTGGGGAGGAAATGGTCCTCTTCTTTGGCCAATTGTGAATATTCCTATTTTCTGTGAGACCCGGGCTGTTTGTAGTGTAATGAAAAACAAGCTGCATTCCACAGTGATGTTCTTTGACATTGATACCAGTTTCATTTTGCTAATCTGCTTAAAGGTTGCATCATGTGGTGGTTATTGCAGGCAGGCTGCCAATAAAAGCATTTGGATAGCTAGTTCGGTGATTAAATATTTTTAAAATAAACAGGGACACATGGAGAATAGGTCATATATTTGGCTTGCGGTGTTAGGGCCATTTCATGTTCAGTGAGTGGAATGGCAAAATCAGATTGATTTAATTAGAAATACTTTTAAATTCTTTGTACTTTTTGTTTGTACTCAGTTTGCACTGCTGCATGGAGGTGTAGAAGATTTGCAAGTGCAGTCCACAATAATTAAATCTGAACAATGTTATTCTCCCTTTTTTAATAATAATAATAATAATAATAATTTTTTATTTCTATCCCGCCCTCCCCACCTTGGCAGGCTCAGGGCGGCTAACAGCATTTTATAAAAACATACAGTGGTTAAAAAGCCTTTAAATTTAACAATATAAAACGGTAAACACTAACTTAACAGCATTAAAACAATCTAGTAAGTACAATTATTCAGCGGTATAGGTCTTCAAACCGCATTGGCGGATCCTTAATTGCCGATCTTCTTAGAAGTCCAGGTGTGCGAGCTTAAAAAGGGCGGTCTTGCAGGCCCTGCGGAACTGATCAAGGTTCCGCAGGGCCCGCACCTCCTCGGGGAGTCGGTTCCATAGGGTAGGGGCCGCGATTGAGAATGCCCGTACCCTAGTATTCTGATATTTAGTCTCCTTCGGCCCAGGGATGGTCATTAGATTTTTCCCAACTGACCTCAGTGCTCTCTGGGGTTCATATGGGGAAAGACGGTCCCTCAGGTAGGCAGGTCCTCGGCCATATAAGGCTTTAAAGGTAATGACCAACACTTTGTACCGGACCCGGTATATGATATATTAATGATACATTTGCAGTCACATACATGGGTTCTCTGTCCACACAGAAGCAATTTTTACACAGAAGTATGTTCTAGCCGAGAAATTAGTTTCAGATGCCAAGGGAGAATGTTAACCTGCAAAAATCTGGGGATGGTTGCTAGTTTTTATTCATGGAAGGCAAATCCACCCAGCAATTAATGATGAAAACTCTGTGATATTGTTGGGAGGAGGTGGATCCTGGGACAGATATTAGGAGTATCTCTGGGCTCCTTATATGTGTCCTTCCCAAAGGGAGCTGGCTGGCCACAACTGGAAACAAATTATTGGCTTACATGGACACTTTGTCTGGTGTAGACAGTTAATATTCATGATGCATCTTTGGACATGAGCACATTGATGCTGTTTGCCACAGGGAAAGAATAAATCTTCCTCCCATGACCTCGTGGTGTTGAGTTCAGTGCACATATTATTGTCATAGGGTGCTGTTCCTGAATCTGAATGCTGCCTGATGAGCAATTGAGTAGCAAAAGTGACTGTAACAAGGGAAGCAATCAGCAGCTCTGATGAGAAATTCTATTTAGATTGGTGTGTTCTGTGTTAAAGGCTTTACACGTGTAGGCTCTGATTCACAGATTTTTGCAGGGATTTTTGCCCCCAGATGTTGTTGGTTGGTCAGAAGTGACTATTTTGGGTGTTAATACATTTCATACCAGCAAGTTGCAGTCTAGCCTGGTTTGCAGTACTGGAAGCTTAACTGCATTGAAATATATGCTGTCCTTAAGGCTGTACATGTGAGGAACTTCAAGGGTTGAAGGCTATAAATAACCAAAAGGACAGATTTCTTTTAAAACAATCTTACTGAACTGAGTCACTTTTCCAGTTTATTTAAGTGTTCCAAACTGAGGCACAGAGAGGTCAACATGGGCCAAACACTGATACCCACGTAACTGATGACAAGTGCTCCTTTTGGGAACAGTGAATCCAACCACAAGAGTTCCCATGATGGCTTTGCCTGATCAGGCATTGGACGTTTTGCTTCAAACTGATCTGAGCCTTGCTCTTAAAGCTTCTCTGGGAGGATGTGTTGGGGTGCCAGGCCCCAAAGCTCTGACTCTATGAAGCAAGTATGAGAAACTGTAACTGTATATCTACAGTCTTGCTCCTGTCTTAGTATTTTGGAACACTAAAGGGCTTCCTGGAAGATATTAGCCTCTTTTGAATGGACTGTTGCTTCTGTCTGTGTATCTGACGTAACCCTAGGAATCCTTCAGAAAGCCTTTTGTGTATGTGTGTCACTCCCTGCAAGACTGATTGTCGCTTGTTAGCAGAGCTTTTTTTGTAGAAGCCCAGCAGGAACTCATTTGCATATAGGTCACACACCCTTGATGTCACCATTGTTTTGCATATGGCTTCTTTTGTACAAAAAGCCCAGCAGGAACTCATTTGCATATTGGACCACACCTCCTGACACCAAGCCAGTCGGAACTGCGTCCCTGCTCCAAAAAAGCCCTGCTCATTAGTAGTAGCGAGCATTAGATCAAACCCAGTCAACTCCGCTTTTGTTTGGATGCTAACTATCAGTTCCTCCACAAACAATAAAAAACACCAGTGTCTTTTTAAAAAAAACCCGGAAATGTTATTGAAAGCATGCAGTGATACAAAATACAACTCAATATTGTCATTCAAATAAATAATCAAATAGTCGCTGAATAACCTCGACTGTCTTTGCAGAGAGTTCTGCTTTTAGCATATGTATATTCTTGCAGTGCTTTTGAGGAACTGTGGTACTGGGGTAGGCAAGTGACAGCATGCTGCTGGAGCAGGCATGCACACTTCTATGGTAATTACAGCACTGGACTGCAGATTCAGCCGGGCCACTGTTCTGTAAATTAGAGTGGCATTTAAAAGACAGTTTTGGAGGAAGAATTGACAGTTTTCCCACAACACATCAAGGATGACAGTCAAATTCTAAGCATGCTGCTGCTACTATAAACCGCCTGGTCTGAAGAATGCCAGTTGTTCAAAGTGTGTCTCACTGTTACTTACAAGAGAGCAAGAATTTGAGGGTACGTGCACTCTTAACACACATTTATTTGAGAACTTTGCCAACATCACTGCTAGGGGTTTTCTGAACTCTTCAACAGTCTTCTGGTGGTATAAAATTTCAGGATCAAAACTGAGTGAGTTCTGCTGCAAACATTAAAGCCATAGTTCCACTTTACAGTTCCCTGGTTTCTGTGCATGTTTGTGGTCCTGACGGTTAAAACAGAGCAAGCAGTCCCTGACCAGGCATGTGGTTTTGGCAGATACTCTTTGTGAAAAGAACTCGCTGTACAAGGTTGGCATTCAGTCTATCTGCTAATAAATTCTGGTACTGAAGGAAATAACAAGAGTACTAGGTATCTCCTTCAAAAATGCTGGTGTGAGAATACACCAACCTTCAAAGCTGTTGACGAGAATCATGCATTTTGCATTTGCAAAAGTGTGAAGTTGGAGAAAAGACTGCATGTTGGCCTTGTGCTTACTTCAAAAGGTTACTGTGAACCCTGTGAAGAGCACCCTGGATTTGATAAGTGATCAGTCAGTCTGTTTATTCTCTAACAATCCCTTCCCCCAGGTATATTATGAACAAATGAAAAATTAGAAGGGAATGGTAAACTGCTTAACTTCTTACGAAGGTGCGCAAGTACACACAGACAAACCCACACACATGCAACCTTTTTTTTTTTTAGCAGGCATGCCTAGGAACGCAGTTCCAGCTGGCTTGGCATCGGTGGTATGGCCCAATATGCAAATGAGTTTCTGCTGGGCTTTTTCTACAAAAAAGCCCTCTGTGTTTTTGTGTATCCCTATTACAAGCTGGTACTTCCTATGCCAGTCTTTCAGATACTGAAAACAGAACACTAGTTTGTGAGATGGGATAAAAGTGCTGCACTGTTTTGAAGGGCATGAATGAAGAAGGCTTGATTAAAAAATATTTCCTTCTGTATGAGCAAGGCATGGCATACATTTTTAATAGACGGGTGCACAGTCTTTTCCCTTAAAAGCACTGGTGGTAGTGAGATCCTGATCCACTTCCATGTCTCACACTTTTAAAGTTTGCAGTGTTTGTTGTGGACAGGAAGTGAGGTTTTTTGTTTTCCTATAAGTCAGCACCTCTTAAGTAAGTCATTCAAGTTAGAATAAGAAGTTTTAAGAGTTGCTTAAACAGTAACAAACTGTATGCTGGCACCTGCTGAAATTTGTTGAATTTGGAGCCTGCTTGCTTCTGCTGTAACAGGCTTATACTGGCTACGTTTAAACACCATGGCTGCTTACAGGCAGGTAGTTAAAGCTGCCCAGGGATGGCAGGCAGGAAGTTCTAAAAAGTGTGTCTACACGTGCACATCTGCCTTCCATCCCTGTCTCGCCCCTGAGCTGTCCCTGGTTTACTGGGAGCCGGCTCAAAAGTAGTGCCTTTGAAAGTGGTGCCTTTTTGCTGGGGCGCCTCTGGACAGCTGGGAAGCACCCAGAGAAGGCCCGGGGAGCTGTGGACCAGGTGCATGAGTGCTCTGGACACTCCCAGGGCACCCGCAGCCTGTCCCTCTGCTACAGGCTGTCGGGACGTTCCTGTGCACTCCTTTTTTTGGCCACAGCTCACTTCCAGGTCAGTTTGATGCTGCCCTAAGCTGGCCATCTGTTAGCGGGGCCCATGTGACTAAACTACCAGGGTTCCAGTCCTCATGTCCCCAACAGTGTGAAAGGTAAATGTGAGATGATTAAAGTGAAGGGTGTCTGGATTTTTCAGTCTGTGCATAATTGAAGCCTGCCAAGAGTTTGGATTATGGCTGCCATCCAGCCATACTGAAAAGGTTTAATGCTGAGTACCATTTTTGCTTGACTGGCTTTGATTACAGGTTCATGCATCCACGATATTATGAATTTAGTAGTGGTGTTGGCTGTCCATTCGATTGGACATATCCAGTTGGATGTATTTCTTAGTTAAAATAGTTAAAGCAAGTTATCAGGGATTATTTATAGTTAAAAT